>NC_089504.1:89414120-90014120 GCF_036850995.1 Saccopteryx leptura
TCACCACTTTATATTAACTTACTTAGTTTTTGGCCTCTGATTTTATGTGATATCTAACTAGAATACCTCTGGAATCCCACCTAGACTTGTGTACTTAACTAATAGCTATATTTCCATAGTTAAATTAAGTATCTCTTTAAAATGCATAAATAAAAAATAAACTTTATATGTCAAGAAACTTGAAAAGACAAGAATTCTGTGAGTGTTTACAATCTGAGACTTTAATACATTAATATCAGAAGAATGTAATGCAATGTCTTTAAGCCTTATGGCAAAAAATAATTTTTACTGACTGGCTTACTAGTTTAAACAAATCATTGAAAAATTTTATAAATTGTTACTGACTAATTCAATGGCTGAATTACTCATCTCTTCCAACACAGTGATCATACAATCCTATTTTTATACATTTTGATAGTTTTTGGTCCTGCAAGATCAACTATGTAATTCAATTTTATTTTATTTTTCTCAGATTTTATTTGTTGATTTTGAGAGAGAGGAGAGAGAGAGAGAGAGAGAGAGAGAGAGAGAGAGAGAAAAAAGAGAGAAATGCAGGGTTTGGAGGAGGAACCAGAAGCATCAACTTGTAATTGCTTCTCCCATGTGCCTTGACCTGGCAAGCCCAGGGCTCTGAACCTGTGACCTCAACATTCCAAGTCTTTGCTTTATCCACTATGACACCACAGGTCAGGTTGTGATTGCATTTTAGACCATAGGTAATTAATTCCTGACACATTGTGTGCATCTTTGGAGGTATAGATAAATATTTCTCCAATTTTCCTATATTCACTGACAGAGATATGAAACCGAATGAAAAGTTATACCATACAAAATTAAACATGTAATCAGAGGGTCTGATTTAAGTCCCATGCATTATGTATTTGCTATTGTTGATGACAAAATTTATGATAACTTGTCACTTTGTCTACTTACAGTTTTTAAAATATGACTTTTTATAAATAAATGCTATTGATATTTATAAAAAGGAACTTTCAGGTTAGTACTAAAATTCATGTCAAATATACTTTTTAATTTACTACTGTAAACAGTCAGTTGAAATAATCATAGCCGTTAAGAAGATTAAGACTATTTAATATCATTTAGAATTCTTAAAATACCAATTTTCTAGCTTTTTGGTTATGTTGCATAAATTGTAAACGATGTATAAGCATTTTAGGCATGCTAATTACTGCCTTTAAAAATCTGTCCTTAAATTTTATTCCTTTTTTATGGACCTGCTTATTCATGATGACCAGGACATCATCATGAAAATAAAATATAAAATTGACCAATAAATTCCTCACGAAGAGAAAGAGGTTCTCTCCTCTTATTTCTAATATCTAATAACAAAAAAAAAAGGTCTCTTCTGTTTTGAATCCTCTTTCTCTTTCTCAATCCCTGTCCAGATTTATTAAACGTGAAAGAGGTTCCCATGTCTGACATGTATATCTGTATTTCAGCTCTGGATTAGGAGCTACAGAGGTTCAAGAGCAAAGTCCAGAAACTGATTTTAGAAAATGCTGAATCTAAAAATATATGCTTTTGGATGCCTGCCTAAAAATAATTAGCTATATTTAATTCCAAATATAGACTTGGCTGTTTCTTATGTCCTCATGGGGCCCAGGTAATATTATATTTCCATGCATATATGAATAAGTAGGTTGGATAGTTAAGGTCTGCTTTTTGATTAAGTGAATGTAACCAGCTGGACCTACTTTCCAAGGCCATCTTACAATGTAGTTCCTTTCTCACCATTTTTGGAGCAGTGCCCATTATTTTCTAGCTGTTTTATTTTTTGTTAAAACTAATATAAGAACCCTTAAAGTTGTTTCTAAGGATGTTTAGAGTTTATAAATATACAATTGCCAATAGATATTTCAAATGCAATTAAGGGAGTCTTGTATTTAGAATTTTTCATTTTGAATTAAAAAATCACTGCAAGCTTTAGGACCAAAAATAATAGCCCTTCACTCCGGCTGCTCCTCGTGAAAGATCATATGTAAACCTTAATATTCTGATAAAATAGTGTTGTGTTAAACCCATTTAAAGTATTTTATCATGATATCTCTAGTGGTGAATTTTCTTTATTTACTGTGCCAACTCTTCCAGAGAAAAAGGAAGATAAAAGGAGACTGGAATTAAAAGTCTTGTCGCAAACTTCTGATGGGTACTGACTATGGGAAAAAGAATCATGGGTGGGGTGGGGGAGGGTCACAGTTAATTCTCATTCCTTGCGTACAAATCCCTTTCTTCTACCTGGTTTCTCGGAGCATGAAGCTTTCCTGATTTAATTTCTAAGGAAAATACAGCTTCTATTTTGGTTATATAAAGAGAGCTGGACTTCTAACTGCTTTTTACACAAACTTGGAAATGATATCCCAGGTTTCAATCTCATTATTCACCCTGTGTATTCATAAGCACGTGGTGCCCATCATTTCTGAGCCTTTGGAGCATCTGCAGCTTTAATCAGCTCATGTCGCACACGCTTCACCCTCTGCAAGCATTTAGGCTTCATATTCCCCTGCTAGGTCCCGAGCCCGCGGCCATCTACTTTCCATTTGCCATCATTGTATCCCTTCTAGGCTGTCATCCCCCCTTCCCTTGCCTTTGTTTTCTCTGGTTTTGTTCCTGAATAGACAAATATATGAAGTTTCAGGAGGAAGTAGAGATACATGCATGTGTTCCATGCACCATATTTCTTTCTAATCCATTTATTACAGAGAGCAAAAATCTCCATAATAAGCTATGTCATTCTGAAAGCAGTTAGGAAATTACACTGCCAATCTCTATGGAGTTTTTGAAACATCTTCTTATGAATCTTATAGATATTGCTTTAGTTTTAGTACATTAGAGATTTTCATACAGCAAACATCTATGGAACACCTGGTGTAGGTGATACCTGGGTTAGATACTGGAAACATTCTGTTAGACTCGCTGCACATGTCACTCTTTGCGTCTCACTCTGTGCATTGGTTCATCTATCCTGAGCACATCATAAATCTTAAGAACTCTTTCCAATAGTCTGGCTTTAGTTCCCTCTGGGAATTTCTGTTCATACTGCAAATGGTCTCATGACTTTGTTGGTACTCTCTGGTTATAGTGGCCATATTTTCTGAAGTAAAAACCAGGATATATATAGTCTGATGGTCTTAAAAATATTTTTTCTGCCTATGGGTTTATTTTAATAAAAGTATAAAATTCAAATCATCTTTAGTAATAATAGTTCAGTTTAACAAAAAAATATTCTTAAAATCTGGGTCAGTATTAAGTCAAGGTGAAAGCAAAGATATCTATGTCATGAAAAAACTTAAGTATATACTTAGTAAATTTTCCATCTTGAAAGAAAACGTTTATAGGAATTCAGAACTGCTCTAGAAGATCTCAGGGGTGTGGTGGAACAAGGTAGTAGCATGGCATGCTTAACCAGTTCACCTTTCTTGATGTATTTTCTATTTTATTTCAACATATAAGAAAACAGATTCACTCTCCCAAGTTTATAATCATGGGAAGATAAGCTGTGAATCTACTCATACAAAAATTAAAAAAAAAATCCCACCAACTTATCTTCTTTGCTTTAGGGCTAAGAGCATAAATAATTCAAAGAATTTCCAGTTAGTTTATTCTACAGCCACTTTAATGCAAACAAAGAAATTCTAAATGAATTTCCCTCGCTCCTTAAAGACAGAAACAAATAAATCACATGGACTTAGTAATGTAAAACTCAGGGCCCAACTATTTCAATGTTGTTCCTATTTCTAATAGTGCTTGGTTCTTGGTGGTGGCTATAGCTCTAGCTATGTTTCTCAATGACTTCTTAAAGCATTGATTCAGTAGATTTTAAATAAAACTTCAGTCAAAAATTTGAACAATTTCTCCATATTTTAGTAGGTCCAGGACCATAGGTTTGTAAAGTAGAACCTTATAGAGTAATTAGATATGGTATTATTTTCTGTCTTTGCACCCTATCAGTTTAATGAGATAATGTATGGGAACTTTAGCTTTAAGAATAAAAACAAATAAGCAATTGGTTTTATTTAAAAAGATGATATTCATATGAGCTAATGAGCTGGGAGAGAATTGGCAATAAATGATGTTTTACAATATGATTCTTTTACTATATGAATTACAAAACTTGTAACTCATATAGTAAAAGAACTGTATTATTTCAAATGGAAGAGCTGCTTGCATGTGATTAATGTAACTGAATTACAAACTCCACACTGCTGCCAAATTTGTGTAGAGAATCACCAGCTATAAAATTGGTCCCATTCTTTGAATGCTATATGCTCATCTACATGTTAGATACTGATTATTTCTGTGGCTACCTGTGGTATTTGGAGAAATGTTGTGTTTTTCTAAATGAATATCTTCATGAGACACATATCTAGTAAGACAGGAAGTCCAAATGTAAGAGTAATAGTCATATAATCAAGACAGGAGAGCCATGCCTAAAATGCCTACCAGGAGTTCCATAACTGAGTCAAGAGCTGAGCTCCAGCCTGGAAGTCTACTGTTCACACCAATCTCTGAGCAATAAGGATTTTCTCAAATTGCTGTTGCTAATTCTCATAGGCTGATTGAGAGTTACTCCTTTTTTTCTTGTTTGCTTGCTTTCTTCTTTTATTACTTTCTTTCCCTATTTTAAAGGTCCAGCTTAAGATCCTGCTTAGTATCCTCATGCTTAAATGTAACTTAAATCAGTATTTTTCAACTGCTGATCCACAGGCCAGGTTGCCAGATAGTTTGTGCCGGTCCACAAAAGAGTTAACCACCCTGATGTTGTATGAAGATTATAGACCCAATGAACTTAATAAAATTTGCCTATGCTCAGGGTGATTTCTGGTTTAGCAGTCCCCCAAATAATTCTCTTATTTTTACTGGTCCCCAAGTGTAAAATATTTGAAAATCACTGACTTAAATGTCATCTTCAGGTTGACATACCTGTAGTTGAGAATGAGTGGTTTAAACTTTTAACTGGAGGTCTAATTAGTTACTACCAAATGAGGCAATGTGGTAGGATGCAAAGAACAGGTCTTTAGAATTAGATTTATAATTCAAAGTTTGTATTAGCCAAGCAACCTTGAAAATAATGATTTTGAGCTTTCAACTTCCCATCTGGGAAATGTAGATAGTATTTTTAAGAAAAGTGCTATCAGGGTTAAATGAGTTTCAGAGTGTATGAAGATAACACTATTATGAACAGTCTCATCCTCACCATCATTACTTCTCTGTGTCGAATGATAAGCCCATTACAGACACAATTTTATTATTAGCCCAATTGCAACTTAGAAAATAGAGATTTAAGAAAATTTAAATACTTTCTCTAAAGTAACATGGCAAGAGGGTCATAGAAGGGATTTGAACTGAAGTCTGTTATATTCTAAAGCCTATACTATGAACTACTATCTCGTATGACCTCCTACATGTTCCCTTTATTGATCACAGGTTTCTCTCATTCTGTTTATGCATTATGAGAACATAAAGTGGATTTAGGGAAAGAATTGTTGTGTATTATCTTTGAGCTCTGGGTCTCTGAAGATACTTGAGTACATGTATACATTATGTGTGGTGTGCAAACTGAAATGATGGAAATGTCTAATCCATTACATCAACATGGTCATGGTAGCATAGAAAATACACAGGGCCGGAACTTATCACAGAAACACTCTTCAAAGTCACGGTATTGATTCCAATTATGATATCTTTCTTGCCAATGCATTCTGTGTACTTGTCAGGAGGAAGAGGAAGCAGGATTAAATCGAGCCAAAAGCCATACCAACAGCAAAAAAGACTTCATGTAGCCCAAAGAGAGAGGAAAGAAGTAAAACCTGTCAGTTATGAGAGCCATTCAGAGAAATGTGCTCAATGGTTGGGAGTTTAAAATTGCCCATAAAAATGAATACATTATTCATCTTTCTCTCTTGGCACTCCTGCTGTAGACATTGCCTCTGTCTGCAATGTTAAGATTGGGAGAACTAAGCTGGAGAATGTGAGAGCAAATCCTTAGCTCAAGCAGCAGTATATGAAGCAGGCTATTAAACTGCCATGTTAGTGCAATGCATAAATGTCAACATTATTTTAGAATGATTTATTACATCCATAACAGTCCAAATAAATAAATGTGGGTGGTGAGCGCACAATGCAGTGTGCTGTTGATGTATTATAAAACTGTGCACCTGAAACTTATATAATGTTATTAACCAATGTTACTCCAAGAAATTTATCTTTAAAAAAAAAAAGAAATAATCCCTGCTTTCAAGAAGCTCAACGCTCAGAAGGACCAACTGCTTTCTCCGTACTTGCTCTTTCTTTGGTCTGGAGAAAGAATGGATATTTACCCTGGGGCTTCTTGTGTAGATAGGTTCCTTTATATTTCAAAATGATAGATTATGCTTGCCTTATTTCTTATTTTGAAGGTTCTTTTTTTAAGGTTTCAGAAATAGAAAAAATAATGCCAAGTAAAATTTCATATTATTGCTGTCAAATTGTCAATATATTTATTTCTCATATTGGAGGAAATATAAATACATATTTCTTAGGTTATAATTTTCTAACAGAATGACTGTCACCTAGATCTTTTATCAATATTGTATTAAGATTCTGTTTTGGCAAAGCAGCTTAACTTCCTTCAAAAAAAATATCATAAAACATAGTTTAGATATGTGGCTTTCTTGTTTATAAGGTTTTATATTTATACCCTTCATAGTTACTTATGCATATTGTAGACAGCATTCTACAGAGTCTGTTTCACAAAACACTGGCGCTTCTACATAGTGTGTGCAAAGACATGTTCATAAGCTAATAAAGGTTTTTATTTTATTATACATTTTTATCATAGATATACATATTTCTTTCTTAGATATTAACAGTGAAGATTAAAATATCAAAAAGTGTCAGTAGTCCTGTAGGGGAAAAATGGTCTAATTTTATTTAACATGACCGTTTTTAAACTTATTTATATTTAACTCTGTCATCTTATTTGGTGGGACACTTGAATCTAAGTAAGCACAATAAATTAAAATCAGTACAAAATTTAAAAAAATAAAAAGCTGTATACTGCTTTTTAGAACAGATTAACTACTTGAAATCACCCCATTTTAAAGTTTGTTTTCTATCATGCAACAGTAAATTCCATGAGCAAAGGGACTCTCGGGCTCCAATAGCATATAGTGGGCACTCATCTAAATAGGTCCAAATGAGTGAATAAAATACTACGGTGGATATTTTTAAAATAATGTTATTTGAAGTTGTATTCAGAAATGTTTTTGACTAAGGTTTCTGCATATGGATGAAAAGAGTTGAAGTTTTTGAACTTTTCAAATCAACTAGGAAAAGATTCCTTTTTTGTCAACTCACTCATTTGTTTGTTGGTTCTAAGTTTGGTTCTCATGTGGATTAATTTAGATTGTTCCATTCTACAAGGTACCTAAATCCTAAAGTTATAACCTATAAAATTTCCATCAGATACCTCATAAGCACCTATGATTGAACTGTAGGGAACAGAAGTGAAGATACCACCGATTTCATGACAAACCTGTACCTCTGTTGCAAAATAAGCAAGCAAAACAAACCTATACATTCCCACCCTACAGGAAACCAACCAGTGAACCAACCAACCAACCAAGCAACAAAATCCTGTATCAGAACAGATTTCACTGGGGGTGAGTGGAAGTGTGGGTGTCAGGACTACCCTCTATAAAAAAAGGAAAAATAAAGCAGATTATTCTGTGGTCATAATCATGTAAAAAATAATCAGGCAATTAAAAAATACTGGGAATAAAAGGAAAGATTCAACTTTTCTATATTAGTCTGAATTAAAAATACATTCCATTTTGGAAAAATAGCCCTCACTACATTCATCTGTAAAACTGTATCTGTATTGCTTTCATAAAATGTGCTATGAGTTTAGTTTTGAGATATGTTACAAATCCCACTTCAAAAGAGAAAATCCAGGGGCATGAATATACTCATTTAAAAAATAGAAATGAAATTTGAAGAACAAAGACAAAAATATATACCTGAGCATGTTTCTTGTTTAATTAATTATTCAACAGTAACAGTTTGTGGCAGAATTGTGTTCCATTCAGTAATTTTAATTCAATTCTACTTTGATAAAAAATGTGGCAAATGTAAGGAAGCACTGAATATTACTTTTTAAATATTGCTGTAACTTGGTATAAGTGTAATTTAAATAGTTCATGAAAATAAATGGCATTTTTAGGTATTATATTACACTATTCCTATAAAATTTCAGTCTGAGTCATAAATCACAGCTTTTGAATCAAATACCTAGGTGCAATGATGCATTTCTAACAAATAACTCATTTTAAATATTAAGAAAAAACCCACTGACATGCAGGATTTTTTAATCAAAGTTTCTCAGCTGCTCACCTTAAATTAAAATTTGAGTTAGGCAAGGGAAAAATGAAGAAATGGCATTACCTTGACTTTTATTTCAACCAAGTCACCTCCTGAATCCAATCAAAATTAAGAATTTATTTTTAGTCTAAACCACCAGCAACTCCTGTAATAATTAGGCCTATTTAATTTGGTTTAATGAATACTTAGAAGACCCTAAATGTGCACAAAACACTGTTTAGAATGAGAGGTAATATCAATCTCTGTAGTTGAGATGAAAAATCTAGAAATGGAGAAGAGTATATAAACAGCATTATATTTAATTCATACCATAAGTTTTCAAAATTAAGATATGACAGAGAGATATCACATATAGTTTTAAAGAAGCTCGGATTCAATAGGTAGAGGAGGTGGCCAAGAAGGTACTCTGGGGTCAGCTAGAATATGACCAAGTTGGGCAGAGAAATAAATTTATTCCAGTGAATAGAAATAGTCCTAGTATGATGGCTTAAAGAAGAAACTCACCTTGAAAGGGAAATGGAAAGAAAATTGGAGTAAGAGGGTCTTGTCTTCTGAAGTGGGGACACTGAACTCAGATAAGCAGCCACTATGGACCACTGAAAGGTCCTGAATAGAGGAGAAACTAAACCAATGTTGTTTCATAGAAAGAATAATAATCTGGTCATCAGGCGGGTTGGGATAGGAAAGACTGGTGTCAAGCTTAAAGCAATAATTCAGGAAAGAGTTGAGCAAAGTACAAACTGTTATATGAAAATGGAGATGAAGGGATGGTTGCTGGAAACTGCTTAGAACTTAAAGTCAGAGACCTGAAGAATATAAAATATTATTGAAGAATATTTAAAAAACATAATTACAGGAATATGTCATGTTCCTCAGTGGTAAGACTGAATATTTAAAGAATATTTACACATGTTAAATTTCCTCAAATTACTGTTTATATTAAATGCAGTACTGATGAAAATACCAACAGGACTATGCTAGCCATTTGCTAAAATTATAAAGTCTATGACAATATCTAACATATTCCTTTCAACACATAACATCAAGACAACCTAGAGAAAATATTGATAGTTTTAAATGCAATTAAAGTGTAAATTTTTTACAAAAAATAATATAAAATCAGCCATAGAATGAACAGTGCTGAAGAAGGTAGACCAAGGGTCTGTCTGGTGGCGAGAGATTGTCAAGTTACCCAGGAACAGCTGTGTGGTTAGCTCACCAGTTTATCAGAAAAAGGCACTATAAAATACAATCAACATTAGGAAATACCAAGCCAGCTTTAATAAAATTTTAGAACTAGATCAGGTTCTTAAGATATATATTGTTTTCAGATATATAGATTTGTTTTCACGGAGGCTGAGGTTCTAAGATTAGTATCAGCTGGGGAAACTCTCTATCCCATTGAGTCATTGTGAAGATCAAATGAAATAATACATGCAGAGGGCTTAGTACAGCAGCACTTGGCACTCAATAAATATATCAATAGCTATTATTATATGGCATATCCCTCCAATTTTCAGATGAGGTATTCAAAACTCTGAATATGTACACAAATCCAACAGGAGTTGGAAGAATAAGAACTAAAATCCAGAAATTCCCTGAGGTCATCAAGCTATTTTTAAACACTAGTAAGCATTTGTTGTTCTTTAACTACCTGCTACTCCTGGGTAGGGCAGACAAGTAAAGGAAAAATAGGAATTCATAATTGCTTTGCTATTTTTCTTTAGGTTCTTTTATGCCATCTGGTCTAGCTATAATTTATGCTCTCCTTCAAAGTGAAAATGATGCATTGCATTTAGTTACAATTCTCTAAAATGGAAATGTAGAACCTCTATTCTTGTTCTATTCTTCCTTTCTATGTGGTAGGTATAAACGTTAACAAAAGCAGAATTCTCTTTTTTTATGTTAAATGTTAAATATTTAGACTACATACCCAAGTAACATTTAAAATTCAGCAATTAAAAAAAAGCATAAAATGGCTTTTAAAAGAACTGTATAGGTTCCCTCTAGTTAACAATCACATAGTATGTAATAGAGTTACAAACAGATCTTCCACCAGAGGGCTTCTGCTTTAGTTACAATTCTTGTGAGTCCAGCTGTCAAAGGATGGCTTAGGAAAGAGAGCAACTAAGGAGCCATAGCATCTGCAGAATATCTAAAAGCTGTCCCATTCTGCCACATAGCAAAAGCCTGGGACATTCTGGTGGGCCAACTGGGTATTCATTAATTACCCAAAGTAAGGCTTTATTATCATATTTCTCAAAAATAAATAATGAAATAAATAAATTGTTCATTTTATATAAAATCCCATTATAATTATTTCTTCTAACTACAATTCACTGAGCAAACCGATTGGCCTGATAAAAGGTATGAGTTCTTTATATTTGGAGTCAGGTGCCTACCTAAAGAAAAGTCCCTAACTTTTAAAAATATAAGCTACTTCTGCACAATATCTTAGGAGTAGACACAAAATCGCTGCAGGAATACTTGTACTACATTTTATGACTTTTTGCAGCATCTCTGCCTCCATCTTTAGGAAGTTCCTGGTGTTAAAAAGATCAACTATTTTTTCCGCCAACTTTCTAGAAAGCTTCTACACTTTGATCTTAGTTTTGCCCTGTGGAAATTACACAGACTAACTCCAATCCCTTTTGCACACAACAATATCAAGACTTTACCCACCACATATATTCCTTACTTTGGTTTAATTATCTCTAATCCCTCAGAGGAAAATGTTGGGATTTAAAACCTTATACCTTGAAAGTTATTGTTTCTATTAACAAGCAATATAGTGATATTAATAAAGCAAAAAGTTCAAGAAATATTACTTTCTGAGACAGTTTTTGAAGTACTACCTGAATATATATTCAATAGCTTAAAAATGTAATCTAAACTAAAAACTGGGGAGATTTTTTAAAATAAACTGATTTGTGATAAATATCAAAACTAGTTAAAAATTAAATCCAAAAATAGCTTAACTTGTATTTATATAACTAAATATGTGTCAAATTAGTTTTAAAATATACTAGAATTTTAAAGCAATAATTTTAAAAACTCTAAACATACATATTTACAAAGAAAAGAAGGGGAAAAGTATGCATAATTCTTCCTCTCCAATATAGTACAAGTTAAAAGATAACACTTTGATTTTATTTCATTAAAATGTACTTTTTTAAAACTAAAAAGTAATTTTACACAGTATGTACCTTCAAAAATATTGAAAATAATGCATATATTCTTGGGTTATAAAAAATATGTTAAGTTTTTCTATAAAAGACTGATCCTTTTAGAAAAATATTTTTTAAAAATAAAACCTTAATATATGTAGTTTATAAAAAAATCACTTCATTTATTTATTTTTGTTTATTTATTTGATGAATACTTTTTTTATTTTTAGGAGTAATATACTTAATTTTTATTGACTTTATTAGTATGACATTAATAAAATTATATAGGTTTTAGAGGTACAATTCTATAATACGCCATCTGTATATATTATTGTGTGTTCACCATCCCAAATCAAGTCTCCTTCCAACACCATATATCCCTCCTTACCCTCTTCTACTTTCTCCCCACCCTCTTTTCTTCTGGTAATTATATCATACTATTGTCTGTTTCTATAAATTTGCTTTGTTTGTTTTTAATCCCTTCACTTTTTTTCATTCAACAGCACAACCTTTTCAGGTGTCAGTCTATTCTCTGTATCTATGAGTTTGTTTTTGTTAGTTTATTTTGTACATTAGATTCCACATGTGTATGAAATCCTGTGGTACTTGTCTTTCTCTGACTGGCTTATTTCACTTAGCATAATGCTCTCCAGGTCTATCCAGGATGTTGCAAAAGGTAAGATTTCCTTCTTTATTACAGCTAAGTAGTATTCCATTTTGTAAATGTACCATTTCTTTTTTATCCACTCATCAACTACTGGGTACTTGGACCACTTCTAAATTTTGGCTATTGTAAATAACACTGCAATGAACATAATGGTGCATATATGTTTTTAAATTAAGAACTACTTTAAGACTCAGCAATTCCACTTCTGGAAATATATCCAAAGAAACCAGAAAATTGTTTTATATAAATGTAGTGATAAGTATCAGAGGGACAAAGAAGAACATTATACCAGAAGTGACAGTATAACTTTGATAGATAATAAGGCAAAGAGTAAACACACAAAAGACAATATATATGAATAAAAAAGTACCCATAAGTCTCAAAGCTGTTAATAGCATCAGAGTATGCATAATAAAACTTTAAAAACACAATGATAATCATACATAAATATATTATTAGTAGTAAAATTTAATACATTTAATACATTCTCAATTTTCTCATAGATCTAGTAAAATATGAGAAATTAGGTAACAGGAATATTAATAAGATTAATAAAATAAACACTGAACTTATACCATCCTAATAGATATTTCACTTTTTCTTGTGTTCATAGACAATTAATAAAACTGATAATAAGGCCCTGGCCGGTTGGCTCAGTGGTAGAGCGTCGGCCTGGCATGCAGAAATCCCGGGTTCGATTGTCGGCCAGGGCACACAGGAGAAGCGCCCATCTGCTTCTTCACCCCTCCCCCTCTCCTTCCTCTCTGTCTCTCTCCTCCCCTCCCGCAGCCAAGGCTCCATTGGAGCAAAGTTTGCCTGGGCGCTGGGGATGGCTCTGTGGCCTCTGCCTCAGGCGCTAGAATGACTCTGGTTGTGACAGAGCAACGCCCCAGATGGGCAGAGTATCGCCCCCTGGTGGGCATGCCGGGAGGATGCCGGTCTGGCGCATGCGGGAGTCTGTCTGACTGCCTCCCCGTTACCAACTTCAGAAAAATACAAAAAATAAACAAACAAACAAAAAAACTGATAATAGACTTGACTGTAATCTGACATAAAGGCAATAAAGAAAAATAATACCAAAATACTCATATATAAATAGAAACTAAGTAAAATGCATAAAGAATTGAATTAATACCTTAATTCAAGAAATTGCCTTTTGAAAAAATAAAACAGGTAAACTCTAGTAGGAAAGCTACTCAAAAATTAAAAGTATAGACAGATTTCTAAAAGTAGAGTAGAAAAGAGAGTGTCATCTTAATCGTACATGAAAATATTCTATCAGGTCTGTTTCTGAGGCCTAATATCTTTTTTAACATAATATCTTATGTTTCAATTACTGTAGCTTTTTAATGTGATTTGATATTTGGTAGGGCACATTCCCATCTTAATGACTTAAAATATATTGAATATCACCACCTAGTTTTTATTAATAAATTTTAATTTTACACTGTTGAAATCTAAAATATTTATAGAGAATTAATTTGAATTGCAATAAACCTACAAATTTGGAACTAATTTACATTCATAAAAATTTCATCTTCTCATTCAGGAAATAGCTTTGCATACCCATTTATTTTCATTTTCTTATATGCCTGTAATGCTTTGCTTTTTCTGTACAACATTCCAAATATTTCTTACTACAGTTAACATTATGTATGTTTTATATCCTTTGACATAAAAAATTTTTCTATCATATTTTCTTGCTTGTTTTTAACAGTATATAGCCTAAGACTAACAAGAAAAAAATGACAAAGCAACTTAACTAAATTGAAATAAATCATGTTTTTCTGACAAGTAATAAGAATTCCAACTCTGGGCATTATTATTTGGCACATTTTCTTGAATGCTTATCATATAAGGCAGTAAAAACATACAACATGCAGATCTCACTATGTAGCTGAGAAAACAAGTAATGGTGAACTGGGGAAAGTTTGAAAATAGAAAACAATAAAATCAGGAGGCTAGCCTTTCCTTGAAGAAAAAGAGGAATGCCACCTCTGTACCAATTAAAAATGATAAGGATATGCAGAGATATCACTAAATTGGAGGGTGAAGGGGGCCTTCAAGGTGATGGAGTTCCAAATATATCCTGAAAGCAGTACCTACAGAAGAGAGGATTTTTCCCTGTAAAAAGTCATTAACTGATTAAGTCATTTCCACGTAAGTTGGAATCTATGGAGAGTAATTCAGGAAACTTAGTTTTCTATTGGAATTTTAAAAATTATAACCACAAAAGAATTCTTAAATATTAAAGAAACTTTAGATATTTTTATTTATAGAAATAAAAATTCTAAAATGTAGTCATTATCCTGACTTCTAAAGTTAAAAAGTAAACAGGATATTGTGTTGAGTTCTACTACATCTAACACTGTCTTCCTTAATGGCTTTCAAAGGAAAAACTCCCTCACAGATATAGTAAAACTCTGTATTTATATAATGGTTTTTGAGAGGCTCCCTTAAACATCCATTATCCTCGCCATATTCTTGTAAGGTAAGTAAGGAGAAGGGGTCATTATCTCCTTTTTACAAATAAGACCATCAAGACACTCAGTTTAAATGTTTATTAGAAGACACTAGCACTCTTATGATGATACCAAAAATATTCTGATTGGTAGGCATTATACCAAGAAGATACTTCACATGCTTTACCTATATGACTAGCCTTATTCTTTATACTTGTTTCTCTGATACTTTCAAAATTAGTATTTAATGCTCACATTTAAAGAAAAGTAAAAAACTTAATACAGACATCATCTTTACATTCTCAAATCTAAATCCCATGCTAATACAGTAGATGATTCTATAAAATTATTTCCATAGATAAAGCTGAAAGGTAATGTTAATTGGAAAGAAGGTGGTGTCAGTTGCTGTGAATATTAATAACTAGTCATCCACTTCAATAAGAAATACCCTTAGGGTCATCCAAACTGAGAGTGATCTCTTTAGTCTTTTATGATTCTATAATCAAGACAATAAATTAAGGGCTTGTAGTTCACATAAGAGAGGCAGTATGACATTTAAAATGTTTGTCATATCTCCATTGATATAAACAACATATATATTATTCTAATGTCTTTGTCCTCTGCCTCATTCCTTGTAAAATTGATAGATGACTTGATTACATTGAACAACTTGAGCTGCAGTGAATTTGGGCAGGTAAACATATCACCAACTTTCTACCTGAACATTTTTAGATATTACAGAGGCCATTACTGTCTGAAACCAAATTATCTGAAGCTTAGGCATATCTGGCATAATGACATTGCCATTAGAGAGGTATTTGGGAGCAGAGGAAGGGTATTTCCAAACACCTCACACAAAATGCTATGGAAAGGTATGTAATCTATGCACATATAAAAGCCTGACGTAATTACGAAGGAAAAATAAAATGATATTGACCATTAGAGAATAAGAGAGTGTGTGTGAGTTTGATCTGCAGGGTCATTTTTATTTAATGCTTTTAAAATTTCCTGTGTTGATTCAACACTAGCATTTAACCATGCTAATGTTGAGAAATAACAATTTTTATAAATGGACCAGAATTAGAGATCAGTCTTCAATCAGCTTTTAGAATCTCAAGTGGGAGATAGTTATTAATCAAAGTCATCTATGAAAGGAAATATATATATATATATATATATATATATATATATATATATATATATATATATATATATCTTTAAATTCACTTTAGTTCATATAACTATTTTTGTAATTGGAAAATCTTAAAAGTTTTACCAAAAAACCTCTAGACTAATTAAACTTAGGCATGTACCTTTCTTCTGGTGAAAATATACTTGTATGCTGAAAGGAAGGTTAATATATTTGATAAGCTCAAGCCAGTAGTTGAGTTTGGATCAGCATGTTAATTTTTATTATTCAAGTTTCTAAAATGACTGTGACTAGAAATGTGTTTAATGATCTTATGGCTAGTGAATTACAACAATAATAATTTAAAACAAAGAATAAAAGTAGAAGGAAGGAAACAAAAATGGTTTTTTAAATTAATGGGCCATAAGAGATTTTTTTTTTGATTGAAGAAAATTGATTAAATAATCTAATTCTACAGCTTAATAAAAATAATAAACCTTCTAGAATCCAGCCTCAAAAAAAAAAAAAAAGTCCACATAAGTTTTACTGGTGAGAATTATCAGTGCTAAATGAAACGGCGAGATATGCATGAATAATTATTTTTACTCACTATTCTTATTAAAGAAAAAAAAGAGTTATCATTCTTTTAGTCAGAAGTAAAAATTCCTCCCCTATCATTACCATTAACTTGACTTATTTTATATTTAACAAAGAAATCTTTTTCAATTCTTTTTTAAAATAATAGTAGTAATGGGCAATTTTAATCAAAAAAAGGGGCCACTTTTTCTTTGATCAAATGATTCTCTTAAGGTTTCAGTATAAATGCTATACATATTCTGATGGGGGAAACCTGACCATAAAGACGGGAAAATGTTTTGTTTTCTCACCAACAACAAAGGATGAAAATTGCCTAAGAGTGAATTAAAGTCACAGCCCCTGTCCTTATGGACCTTACCATTTAGAGGTCAGGAAAGTAATGAAATTTCTGGATGTTTGGAACAAACTTTTGAGTTATTATTCCAATGACTTCATGTTGCTCTTTTCAGAATATTCAGAGACTTCTGCTTCAGGGAAGATGAAGTGAATGTACTTTTCTCTACTTCTGCTAAGGACGTCTACAACCCTGTAGCAGCACAATATAAGAAGACTCTGAGAGGCGGACAGCAGGGTGGTTAACTGGGATTTAATGCCATGGTCAGTTCCCTGGGTTTTCTTGCTATGTACTGTGAATCCCAGACTTGGAGCTGAAAGAGCGGGCAACACAAAAACACCAATAGGTGTATAAAATAAAAGGCCCCTCCACCCCCCTGGTCTTCAGTGAAAGGACCAGAAAAGGGGTGACTTCGCAAGGCAGAAAAATTGTAGAAAATAACGGTGCTACTCCCAGCAAACACTACAGGAATAGTGGTGGCCCACTCCACTCAAGTCCCACTGCACTCAGGCTTCACTGGACTCAGGCCGCACTCTGCCGAAGGCTCGCGGGGCCGTGAGGCTGCCACCCTTGAGAAGCTGTACAAGGCCAACACCCTCACCAAGGAGTGTCGGAGAAGGTCAGGTCCGGAGCCACATTTTGATCCCAATCCCTACCTACGGAGGCCACATGGGTGGGATAGGAGCATCTTCACTTCTGCCTCAGGGCAGTAATGAGGTACCCCTCCTGCTCCCCTCTGGAGGGGTATCCAAGGGATATCCAAGGGGGCTAGTGGAGAGTCAGAACCATCCTGTCTGTGGAGACCATGTGGAGAGAGAGAACCCCACCCCCGTCAGCAGTAATGAGGAACTCTCTCAGGTGCAACCATAGGTCAAGTGGGGAACCTGGATTTCACTTCTCACACTGATGAGGTGCCCTCTTCCTTCCTGTAAGGAAATATGCATTTAATAAAGAAATTATTAACTTTATTTCTAGTACACCAAGGGAAAAAAATGCTTCCTTCCTCCTCCCTTCCCTTACAGCATTTGCTCTTAAAACATGCACTGTGATGACTTTCTCTGCCCTTTTGAGATGTATGTAAGACTTTTTAAAGTTTAATGAACCAGTTTTAAAACCCAGGAATCTTTTTTCTCACAAGGGCCTGGAGCCATGTTTTTGAAATGTAATTATCGAACACTCTGCCATCCCATTCTCCCAGTTTCCAGAGAAAGGTAGAAGCCTAAATTTCACAAGCAATTGCATATAATGAATGACCTCTTGTCCTAAAGATAATAGTTTTATATTTTTTGTTTTCTTTTTGGATAAAAGCAGTTAGTAAACACAAATAGTGACCCTATTTACCAGGTAAATTAAGGATTAACTATGTGTGATAAATGTTAAATCCCCTTATTTGAGGATTAGTTATTGTTTGTCATGAAACTGTGTACACAATGCACTGCATATGCATGGCCATATGAAAGGGTGAGGTTGCTCTCTGTCTTTGCCATTTTTTTTTTTTTTTTACAGAGACAGAGAGAGAGTCAGAGAGAGGGATAGACAGACAAGAATGGAGAGAGATGAGAAGCATCAATCATTAGCTTTTCATTGCGCGTTGCAACACCTTAGTTGTTCATTGATTCCTTTTTCATATGTGCCTTGACCACAGGCCTTCAGCAGACTGAGTAACCCCTTGCTCGAGCCAGCGACCTTGGGTTCAAGCTGGTGGGCTTTTGCTCAAACCAGATGAGCCCGCACTCAAGTTGGCAACCTCGGGGTCTCATACCTGGGTCCTCTGCATCCCAGTCCAACGCTCTATCCACTACGCCACCGCCTGGTCAGGCACCATTTCTTTAGTGGGTTGCCTGTGATGTGCATCACATTCTGCCTTCATACTTTTATTTATTTGTTTGTTTTTTTGTTTATTTTGGTGAGAGAGAGATGAGAAGCACAATTTTTTGTTGCAGCACCTTAGTTGTTCATTGACTGCTTTCTCATATGTACCCTGGGCTACAGCAGAGCGAGTGACCCCTTACTCAAGTGAGCAACCTTGGGCTTAAAGCCTGCATCCTTTGGGCTCAAACCAGGGACCATGGGGTCATGTCTATGATCCCACACTCAAGCCAGTGACCCTGCATTCAAGCTGGTGAGCCTGCGCTCAAGCCAGATGAGCCCGTGCTCAAGCCGGCAACCTCGAAGTTTTGGACCTGGGTTCTTCGCATCCCAGTCCAACGCTCTAACCACTGTGCCATTTCCTGGTCAGGCGATAGCATACCAGTTTTAAAATGTTTTCAGAACATACTAAATTGTACCCCTAAGCCTAATGTCCCAATTCACAAATGATTATGTCAATTATTTAAAAATAGGAGCCCTGGTTGAGAGAATTCAGAAGATCATATTTTTACTCTAAGCTAACATTACTCTCTAACCTAGAACCATAAGTCATATTTTAAGACAAAATCCAGTCAAATCTGAGTGGCATCGAGATGGTCAGGGAGCACCAGAGAGTCTCCGCCTCTGGCCAAGAGGGCCCAGGGAGTGGTTCTTACACCGGCTACATCAGGAGCTAGAATCATGAATGGATAGGACCCGAGGGCGGGCACCAAAATTGAATAGAGGAAAAAAAGACCTCCCTTCCCTATCACTCTAAGAACCATGGGCTTGAGCTGAGAAACTAGGTGGTCTTTTTGGCTGAATCCACCACTTTCCCAGGTTGGGGTGCCTGAATAAACGCTTTCCTTTTGCACCAGCATCTAACTTGGCAATTTTGAGTTTTGTTGCAACAAAAAACAGAAACTGTATTTGCATTGTTCAGTTACAAGAGCAATTAGTGAAACTATATACTATATTTACTACATTTATCGGAATTACAGTACATATTATATACAGTATAATAGTATCAGAAAATATTACTCTAAGAAAACCTTAGAAATGATATCTTTTAACTGCTCCTTTAGACCAGTGAGGAAATTAATAACAGAGTGTTAAAGTTATATAATGAGTAGTAAAAGCACAACATGAGGAACTTTTGGTATTTCATTAAACCTATATGGAGGATATCATGAATACAGACAAATTATAATGTACAACTGGGCATTGATTTACAGAGTAAATTAGGCAGCCTCAATTGTCCCATATTCAAGAGGAAGAAGAAGAAGAAGAAAAAGAAGAAGAAGAAGAAGAAGAAGAAGAAGAAGAAGAAGAAGAAGAAGAAGAAGAAGAAGAAGAGGAGGAGGAGGAGGAGGAGGAGGAGGAGGAGGAGGAGGAGGAGGAGGAGGAGGAGGAGGAGGAGGAGGAGGAAGGAGGAGGAGGAGGAGAAGAAGGGGAGGTAGAGGAGGAGGAGGGGGGGAGAAAAAGAAGGAGAAGGAGCAGCTAGCATTTTATAGAATAAAAGTTTTACAAGCCTACCTTTTGGAAATGAAAGGTAAGCAACAAGTAAGCATTTTCAGAGCAATTATCACACCAAACTTCCTGATGTGTCAACTTCCTAGAAAGATACACAGTTATTATTTTCCTCAATAAACAGGTGGAGGAAATAAAGCAGAAAAAATTAATGGATGTTTTCAAGTCATTATAATGAATCTATTGATCTTCATGGGATATTAGAACAGATGCATGTTTCTTTTTACTAAAGTATAGTTTCATTAAATCTTAAAAATACACTGTGGGATATTGACAGGTGCCCAGTGAGAAAGTCTGTCAACAAGCAGTTTTGGACCACTTAACTCTGCAGGGCACTGTACTAAACACAATGAGATGTTACAAAAAAGATAAAGGCATGCCCTGTGACCTTGTGGAAGACAAAAACAAAGACCAGTGCATACCATTATTTTAGAATTTTCTAATAATTGTCATAGTAGGTGAGCAAGGACATTCTTATTTCCCCTCCTTAATCAAGAGGTAAAATACTTCTAGGTATTTTAAGCAGTAAACTAAAGGATTACTTTTACTTGCGTTATATTTTTGTAGCCATGTTTTAGTAGTTCCTCCCAGAAATAAATTAAATGCTAAAATGAGAGTCTTTTCTAAAATTTAAATAACAAAATTGATTAAGATGGTAGGAATTAAAATTCCAGGGTTTGGAAGCAGTTTCACCTAGGGCCAAATGGCCTGGGGGACTTAACAATACCTCCTGGTGTCAGGTCTCAGTTACCTCATTTTTTTTTTTTCTTTTATTTATTTTTAATGGGGTGACATCAGTAAATCAAGATACATATATTCAAAGACAACATGTCCAGGTTATCTTAAAGTTCAATTATGTTGCATACCCATCACCCAAAGTCAGATTGACCTGTCACCCTCCATCTAGTTCTCTCTGTGCCCCTCCCCCTCCCCCTTCCCTCTCCCTCTCCTCCCTCCCCCCCGCAACCACCACACTCCTATCAATGTCTCCTGGTTTCACTTTTATGTCCCATCTATGTATGGAAAAATGCAGTTCCTGGTTTTTTCTGATTTACTTATTTCACTCCGTATAATGTTGTCAAGGTCCCACCATTTTGCTATAAATGATCCGATGTCATCATTTCTTATGGCTGAGTAGTATTCCATGGTGTATATGTGCCACATCTTCTTTATCCAGTCATCTATTGATGGGCTTTTTGGTTGTTTCCATGTCCTGGCCACTGTGAACAATGCTGCAATGAACATGGGGCTGCATGTGTCTTTACAAGTCAATGTTTCTGAGTTTTTGGGGTATATACCCAGTAGAGGGATTGCTGGGTCATAAGGTAGTTCTATTTTCAGTTTTTTGAGGAACCACCATACTTTCCTCCATAATGGTTGTACTACTTTACATTCCCACCAACAGTGGATGAGGGTTCCTTTTTCTCCACAACCTCTCCAACATTTGCTATTACCTCTCTTGTTAATAATAGCTAATCTAACAGGTGTGAGGTGGTATCTCATTGCAGTTTTGATTTGCATTTCTCTAATAACTAAAGAAGATGAGCATCTTTTCATATATCTGTTGGCCATTTGTATTTCTTCCTGGGAGAAGTGTCTGTTCATATCCTCTTCCCATTTTTTTATTGGATTGTTTGTTTGTCGTTGAGTTTTATGAGTTCTTTGTATATTTTGGATATTAGGCCCTTATCTGAGCAGGTGCTTAAAAATATCATTTCCCAATTAGTTGGCTGTCTGTTTATCTTGTTATCAATTTCTCTTGCTGAACAAAAACTTCTTAGTCTGATGTAGTCCCATTCATTAATTTTTGCTTTCACTTCTCTTGCCTGTGGAGTTAAATTCATAAAATGCTCTTTAAAGCCCAGGTCCATGAGTTTGGTACCTATGTCTTCTTCTATGTACTTTATTGTTTCAGGTCTTATGTTTAGATCTTTATCCATTTTGAGTTAATTTTAGTACAGGGGGACAAACTGTAGTCCAGTTTCATTCTTTTGCATGTGGCTTTCCAGTTTTCCCAACACCATTTGTTGAAGAGGCTTTCTTTTCTCCATTGTGTGTTGTTGGCCCCTTTGTCAAAAATTATTTGACTATATATATGTGATTTTATTTCTGGGCTTTCTATTCTGTTCCATTGTTCCGAGTGTCTATTTTTATGCCAATACCATGCTGTTTTGATTGTCGTGGCCCTATAATAGAGTTTGAAGTCAGGTATTGTAATGCCCCCAGCTTCGTTCTTTTTCTTTAGGATTGCTTTGGCTATTCGGGGCTTTTTATAGTTCCATATAAATCTGATGATTTTTTGCTCCATTTCTTTAAAAAATGTCATTGGAATTTTGATGGGAATTGCATTAAATTTGTATATAGCTTTGGGTAATATGGCCATCTTAATTATATTTATTCTACCTAACCAAGAACAAGGAATATTCTTCCATCTCATAATGTCTTTTTCGATTTCCCTTAACAATGGTTTATAGTTTTCATTGTATAAGTCTTTTACATTCTTTGTTATGTTTATTCCTAGGTATTTTATTTTTTTTGTTGCAATTGTGAAGGGGATTATTCTTTTGAGTTCATTCTCAGTTGTTTCATTGTTGGCATATAGAAAGGCTGTTGACTTCTGTATGTTGATTTTGTATCCTGCGACCTTACTGTATTGGCTTATTTTTTCTAGAAGTATTTTTGTGGATTCTTTGGGGTTTTCGATGTATAGGATCATATCATCTGCAAAAAGTGATACCTTTACTTCTTCTTTTCCGATATGGATGCCTTTTATTTCTTTGTCTTGTCTGATTGCTGTGGCAAGAACCTCTAGTACCACATTAAATAAGAGTGGAGAGAGTGGACAACCCTGTCTTGTTCCTGATTTAAGGGGGAAAGCCTTCAGTTTTGTGCCATTTAGTATGATGTTAGCTGATGGTTTATCATATATGGCCTTTATCATGTTGAGATATTTTCCTTCTATACCCATTTTGTTGAGAGTCTTAAACATAAAATTGTGTTGTATTTTATCAAAAGCCTTTTCTGCATCTATTGATAATATCATGTGATTCTTGTTCTTTGTTTTGTTGATATGGTGTATTATGTTGACCGTTTTACGTATGTTGAACCATCCTTGAGATTCTGGGATGAATCCCACTTGATCATGATGTATTATTTTTTTAATATGTTGTTGTATTCGATTTGCTAGTATTTTGTTTAGTATTTTAGCATCTGTATTCATTAGAGATATTGGTCTGTAGTTTTCTTTTTTTGTGCCATCCTTGCCTGGTTTTGGTATAAGGGTTATGTTGGCCTCATAAAATGTGTTTGGAAGTATTGCTTCTTCTTCAATTTTTTGGAAGACTTTCTGTAGAATAGGAACCAAGTCCTCTTTGAAGGTTTGATAAAATTCGCTGGTATAGCCGTCTGGGCCTGGACTTTTATTTTTGGGGAGGTTTTTAATGGTTTTTTCTATTTCTTCTCTACTGATAGGTCTGTTTAGGCTTTCTGCTTCTTCATGACTCAGTCTAGGAAGGTTGTATTGTTCTAGGAATTTATCCATTTCTTCTAGGTTGTTGAATTTAGTGGCATAAAGTTTTTCATAGTATTCTACAATAATTCTTTGTATATCTACGATGTCTGTGGTGATTTCTCCTCTTTCATTTTGGATTTTGTTTATATGAGTTCTTTCTCTTTTTTCCTTGGTAAGTCTTGCCAAGGGTTTGTCAATTTTGTTGATTTTTTCAAAGAACCAGCTCCTTGTTCTATTAATTTTTTCTATAGTTTTTCTGTTCTCTATTTCATTTATTTCTGCTCTGATTTTTATTATCTCCTTTCTTCGGCTGGTTTTGGGTTGTCTTTGTTCTTCTTTTTCTAGTTCCTTAAGGTGTGAAGTTAAGTGGTTTACTTGGGCTCTCTCTTGTTTGTTCATATATGCCTGAAGTGATATGAACTTCCCTCTTATCACAGCTTTTGCTGCGTCCCATAGATTCTGATATGTCGTATTATCATTTTCATTTGTCTGTATATATCTTTTGATCTCTGCACTTATTTCTTCTTTGACCCATTCATTCTTTAAAAGTATGTTGTTTAGTTTCCACATTTTTGTGGGATTTTTTCCCTCTTTTTTGCTGTTGAATTCTAGTTTCAAGGCTTTATGATCAGAAAATATGCTTGGTACAACTTCAATTTTTCTGAATTTGCTGATGTTGTTTTTGTGGTCCAACATATGGTCAATTCTTGAGAATGATCCATGTACACTGGAGAAAAATGTATACTCAGTCACTTTGGGATGAAATGTCCTGTAGATGTCTATCATATCCAGGTGCTCTAGTGTTTTGTTTAAGGCCACTATGTCTTTGTTGATTCTCTGTTTGGATGACCGATCTAGAGCCGTCAGTGGTGTATTGAGGTCTCCAAGTATGATTGTATTTTTGTCAGTTTTTGTTTTAAGGTCAATAAGTAGCTGTCTTATATATTTTGGTGCTCCTTGGTTTGGTGCATATATATTAAGAATTGTTATGTCTTCTTGATTCAGTGTCCCCTTAGCCATTATGAAATGGCCATTTTTGTCTCTGAGTACTTTTGCTGTCTTGTAGTCAGCATCATCAGATATGAGTATTGCTACGCCTGCTTTTTTGTGGATGTTATTTGCTTGGAGTATTGTTTTCCAGCCTTTCACTTTGAATTTGTTTTTATCCTTGTTACTTAGATGAGTTTCTTGTAGGCAGCATACAGTTGGATTTTCTTTTTTGATCCATTCGGCTACTCTGTGCCTTTTTATTGGTGAGTTTAATCCGTTTACATTTAGTGTAATTATTGACACTTGTGAGTTCCTCATTGCCATTTTATAGATTGCTTTCTGTTAGTTTTGTGCCTTGTTTGATTCTTCTCTTTCATTTTTTTATCTTTTGTTTTTATTTGGTTGTGTTCCATACATCTTTCCTCTGTTGCTATCTTTTTTAAATCATGTGCTTCTGTGGTGGTTTTTTCAATGATGGTTACCATTAAGTACTGAAAAGGGTTCCTACCCTGTTCATTGTAGTGCACTATTTTGTGAGTACTTTTGCGCTCCATCGCCCTTTGCTACTGTTAATCTTCATCCTCTCCCCCCTTTCTTATTGTTGTCACAGTTTAAAGTTGGTTTTGTTATGTTCTTCTTGGAGCTTTTACTTGTGGCTTTGTTGTTGTTGTTTTTTTATTCTTTGTATCTGATTGGAGAACCCACTTTAGTATTTCCTGAAGTGGGGGTTTTCTGGTGATAAATTCTCTCATCTTTTCTATATCTGTGAATGTTTTTATTTCTCCTTCATATTTGGAGGATAACTTTGATGGGTATAGTATTCGTGGCTGAAAGTTCCTCTCTTTCAAGACTTTAAATATTGGGGTCCACTCTCTTCTAGCTTGTAGAGTTTCTGTTGAGAAATCTGATGATAATCTAATGGGCCTTCCTTTATATGTTGTATTCTTCTTTTCCCTGGCTGCCTTGAGAATTTTTTCTTTGCAGTTGGTTTGTGCCAATTTTATTATGATGTGCCTTGAAGTAGGTTTGTTGGGGTTAAGAAAACTTGGAGTTCTGTTTGCTTCTAGAATTTGAGGATTTAGTTCTTTCCACAGGCTTGGGAAGTTCTCATCTATTATTTGTTTGAGTATGTTCTCCATTCCATTTTCTCTCTCTTCTCCCTCTGATATACCTATTATTCTTATGTTATTCTTTTTGATGGAGTCAGATAATTCCTGTAGGGCTATCTCATTTTTTTTAATTTTTAAATCTCTTTCTTCTTCTCTTTGTTGAGCCTCAAGTTGCTTGTCTTCTATTTCACTAATCCTCTCTTCTATCTGGCCTGTTCTATTAGCTAAGCTTGTTACCTCATTTTTCAGCTCATGAATTGAGTTTTTCATCTCTGATTGATTTGTTTTTATAGTTTCAATTTCCTTGGAGATATACTCTTTGTGTTCATCGAGTTGTTTTCTGAGCTCCCTAAATTGCCTTTCTGTGTTTTCTTGTATATCTCTGAGTATTTTTAGGATTTCTATTTTAAATTCTCTGTCGTTTAACTCCAAGGTTTCCAATATCTTAAATTTTTTCTCCATAGATTTTTCCTCATCTCTCTGTGTTACCTCTCTTTCTTTTGTATCCATGATAATCGATTTTCTCTTCTTTAATGGCATCTGAGGGTGGTTTTCTTGATAGTATTAATGAGATTTATAAAGATAAAAAAATAAAAATAAAAATAAAAAATTGCGTGTTTTTTTTTTAAAGATTAATCATTAAATAAAGAAAAATAAAATAAGATAAAAATTTGAGGAAAAAAAAAAGGAATAATTCCTTCCCCTCCTTTTTTCCTCTCCTCTCCTCTCCCCTCTTTTTTGAGAAAATCTTGTGATGAACTGTGAATTATATTGTACTAGATAGAACAAACAATACCTGTGGCGGAGGGCCTGAATTGGGGAGAAGTAATATAGGGGTAAAGGAAAAAGACAAAAAAGAAAAAAAATAAAAGAAAAGAAAAAAATATTTATATATAAAAAAAGGGGGGGAGCAGTATAGACCCACAAAAAGCAAATTAGGAAAAAATTTGGGTCAAGAATAAAATGCTTTGCTTTTAGGTGTTGGCTGACTCAGAGTTATGATGAGAGGAATAAGAGGGAAACAGGAAAAAGGGGTGGAAAATTAAAAAATTACTATTGTATTTAGTGGAACAAGAACTAGATAAAATGGAGAGCCAGGGATGGGAGCACTGCTAATGTGTTAAAAAGGTGAAGTAAAAACCATCCAAAATGTCACAAACTTAAGTTTGAGTCCCAGATAAGATAATTTGTTCGTTATTGAGGTTTGAATGAGAGAAGATGTAAAGGAGAGAGGAAGAGGCTAATAAAGAGGGAGTAAAGAGAGAGAGAGAGAGAGAGAGAGAGAGAGAGAGAAAAGATGGAACCACTTAAAGAAGAAAAAAGAAAAAGGAGGAGAGAGAAAGAGAGAGAGTTAGGGGTTTTGGATTGCAACCCTCATAGAGAGGAAGGAGAAGGAAAGAAAAGATAATGGGAGATGTAACACTTATGGGTAGTGTAGTTCAAAGAGAGGCGAGAGTAAGACTGAAAGAGAATTAAATGACCAAATTGGAATAAAAAAAAGAAATCAAGTATAAAGAAAAGAGACACAGACGAACAAATATAATAAAATGGGATAGGTTATAAAGTCTGCAGATTATTCTTGATTTTGAGAGGTTGTCGTCTTGCTTTTTCTTTTCTGTCTTTCTGGTCGGTGACTTTGTACCCCAGGTTCTGCCCCTGTGGCACGCTCTGGAAGAGGTTTGCAGTTGGTAATTCTCTATGGTGATGTCATGTATTGGGCTTCAGTCTCGTTGGCAGTCGAGGCTTATTAGTGTTTATAGGCTCCAACAGTGAGAGGATCTCTCACTGTGAGAGTGTTCCTGGAGCCTCTCTTCTAGTCTTTTCCTTCCACAATTAGAAGCCTGGTAATCCAGCTATGGGGTTGCTGCTGCCTCTGCCTGGATAGTAAGAGTCTCAAAGAGTGGGCAACTCCCCACTCTATTCCCACTCAGCACAGGGCTCTGAGTAAGGCTCAGTCAGTCAGAGCTGCTAGCATAATCAGGCTTGGCTTCCTCCCTCTCAAAGACCTCTGGTTCTGCCCCTCTGTGGGATAACTCGAGTGCCCACTCCTGAGGCGTTCGGTGGAATCTCTTGCCCACTCTCTGTGCGCACCCACCAGGATGTCAGACCAGACAGGTCATACTTCGAGTGAAATCCCTACCCACACGGAGAAGATCGAGCTTTGGAATTGGCTTTCGCTCTATCCCCGTGCGGCTTTCCCAGGGAGCTAGGGCTGCCTGAGATTCCGCTCCTGGCCCGCTCGCAGACCTCTGATTCTGCTCCTCTGAGGGAAAACACGGGCGCCCACCCCTGAGGAGTTTGGAGGAATCTCCTGCACACTCTCCGTGCGTGGGCGCTGACCCGATTCTGAGTCTCAGACGGGACGTCTTTCACTCCGAGAAAGCCCTCCTTCCACACAGAAAAGTTACTGGGTTGGAATTGGCTTTGGCTCTGTCCCCGTGCGGCTTTCCCAAGGCGCTGGGGCTTCCGTTCCTGGCCCGCTCGCAGACCTCTGATTCTGCTCCTCTGAGGGAAAACATGGGCTCCCACCCCTGAGGAGTTTGGAGGAATCTCCTGCACACTCTCCGTGCGTGGGCGCTGACCCGATTCTGAGTCTCAGACGGGACGTCTTTCACTCCGAGAAAGCCCTCCTCCCACACAGAAAAGTTACTGGGTTGGAATTGGCTTTGGCTCTGTCCCCGTGCGGCTTTCCCAAGGCGCTGGGGCTTCCGCTCCTGGCCCGCTTACTGGCCTCTGACTCTGCTCCTCTGAGGGAAAACACGGGCGCCCACCCCTGAGGAGTTTGGAGGAATCTCCTGCACACTCTCCGTGCGTGGGCGCTGACCCGATTCTGAGTCTCAGGCGGGACGTCTTTCACTCTGAGAAAGCCCTCCTCCCACACAGAAAAGTTTCGCCTTTGGAGTTGGCTCCAGCTCCCTCCCTGTGCCCGGTCCCCTCAGGGCGCTGGGGCTCCTAGGAGATGCTGCTTTTTGCCCTCACAGAGGTCTCTGACTCTGCTTCTCTGTGGGTTAGCACGGGCTGCGCCCACCCCTGAAGTGTTCGTGGGAATCTCTTGCCCACTAACCCCGCGCGCGCCAGCCAGGAGATGTGGAAAATGGCTGTCCCACTTGTCTTTCTTTGTCTGGGTTTGGCGCGCGTGTTAGCTTGAATTGCCCAGGTTTTTCCACGGCTTGGATCTCCGTGCCACAGCCTGGTTTGGCTGTTTGTACCACGGTCTGGACCTATTTACTCCCTATGCCCGCCTTAGTTTCTATATTCTCAGTTCTCAGTGAAAGCCATCCTGTTTGGATTAGAGAGGAAGGCGGAGCATTTCTTACTCCTTATTTCCCCCGGGGTTTGACCATATATTTAGCCAATCTTTCGCTCGATCCTACCTTCGGGTGTGTTGTGAAGCATCTGAAGACTCCAAGGATAGGTTTTTCTGTTTCTGGTTGAAGAACTTGTTGAGTTTATGGGGAGATTTTCGGTATCGCTTCCTACCGCGCCATCACTGTGACATCATTTTTTAAATAGGGATAAAAGCTAATCTCAGAGTGTACCTGTATAAATTAACTTATATACAAGTGCTTGGCATACTTCTTGGTACATAATAATTGCTTAGTATATCTTAGTTATTATTAATGTTAATATTAATAACACTTTTAGAATTCCTAAAATTTATCAGAACGTGTGAAAGATATGTGTAATATGATGCTGTTATATAATGCTGTTACCACTGTCTTATTGGACCATGGCGATGAAATAGCATTAAAAATGACTAAAATGTACACAAAGCTTGCTCTTAACTACCCTCTCAACTATTTCTTAATATATTCAATCCAGTTCTTCAGAATTAAGAGACTGCTTTAGGGCACTTGCTTTATCTGCCTAGGTAAAAAGATAGACACAAATGTATTTATTTCACATCAAGTGCAAAGAATATATCATCATAACACTCAATGAAAAAAAACCTTATAGTTCATAGCAATTGATAGCTTTTAGAGGCACTTTAAATCCCATGAGAGAGAGGGTTCACTTCCATCACATCCATCTTTTAACTTGTTTATAAAGGTGCCAGGAAATCTGTCCTTTTACTGAAAGATATTTTTACTTTTGGCTAGAAGATAAAGTTCCCTATAAGCTGTCACTCAAACCACCATTTCACAAGCAAGCAATAGGACTAGCAAATCTAACATATAAACTCATGTAAAATCTAAATGCACTGCGTTCTACATTTACTAGGGTCTCTCCAGTACTTATTGTGGAAAAATTATACTTTTCCACTGCATTTTATGTCAAAATTCTTGTGAAAAAAGATTAATGAATAGGCAAGGGAATTAATTTTTTTCCTTCTTTTCCAAGTGAGAGTAGGGGAAATATAGAGATGGATTCCTGCATGCGCCACAACCAGGATCCACCTAGCAACCCTCGTCTAGGGCCGATATTCTGCCATTCTGGGTCCATTCTTGCAACTGAGCTATTTTTAGCACCTGAGGCAGAGACTCCACGGAGCCACCCTCAGTGCCCTGGCTGATGTGCTCTTGAACAAACCAAGCCATGATTGTGAGAGGGGAAGGAGAGAGAGAGAGAAGGAGGGAGAAGGAAGGGGTACAGAAGCAGATTGTTGTTTCTCCTTCCTGAGTGTCCTGACTGAGAATCAAACCTGGGACATTCACACACCGGGCCAATGCTCCACCACTGAGCCAACCAGTCAGGGCCTGGAATTAATTTTTTAAATTGTTCTATACTCAAAATTACTTAGCTAATTCTCTCTGTACAGTAACATTTGTATAGATGTTACAGTACTGAGAACTCCTTCCCCCACTTTTCTAGCGGTTCAGCTCTTACCCTCTAGGGCAGGGGTCGGGAACCTATGGCTTGTGAGCCAGATGTGGCTATTTTGATGGCTGCATCTGGCTCGCAGACAAATCTTTAATAAAAAAATAATAACGTTAAAAATATAAAACATTCTTATGTATTACAATCCATTCATTTCCTACCGCTCATGTTCACGGTAGTGAGTGGCTGGAGACAATCACAGCTGTCCTCCGGGACAACACCAAATTTTTATTGGATAATGCCTAACGTACATGGGTCATTGTATGGCTCTTACAGAATTACATTTTAAAATATGTGGCATTCATGGCTCTCTCAGCCAAAAAGTTTCCCGATCCCTGCTCTAGGAGAGCAGTACTCTACAATGGAAAAGACAGAAGAGCCAGACTTCCTAGGGTTGAAACCGTGCTTTAGCACTTTTTACCGGACTATCCTGAGGCAAATTACTAAAACATTCTAATCCCCAGTTCCTTTATCTATAGACCTTCTAAGGCAAATATAACACAATACAGAAAGGTATGGACTTCTAATTTTGAGACAGATTTGTGACCTAACTACAGCATCTGAACAGACTTCTTGGCATTTTATAAGTTATCCTCATACCTTGCTTCATTTTTCTAATTTCAATTTTTTAAACCATATATTCTTCTTCAAAGGCAAAACGCATTTCATCCTACCAACAGTCAATACATAATAGGTTTATATTAGCTCCTTTCTTCTCAATATACCTAAAGTTTTGAGTTAATTTTTAAGAGTACTTATTTTTATTTAACAAATAAAATCTGGTGGTTTCTTTGTGTCAAACAGGGTTCTAGGACCTGGGGACTTAAAATTAGAAAGGAGAGTCATGTCTTCTGCTGCCCTCACAGATTTGTTTACTAATGCAATAAATAGAAACAGAACAAGTAATTATATTCAAGAACATATTAATAATATAATTTCAGATACTTCCATGAAGAAAATAAAACAAGATGATGGGATAGAAATGATGGGGGCATGGTACATTCCATAGGCTACTTTTGAAAGATTTCACTGAGAGAGTGATGTTTGCATATAGACAAAAAGTGATATAAAGCAGCCAGCCATGAGAATGACAAAAGGACATTCCAGACAGAAGGAACAGCAAGCACCTAAAGAATAATTTTACATGTTTAAGAAACTGAAAAAAATCATGAAAATAAAAACTGAGTAAAAATTTTAGTTGTTTCAGGCTGAAAGGCAGCATTTTATTCTTTTTTATCTATGTTTATTTTTTAATTTTAATTTTATTTTCAATTACAATTTACATTTTGTATTAGTTTCAGGTGTGCAACATAGTGGCTAAAAAATTATATACTTTATAAAGTGTTCCCCTGATAATTCCAGTACCTACCTGTAACCATCCATAGTTATTAGAATATTATTGACTATGTTTCCTATGCTGTACTTTACATCCCGGTATTTTTGAACTACCAATCTGTACTTCTTAATCTCCTCACCTTTTCACCCAGTCCCTCAAATCCCCCTCCCCTCTGGCATCATCAGTCTGATCTTGATACCTATGAGTCTGTTTCTGGTTTTATTTATTTATTTATTTATTTATTTATTTATTTATTTATCTATTTATTTACAGAGACAGAGAGAGAGTCAGAGAGAGGGATAGACAGGGACAGACAGATTGGAACAGAGAGATGAGAAGCATCAATCATTAGTTTTTCTTTGCACATTGCCATACCTTAGTTGTTCATTGATTGCTTTCTCACATGTGCCTTGACCATGGGCCTTCAGCAGACTGAGTAACCCCTTGCTCAAGCCAGTGACCTTGGGTCCAAGCTGGTGAGCTTTGCTCAAACCAGATGAGCCTGCGCTCAAGCTGGTGACTTCGGGGTCTTGAACCTGGGTCCTCGGCCTCGAACATGGATCCTCGGCATCCCAGTCCGACACTCTATCCACTGCGCCACCGCCTGGTCAGGTGAGTCTGTTTCTGTTTTGATTTTTGGTTTGTATTATTCTTTAGATTCCACATATTTTTCTCACCATAAAAATTTAGAATATACAGAAAACTATAAAAATAAAATAGATACTTCACATAAAGTCTTTAAATTTTTTGATATTTTGGTATATTTCCTTCCATAATATTTAAATACATATATAGAAAGTGAAAAGGTATAAAATACCCTGCTATGTATAATTCTTGTTCTTTTTTTTAACTTAATTACCATTAGGAATACCTTACTTGTTATTAAAATTATTCCTATACATAATTGCTAATGGCTTCATATTATTCCATCATACAAAAGTATTATCTTTTTTTTTTAAATTTTATTTATTCATTTTAGAGAGGAGAGAGAAAGGGAGAGAGAGAAACAGAGAGGGAGAGAGAGAGGAGAGAGAGACAGAGAGAGAAGGTAGGAAGGAGCTGGAAGCATCCAATTCCATATGTGCCTTGACCAGGCAAGCCCAGGGTTTCGAACCGGCGACCTCAGCATTTCCAGGTTGACACTTTATCCACTGCGCCACCATATGTCAGGCAGTATTATCTTTTATGTCATCAATTGCTATGCTGGAATTTTAGGCTGTATTATTTATTTATTTATTTATTTATTTATTTATTTATTTATTTATTTATTTTTGCTCCAAAACAAATTTTTCAATCAAAATTTTTATGAAAATATCTTTGTCATTGTTTTTGTATAGTTTCTTAAATTGGAAGTCTGGAGGTGAAATTCATTTTGATCTTTTTGTGTGTGTGTGTGACAGAGACAGCGAGAGACAGAGATCTGAGAGGGACAGATAGGGACAGACAGACAGGAAGAGAGAGAGATGAGAAGAATCAACTTTTTGTGTGTCAGCTTAGTTGTTCATTGATTGCTTTCTCATATGTGCCTTGACTGCGGGGGCCGGGGTACAGCAGACCAAGTGACTCCTTGTTCAAGCCAGTGACCTTAGGCTCAAGCTGGTGAGCCTTGTTCAAACCAGATGAGCTCATGCTCAAGCCGGTGAATTTGGGGTTTCGAATCTGGGGCCTTGGTGTCCCAGTCCTATGCTTTATCCACTGTGTCACTGCCTGGTCAGGCTCATTTTGATCTGAAATGTCAAAATAGCATAGAGCCTGTCTTAGACTTATTTATGTGCATCCACATTTACTGTAAAACAAATATTTGAAGAACCTTTTTTAATCTACCATTTTTTCTGTATCAGTCATATGTTTACACATTTATATATCCACTGGTCTTTTAAGTGAATTCATCAAGACAAAAAACCATTCTAGATTCAGGAGAATAGTAATTAAAGGAGAAAAGAACACTTTGTAGTTTAAAAGATACCTTCAGTGAAAGTGGCCTTCAGTGAAATTTACTAAAATTATGATTACCAGAGTCTTTAATTCAATGTTTAGCAAAAATTTTGGTTTCATTACAATTCATAACAGATATTAATTCCAAATGCATGGTAACGTTTTGATAATGATGGATCTGTTGATATTTATATTTACAGCTTTCCTTTGAACTACTTGGATTTCCACATGCTTATTTATTGTCTTTCTATCTTATCCTAGAGCTATTTCTGCCCAGTGGAGGAGCAACATCAATAAACTACAAGATTTTATTAGGTTTATCCAACAAATGCTGATCTCTCCTGTTACCCTTAATTTGGTCTTCTGTTATCATGGTTGTTCTAATACATCATTTAGTGACCTTTCCTTCTCTATATTGTAGAGCCCATGTAACATTAATCCTTTCCTGTACTTACACTGAAGAATGAATTATTGATGTGTGATTGTTATTCCTGATAATTATGGTGTTGCTGATTAATGCATAGAAAGCAGACAAAAAGCTGAACAACCAAGGCAAAAGCACTGGAAGCTGCAGAATAACAAGTTTTATTCCTTTGGATTTCATTGACTTGGAAGACCAACTTGAATGGGTAACTTAACTTCTTTCTAATAAATATGCTCTGTGATGATGCATCTATGTTATCTGTCAAGTGGGAATGATGTCTTATATTGGTTCTTTTCTTAGATGATGGAATATGTGTTTAATCAAGCTCATTTTAAAGCACTTCACAACACAAAGGCCAAAAATATATCAAATAAGGTTGCTATGTTCACTGTAGTGAAAACGCTTTCTGAAAAATATATTTCTAATGAAGGGTTATAAAAAAAGAGACAAAATCTCTTTTATTCCAAGAGAGGGGCCACTCTTATGACTCTTACCTTATTTTATTCCAAGGGAGAGGATCAAGGAAAAGGTTGAAATATTGAAATAAATACAAGACATCTAAAATTTAGTAGGCACCTTATTGTGCGTGGGAAGCAGAGTTTGCTACCTTAAAATATGCCTTCTTTTTAGATATTATTTTAAGCTGGTTATTTTTAAGAAAACAAAAGCTCAGGAAAAATTTTCGACCATCCAGCAAGAATTTAAAGGACCTGCTCCAGGATGCGAGCTACTAACATAGAAAGCTACAGTTTAACATGAAGTACACGGGATGGACAGAGAAGAACCTAGCAAGGCCCATGTGATCAAAGTCCTCTCTGTTTCCCATTATTCAAGAAAGCCCAGCAAACATTTACTTACCAAACATTTGATTTCCATCTCCACAGAATTGGCTTACTCCTCTTTGGAGTCCCAAATCACAGTGCCCACACCTTCTCCTTAGCTCAAGATAAATATAAGCCTTAACTGTTTGATCTGTCTGGAGTCCCATTTTTTTTTAAGGAACTCCTGTATGTATATACATAACAAATTTGGTCATTTTTTTCTTTTAATCAGTTTCATGTTAATTTAATTTTTAAATCAGCCAGAAGAATTTAGAAGGGTAGAAAGAAAATTACTTTTCCTCTCCTACATTGTCAATATAGATATATTAAAAGATCATTATAGGAAAGAGTACTGGCCTAAAAAATATTGAACACACACATACAACCATTAGAAATGTGCTGACCTTCCTTTAATATTCTGTTCAACTTAGGCTTCTTATGTATGCTTCATTAAAAATGTCTTCTATGATATTTTTCTCAGTCTGTTGAGACTAACAGCTATATCACCAGAGAGCATTTTCAGAGAGGTTTAGAAATAAATCTGAATTCCATAGTTCTACAGAAACTGAATTACAACACAAAACATCTTTGACAGTCATTGGGGTATTACTTTTTCCCCTTCTCATCTGTATGTTCACTGACTTGCCAACCATACCAAAACTTATACAATGTGTATAAATCACATCCAAGAGGAATTATTTTTTATTCTAAAGCCTGGAAGTCTAGGCATGCATTGTTTTAACTTTCCAAACAATGTAGTGAATATTTCATAAGTTAAGAAATGTACGTCTTCAGGCAAGAAAATCACAAGAGGATTGGTCCCATACCACCTTTATTTGCCTTTTGGATAGATGCTAATAGGTTTTGTTTCTATTTTATTATGTACATCTTTTACCCTTTCCAGTATTAGTCTGTATGCATGGGTAATGCATAGCACCCACTGATGAGAAAAGGCTTTGTTCAGGTGCTTTCCTGATCCCCCTAGTCTTGGTAAAAGAATCCTGACTAAATCTGCCAGTTTTTCTAAAAGAGAATATATACAATTTCCTTTTTTTCATAATACTCACTGAGATTCTAAACTTGAGACTTAATCAGGTTGAAATGAGAATTAGTTGAGATTAACTTAAACCAAGATATATGATTGAGGTAACATACATATACATACAGGCTTTTTAAATTGAAAACCTAATTGTTATTTTTTTCTCTTTTTTCTATGTGGTACTAAAAGAAAGGCATAAAAACATTTTCCTCCACTTCCTGGAGAGCTTTGGGGATTAATTGCTCCCAGCCCTGCATTAGAAGAAATGATAATTTTCCTTACTAATAACACAGAATCTTGATATGTGAGCCAGATAGGTTCTACTGGGAAAACAGAAGTAGGTTTTGAGAGAAAAGGAAGGAATAGAGGGAGCAAGAGGGGAGGATGGGAGGAAACGGAAAGAGGGAGGGTGGAGAGAAGATCAATTCACTGAAGGAAACAACTCAGAGGAAAAGTTTTCCATTAGATTAATAGGAGACCACTAGAGGTAGGTGGGGTGGGAGAGGCTATAAATTGGTCCTAACACTCCAGGAGTAATTGTTCAAGAAGGGAAAGACTAGTAAGTGAAACTCAAGGACACTGAAAGAGATATTTAAAGGTCTAGAAGCCAAACGTTAGTTCAGTCAAAATGTAGTGACCCGCAGCCCATTTTAGAACAAGACTCCATTTCCTAAATCTAAAGCCTTGGCCAGTTAACCCTCCCCTCTGCACCAGTAAATAACATCTCACAAATTGACCACCCAGAAAAAAGGATAACTATCTTTTCCACAAATTTTAGCAGGGTGTCAGCAATATTTTCTTCTGTGGGAACCCATTTTAAGAAGCCCCATCCAGATGCTTATAAGAGCAAGAATGAGCAATACACCCCTGCTCTTTTATACAAGATGTAGGAAGGATCTGAGCTAACCCCTCCCCCCAAAAAAACCCTTCAGATTCCATAAGCTCAGAGAGTGGATGGTGATAGCCCCAATATACAATGAATATGTTAATTTCCCTAAAGAGTAAAAGTAATCATAAATACAAAGATCATTTGTGCTATTCAAAATTGGATCAGATTGGGTTATATATACAATTATTTTCAACTGGTGAAACAGTTAGGCTGAATTGCCCAAGGGAACTAACTCTGTTAAAAACATCTCTTTATCATGTGCTAAATATTTCCTATGTTCTATGTGGCCCCAAAGCCTGTCTTAATCTGCACCAGAATGATAACTGAATTAAAACACTTTATTATTATTATATTATAGTTTTTGGTATATTTGAGGATCTAATTGGATTCTTTTCATTTTTTGCATGTTTCTTTTTCAATTAAATTTATTGGGGTGACATTGGTTAATATTATATGTTTCAAGTGTACAATTCTATAACACATCATCTGTATATTTTATTGTGTGCTTGCTACCCAAAGTGTAATCTCATTCCATCACCATATATTTGACCCCCACTTTACCCTGAATTAGAATTTTTAATATGAACTTCAGAAATTTCTTAGCCTTTCTAAGAAATGCAGATCTACTTTAAGAACAGTGTCTTACCACAGTTGAACATGGACATTCAGTCTTATGAGACAAACTCTTTTTTCTTAATTTTTCTTGACTTTTAGAGAGAGAGAGACAAAAGGGGGAGAGATTGATTTATTGTTCCACTTATTTATGCATTCATTGGCTGATTCTTGTTTGTGCCCTGTCCTGGGGATGGAACCAGCAAACTTGGCATATCTGGATGACACTCTAACCAACTGAGCTTCCGGACCAGGGCCGAGACAGACTCATTGAATGTGGAAGTACTTTATTGTTATTAGTAGTTATGCTCTCTTATATCAGGGTGTGGATGTCAGAGAGGCACGCAGGTTTGTATCTTGGTGGTAGAAACAAATATCAAAGAAATCTGCCACAGAGTTCTTTTCTCTGGCCAGATCTATACCTACAAGCTCTGATACAGATGGATTTGCTTGTTTACTTATTTATTTACTCATTTGAAAATGACTGATGCCTTACTTTAAGGTAGATTATTTTTTAGTCTCACATTCTGCTTTTTCTGCAATGAGGTGATGGCTGGGGGCTTATATGCCAGCTAGGTGTTCAGAAATATCATAATAGCTTTCACATTGAATGCTGTCTGAGCAGAATTGAGTAAAATCCTTTGTAGCACCATCAAAAATCATATGTTACCATTTGAAAGCTTAGGTTGGGTTGGTTAAGAATTTAATGCAGTAGTATGAGTAGCATGCAGGTAAATATAGAACATGATACCGTAGACCTGAATGCTTTACCATTGTTACCCTTTGAATGTTTCATTTTATATACCTCCAGAACTATACACGATTAGATTATTCTGTAAAAACAACAATAATTTCATACATTTTAATCCCTGTATAATAGCATAATTTATAAAATGGGAATTATACTGTTCACAATGGCAAGCACAATAGGGGGAATCCTCTTTATTATCTAAAAATGGAGACTAACAATTAAAAGCTATCTAGTTTAGGAGGGATTTTAAAATCTAGGCAAAGATAAATTTCATTTTACTTATTTCCCCCAGCTATATTTAAATCCCACCAGGAAGGATGACATCACAAGTTACTAAGAAAGCTCATGTCATTTCTATCATATTTACAATATATGAATCATTACCTATATTTTTGGATTTGAATCCAATAGCACTGTCCCCTGCTACATAGGAGATTTGTATCTGCAAAGTTTCACGATAGACAAGTCTGAAAAAAAAATCTGAACATAGGCCTTTTCATGTTACGAAAATTAATCCATTATGTTTCAATTTTTTAAATTAAATTTTATTGATTGATTGATTTTTAGAGAAATAGAGAAAAAGAGAGTGAGAGACACACAGAAAGAAAGAAACATTAGTTTGTTCTTCCACTTACTTATGCATTCATTGGCTGACTCATGTATGTGCCCTGACCAGAGATCAAACCTGCATAGGTTTCAAATTTGCTTTTTTTTATTTACTCATTTTAGAGAGGGAGGGGGAGAGAGAGAGAAAGAGAGAGAAGGAGGAAGAGCAGGAAGCATCAACTACTATATGTGCCTTGACCAGGCAAGCCCAGGGTTTTGAACTGGCGACTTCAGAGTTCAAGGACCATGCTTTATCAATTGCGCCACCACAGGTCAGGCCAGTTTCAAATTTTTTAATCAGACTGAAGAGTTGCCTTTTATTTTTTACACAGTGAGAAAGAACCATACATAGAGAAAAAAACCCCAACCTCATGGCGATGACACCATGTTACTAAAACAAAGCAAGCACCATGCAATGGCCCATTGATGGTAATTATAGACTACAATATAAAAATAAATCATATTTGCTAAGCAATGGAAATTTTCATATGTTAAGCTATCATAATTGTGTTTTATTATTAGAAGATACTGTTTAATGGAAAACTTTGGACTGGGTGTTGAAAGGTCATAAATTAATTTTCTAATTTGGCAAACATCTTGCTGGTGATTATGAACAAGGTAATTCATTTCTTTGCTCTATCGCTATTGAAATATTAGTACTCAGATTGTTAAAGGACAATTTGAATTATATTAAAATAAATCTATTTGTGTTAAAATGCCAAGCAAAAATTAAAAAAAAATATATCCACCTGCAGTTTATCTGAGTAGAATCATACTTTCAGAATTATTCAGTCTTCCTGTACCTGCTTTTTTTTTTCTCTAAAAATGACAGCAACAGTAGTACTTACCTGTGAGTTGCTATGACAAAAAACTAAGATAATACTTACAAACCACTTAGCAAAGTACTTGATACCTAATAATGCTTAGTGAGTATTACTTCTACAATTATTACTTATTATGGAAATTCCCTAGAAAGGATAAAACTTTCTGATGTTGAGGATAATTGTCAAGGTAAATCATGGGCTCTGATTACAGCTCTACTGTCTATAAAATAAACAAAGAAAAACAACTGAACCATCAGATTACTCCTGGAATAAAAATATAATGATACAAATGGCTTATTTGGATGTTCAAGTCTATACATAAAAGTCATTTATAATTGACTTTGAGTAGTAGAGCTCTTCTATAAAGTCTCCTATTTTTCTTTTTGAAAACAGACCTGCCAAATATTAGCACTAGTTTGAAACTATTAGTTAATGTTGGCTCTAAGAAAAAAGGTGGTAGAATTTACTTGTATATTCTGATGAGATGTACTAATTTCACACAAGTATACCTGTGCATAAAAATGTTATATTTCTATGAGAAAACCCAAAACACATTTTTAAAACTTACTATGGATTTATAAAGCCAAATGAAATTTTAAAAAGTATTTAGATCAAGCTTTAATTAAAGCTTGAATCATTTCTGGAAAATTGTTTTTTAGGTTGACTTCATGTATTTTTTTTTCATTAAATTGATTTGTGTGACATTGAGTATTAAAATTGTATAGGTTTCAAGTATACAATTCTATGATACATCCTCTGTATATTACATTGTGTGCCCACCACTCAAAGTCAAATCTTCTTTTGACATTATATATTTGATCCCTTTGCCCTCACCCACCTTCCCACTGATTGGCACCTTATTGTTGTTTGTGTCTATAAGTTTTTGTTTATTTATTTTTCTTGTTTATTCATTTATTGCTTTCAAATTTGTATTCTATATATGAGTGAATATTGGTTCCTGACTATTTCTTAGCCTGATTTCACTTAGCATAATATCTGAAGATACATCCATGTCACAAATAGCAGTATTTTATGTTTCCTTATGGCTGAATAGTGTTTTGTTTTAGAATATAAATATATATCACATTTTCTTTAACCAATCAACTATCAAAGGACACTTTGGTAACTTCCATGTCTTGACCACTATGAATAATGCTGCAATAAACATAGGGGTGTGTATATGTTTTGCAATTAAAATGTTTAAAAATTTCAGGTAGATACCCAAAGGAGAGGTTACTGGGTCATATGGTAACTCTATTCTTAATTTTTTTGAGGAACCACCATACTGTTTTCCATAATGACTGTATCAGTTTATATATCCACCAGCAGTGAATGAGGGGTCTTTTTGTTCACAGCCTCTATAACACTTGTTATTACCTATCTTGTTAAAAATAACCATTCTAACAGGTTTGAGGTGATATCTCATTGTAGTTTTGATTTTCATTTTCCTAATGGCTAGTGAAGTTAAGCATGTTTTCACATATCTATTGGCCATTTTTATATGGCATATCCTTGCTAGCTGGTCATTCATATTTTGTTTGGACATTATCAGTGACTGGAAACGGGCAGCCTCCTAAATCAACTCATCCTGAAGTTTGACAATGGGGATGACATGTAAGAAGCACAGGTTTTCAGAGTGAGACACACTGGGTATTCTGGCTCATATGTGCATAGTGAATGTCCTTAGTAAAAACGGTTGTGTTAAGACTTGGACTTCTCATGTATAAAATACGGGTGATAATGTCTAACTCTGATAGTTTTCAGTTTATAAGATCATAAACTCTAATCTTATTTGGCTAGGCCAATTATTAAATTAAACATGAATTTTGGTGTTTCTATAAAACTGTATATTTTTTTCTATATATCTATTTTATAGATGTGCCTAACATCTAAAGTCAGTTGGCTTTAAGTGATTGTTTTCAATAATATGGGTGGGACTCATACAAGCAGTTGGAATGCCTTAACAGCCAAAATTGACATTTCCCAGAAAAGAAGACAATGTACTTCAACACTACAGTATCTGAGACTCATAACACAAACAAAAGAGAATGCTTACAAGATGAAGGGGGGTGGGGGGAGGGAAGTAAAGAGGAACAAATATAGTGACAGACAATAATTGGACTTTTGGTGATGGGCACACAACACAATCAATAGTTCAAGTGCTATAGAGATGTTAACCTGAAACTTATGTATTCTTTCTTGTGTGTGTGTGTGACAGAAAGAGAGAGAGAGAGAGAGAGAGAGAGAGAGAGAGAGAATGAAACAGACAGACAGACAGGAAGAGAGAGATGAGAAGCATCAATTCTTTATTGCGACACCTTAGTTGTTCATTGATTGCTTTCTCATATGTGCCTTGACTGGGGAGCTACAGCAGAGCAAGTGACCCCTTGCTCAAGCCAACGACCTTGGGTTCAATCTGGTGAGTTGTGCTCAAACCAGATGAGCCCTCACTCAAGCCAGTGACCTCGGGGTTTTGAACCTGGGTCCACTGCATCCCAGTCTGACGCTCTACCCACTGTGCACTGCCTAGTCAGGCACTTATGTATTCTTATTGACCAATGTCACTCCATTAAATTGAATTTATAAATTAAAAAATATACTGAAGTATCAACTCCTGCTGAGTTCAAGCCTACCAGTCTGCCCTATAGGTTTTAGACACAAGCCCACAGTAATAGTGCTTGGCTTACCCTATTAATTTTTAACTTGCCTAGTTCCATTTTTTCCAGATATATAGATTTTATATAGGTACATATAAACAGACATGAATTGGAAGGGATTTTAAGATCTTCTAGAAAAAAAATAAATTATATTTGATTATTTCTCTCAAACATTCTTAATCCAACCAGAAATATCAATATCACAAGTTTCTAAAAAAACTCATGGCATTTCCATTAGGGTCACAATAATATTTGAATAATAATTATAATTACAATTACCATATATTATATATGTATGTCTAATATTTTATATATTCACATGTAAAATATATATTCACAAGTAACATGTCCTACAAAATGTAATATATTTTATTGGCTTTGTTTCTCTGGAGAACCTTGATTGATAGACTACTTCTCAGGGATATATCTTCTGAAGATAAAAGTACATTTAATAAATATAACTCTACCATGGCCCCTTTCCAAATATCACATGAAAATTGTCTCCCTTTAGTATAGTAAATGCATGACTGGATCCTAGACTTTTATAGGGGGTCCTCAGGTTACAACACAGTTTCATTTCTATTATAGTGACATAACCCAAATCTTGGTGTAAGTTGAAACACACCCTAGCCTAAATCACTTACCTATCCTAACATAGTTGTAAAATTATAATCTAGAACATAAAAACACAGCGAAGCCACAGAAAAGAATACTGCATATTCTTCTGCCATGCACAACCAAATTAGTTCACCCATATAGTCTATAAGTACAATGCTAATGGTGTAAGCCAAAACACATCTCAAATTTTTTAAGTTTTTATGGGAGTGAGCATTGTAAACTTGAAATATTGTATGTTGAGACTGTTGTAACCTAATGACCTCCTATATATTTATTCACATAAATAATATAATTGGGATAGTCAATGAATTCAATATTGATTGTAGATTAAAGTATCACCCTTAATATATGTAAGAGAATAGTCTTGCATTTAATAAAAACCCACTGAAGTAGCTAAATGTTACTTTTACAGGGGCATGCATTTGCAACCTACTATCAAATGGTTGTGGAAAAATACATATATTACAAATAGAGAATTATAATGCAAATATGGCATAAATATTAACAACAGTTAATTCTGGGTAAAAACGATTCAGGAAATCTTTGTACAATTTTTTTTTAAACTTATTTATATGTTTAAGATTATTTCAAAATAAATTTTTATAAAGGCAACAGAAAAAAGTAAGTGAAATGGCATAGATGAACCCAAATCAAAACTTTGATCTTAGTACCACCTCTCTCAGAGCACCTGCAGTAACTTGTAGCTGCCAATACTCCCAGTCAAGCTCAGAGGATTTAGCCTCTTGGTTCATATACAATCCTTTTCCTTACAAACTGATTGAACCCAGAGTCACATTTAAAGTGGAAAGAGGGGGTCAGCATACAAGATGATCATAAATAAGTTTTAAGATAAGAAGCAGTCAGTCATTGTCCAACTCTATTTATAGTCTCATATTTGAATGATTTAATATTAGTTTTAAAACTGGATAATTTAATTTCACTTAAACTCAGTTTGTTTTTCTTCAATGTGTTCAGCACTTACATATCATTTCAAGATGCTTCCTCAGTTCTAGCTTGTTGAAGCTTCCTCTTGAGTGAAATAAAGCACCAACATCAACCAAAAGGCTCCCTTTGATGAAATACCCCCCCGAGGGCCATTTACTTTGGGGTGTTGTAAGGAGGTTGTCAATTAAATGCAGCACATCAGTCAAACAGTATAATGTTACAGAAAAATCAATTTATTCACATTACTACAAAAAGGTTACAACTTTTAGAACAAGTTTTCTGCCATTTTCTCTGATGCAAGTAATTGTGACCCACCCAATGATAAGGCCATGCAAATCTGATGTTTGTAGAGTTATCCTGGAATCTCCCAGATCTCTCTCAAAACTCAGCTTCCTAGAATACATGTATTTGGTCAATGCCATGCCATTCCAAGTCCAGTAAATATAAAGCTGAGGTACAACTCTCCCTCAGAATTCTCGTGAGATATACAACTCATAGGTTCTTGCTCATCTGCTCTTGACATCTGCATGTCTGAGGCCCCATGAGGCACAGGTGCAATGGGAAAACTATACTGAAATTAGGTCCAGATCATTGCTTTTTGCCTCTCCAGAAACGATTGGGACTTATGTAAGAACATTGGTTGTAGCCTGTGAAATTTTTTTTTAATTTTTTTAATTTTTTAAATTTTTTTAATTTTTCTGAAGTTGGAAACGGAGGCAGTCAGACAGACTCCCGCATGCGCCCTACTGGGATCCACCCGGCAAGCCCACCAGGGGGCGATGCTCTTCCCATCTGGGGCGTCACTCTGCTGCAACCAGAGCCATTCTAGCACCTGAGGAAGAGGCCACAGAGCCATCCCCAGCGCCCGGGCCAACCCTGCTCCAATGGAGCCTTGGCTGCAGGAGGGGAAGAGAGAAACAGAGAGGAAGGAGAGGGGGAGGGGTGGAGAAGCACCCATCTGCTTCTCCTGTGTGCCCTGGCCTGGGACTCCCACACGCCAAGCCGACGCTCTACCACTGAGCCAACCGGCCAGGGCCGCCTGTGAAATTTTTACTGGCTCACTCATTCCCAGTCCCTTGTGCCCTGAGTAAGTTCTAACCGTTATGAATGCCCACTTTAAAGCAGCACATACATCATTCCTGCAGACCACAGGACAGCCACAGACATCTGAAATTTATGTACTACCAGCACCCCTCTGTGCATTTATCTTGGGCAAATCTGTCATCAAGATACAGAGGTAAAGTTAAATAAAGAACTGTATTTCTCATGGGTTCTGAATGCAGGGGGGAACTGAAAATACATTATTCTTCCAGATTTACAGACGGTACAAAAAGTCACGTTTGTGTACGGAGGGCAAGATTTCATAACTGTGCCTCGTGTGCTATCGCCAAGTTCAAGATCATCTTAGGTTTGTGGCAGAGTTAAGGTACTCAGAAGCCCTTGATCTTTTAAAAGTTTGCCCTTGTTATTCTCGGGGAAGCATTTAAATTCATTGAAATATCAACCTTTGTTTTCCTTTCAGATCTTTGTAATTTTTCTATCTAATCAATCCTACACATACCTGCCTAATTCATTTTCCCTTATTAATCCTTTGCTCAAATAAATAAAAAAATAATTAATTAATTAAAAACTTCTAATCACAAGCCTTCACATCCAGAATGAATTTCAAACTCTTGTATCTGGGCTTTATGGTTCTCTAGAATTTGCTACAGCTTTCCTTCTAATAACTCTCCTCCTGCCCTTCTACAAGGATTCTCCACACCACTCCTGACAAAATGCTTCCTGTATTCTCTTCTATTTTTTGTGCTCTTCCACCTCAGTGCCTTTGCTGATGACAATTCCTAGCCTGCAGTGTCATCTTAACCTCTGCCTGACAAAATTTCACCAATCCTTGAGGTATAGTTACAATGTCTCCTCTGAACTCTTCATGATCATCCAGACAGGAACTCTCTTCTTAGTCTAAATTCCTGAAATAGTTCCCAGATGGTGACATGACTTGTCCTCTCACTATTGCAGGAAGCCCTGGTTTCCTTCTAGGGCAGGAGTGCAGAAGGGTCTAAGAACAAAGGCTCTATCCAGATAACAGAAGTTCAAGTTTTGGCTCCTCTATTTTCTGGCTCATCATCTCAGCATGTTACTTAATAATTTCGCTGAGTCTCAGTTTTCTCATTGATAAAATGGGGATATAAAAAGGTAACCCCCTTATACACCAGGACTAAATATGTTAAAATTGTAAAAAACACTTAGAGTAATGCCTTGCAACCCAGTATCTACAATGAGTGCTTTTCAATATTCACGTTATTTGTGCCTGTCACCACCACCGCCATACAAATTTATAGTGCTTTGCATAAAGTCACTCTAAAAATATTGGTCAAAAAATATTAAACAGAGCTAGGCAGCCTGGAAATATCCTCTTGATTTTTTAATTGTAATTCCTCTAATGCACTGATAATTTTTAAGAGGATGATATCTGGTTAATTACTTGTTTGACTAAAGAAAAATATAATTTTAAACTAAGTTTAAAAAAGATCAATCTGTAAAGATATTTTGAGGTAAGGAATACAAAATCTTATAAGACAGATATTTAAAGTCACACAGGAGAACTTATGAACATATTGCCTTAGAATAGAGTTGGCATAATATAGTTAAGATATAAAGTATCACCTTCTTTTTGCAGGACATTGAATTTATTGAGCTGGATGGTCTTGTAAGAAAGTCAAGGTCAAGAAGAAACCAGTGGTTTTTAGATTCTATTTGTTTTTAGATTTTATTTCTGACCTTATCAATGAGTCCATTTTAAAAATAGTTAAGATTCTACATGTTGCTTGAAAGAAAATCATGGTAATACTTTTTTTTCCAGGATGCTTTTCTGATTTGTAAAAGGATGTATGCCAAACTGAGACAAGAGTATAAAGTGAAATCACATTGTTATATTTTAAATCCATTGCCTTTACGAAATAATTAAAAGCACATGAGGTCAAGACTACTTAACCACTGAATACACATTTTCTACCTGACAAGTAGAACTACAATGCACCCTTTAGGCATTATACTTCAATATTTGGAAAAGCAATTAGTATTGTTTATAACATTCTTCTTCAGTTATGTATAACCTACATGGAGGAACATATTTTGAATCCATAGTTTGATGTAGAAGTCCTGAATAATTTATCCTTGGTCTTTCTGATCTCCTCACTTCCCTCATACAGCCCAATGAAGTGGTTATACAGAAGCACTTCTCAGAATGCACCATGCTCCTCCCAGATTTTCTATATCTTTACATGTACAATGTCATTTTTTTTTCTCCCGTTTATTCTAAACTGCCATCTATTCTTCAAGTTCTGGTTCGGATTTCATCTTTCTCCTCTTTTCAGATTTTCATGAAAAGGGTTGAACAAGTCCATCACTTGTATTTTCATAGTGCCTTGATAATCATACCTCTATTTTCCTACTATTACAATTACTTATTTTCATGTCTACTTCTTGATTTAAGTGTGAAGACCCAGAGCACTAAGATGTGGATCAATTAATCGCACAGCCCATTATGTTCAGTACAAAGGCCCCCTTTTTTTTTTAATTTTAGAGAGAGAGAAAGAAATATTGATTTGTTGTTTCAATTATTTATGCACTTATTTGTTCTTTATTGTATGTGCTCTGACTGGGGATCGAACCCACAACCTTGGCATATCTAGACAATGCACTAATCAACTGAGGTAACTGACCAGGACCCACAAAATAGGTTTTTAAAAAACACTGTTTTGATGAGTGCATGAATGAAATTCTACCACCTTTTCTCAATGGAACATTAAGCTCTTAGTCTGTTCAAATCTCCTACAGATTCAATATACCTCACCTTTAAATAAACAAAATCTGCTTTTGAAATGTCATGTCTGTCACAGACCACAATTTATACTTTTTTGATATTTTTTTTTTTGTATTTTTTCTGAAGCTGGAAACGGGTAGAGACAGTCAGACAGACTCCCGCATGCGCCCGACCGGGATCCACCCTGCACGCCCACCAGGGGTGATGCTCTGCCCCTCCGGGGCGTCGCTCTGCCGGGACCAGAGCCACTCTAGCGCCTGGGGCAGAGGCCAAGGAGCCAACCCCAGCGCCCGGGCCATCTTTGCTCCAATGGAGCCTTGGCTGCGGGAGGGGAAGAGAGAGACAGAGAGGAAGGAGGGGGATGGGGGTGGAGAAGCAAATGGGCACTTCTCCTATGTGCCCTGGCCGGGAATCGAACCCGGGTCCCCCGCACGCCAGGCCGACGCCAGGCCGACGCTCTACCGCTGAGCCAACCGGCCAGGGCCCACAATTTATACTTTTAAGGTCACTTTTCTTTTTCAAATTTTCCCCCAAATTACTTCGAATTTCATAGACAAAGTAAATGCTCTCAAACTTAATATTATGACTTTAAGTTTTCTGAACTTCAGAACTCTCTTTCTAATCAATTATTCCTCCCACCAGATGTCTGTCTGATAATTAAGGAGTATTTCCATGTGCACCAAAGTCCACTGTGCTGCAGTCTTTTCTTTTCCCTAATTTTATCAGTGTAGCCATTCATCACCCACTCACCAATACATCCATGCACATAGCCAGGAATTGCTATTTAAGCACTTATTGTCTACCAGGTTCTGGGCTCAGGGCTGGAGATCCAATGATTACGAAGGCAGGAGACTTGCCCTCAACCAAGCACACAGTCCACAGAAGACAGGCCAATAACAGCCACCACAACAAAAGATGACACGATGAGTGAAGTGCTACTAGAGAAATGGGCAAAGATGGGAGGCAGGAAAGCAAGGGCTCTGATTGTCTGTAAGGAAGGATTTGCACGCACTTCAAATACTGTACCTCTAAGGGTCTGCAGGTACACTGGTGTCCCCTCAGATCATCCTTCCCACTGACTCCAGCAAAGAAACAGGAACAGTCCTAACCTCTTCACGGACCTCTCAGTTGCTCTCAATTATGGTCAGAAAGCACTATTAATTTGAAAACTGCAGAGCCCTTTCCCCTCTAGTCAGCCTGCAGGGTTATGAAAACATGGGAGCTGAGCCTATCAGTGCTTGTATCCAGCAGCTGAAAAAGTTGTAGCCTGTGAGTCATGGCTCTTTTCATGTGTTTCCAGGTCTGTGGGAGGAGAGGGCCTTTGGCTGGCAGCACTGGCAACCTCTTTCCCACGACGCACACCGGGGGGAGAGACGCAGAGCCCCCGGGAGCGCGGCACAATCCTCCCACCTGCCTGGAGTGTGCATAGCTCCAGTGCTTCCACCAGGCCGTGCCTCAGAATAGTGTGAGAGCCAAAACCCACATTTTTAAAAACAGGGACAAGTAAATTAAGCTTTGGCCACCCACCTCCCTTATGTGCAGCTAAGCAATATCAAATGCAATAAACAAGCAAATAAGCAGCTGGTCTGTAAATTTCAGATCACAAACAGGTTTTGAAGGCTCTGCCAACCTGTTATTCCTTAATTGGATTTGTTCTTGTTGGGAAAATAACAATTAGCAATCATATTCCCAATAGGAATGCCTGACATCTATTGAAAGCTTAACTGGGTACCAGATACCATGCTTAAAATTTACGTGCATATTCTATTTAACTGTTACAAACCTCATGAGGGCATGAGGGGCCGCTCTACAGATGAGGAGTTTGAGGTTCAGAGGGGTCTATCCAATTTGCCAAAGTTCATACAGGTGGTCAGTAGCTGACCAGACAGTATGCCCTTTAAGGTCTTACACCTGTTGCTCTTAAACAATATACTTTCATAAAGATGGATGAAAATATTAAAGCTGGCCCATTAGAAGCAGGAGCATTGTTCCCTGTCTTCAGTTATTCAGAACTAAATTCATGTGATGTCCTTACAGTTCAACAGCACAGTCTTCTTTTTTTTTTTTTTGTATTTTTCTGAAGCTGGAAACGGGGAGAGACAGTCAGACAGACTCCCGCATGCGCCTGACCGGGATCCACCCGGCACGCCCACCAGGGGCGACGCTCTGCCCACCAGGGGGCGATGCTCTGCCCCTCCGGGGCGTCGCTCTGACGCAACCAGAGCCACTCTAGCGCCTGGGGCAGCAGCCAAGGAGCCATCCCCAGCGCCCGGGCCATCTTTGCTCCAATGGAGCCTTGGCTGCGGGAGGGGAAGAGAGAGACAGAGAGGAAGGAGGGGGGGTGGAGAAGCAAATGGGCGCTTCTCCTGTGTGCCCTGGCCGGGAATCGAACCCGGGTCCCACGCATGCCAGGCCGACACTCTACCCCTGAGCCAACTGGCCAGGGCAGCACAGTCTTCTTGACCCAGGCATTTTCCCGTTGGTCTATATTTATAGGAAACAGTAAAAAATACTTAGGACTTCTAAAATATTAATCACAGAGGAGAAAATAATTTTTCATAGTCCTTTCTAGTTTGCTTAGACAATGTTTTAGTCAAATCACTACCTTGATATACATGCATTTATAAATGCTTTGTTACCTGCTAAAAAATAGTTTTAAGTTATTTAATGTAATCTAGAAAGAATTTCCCATATTTATAATGGGACAGATACTTTCAGTGTCTGTACTCTGCAGTCTATAGAGTCCCCAATGGAAAAAATTTAAAAAAACCCTCAACTCTATAAATAAATGAGAAACCAAGCATTTTTTATTTAACAATTATAACAATTACTCAGACTACATAGAATTTGTAAGTAGCATATGACAAAATAATCTCAAAGTAGTAAAGATACCTGTAGGGAAGGTGATTTAAATTGCATCTACTGCCTGACTGGGCGGTGGCACAGTGGTTAGAGCATTGGACTGGGATGCGGAGGGCCCAGGTTCGAGACCCCGAGGTCACTAGCTTGAGCGTGGGTTCATCTGATTTGAGCAAAGTTCACCAGCTTGAGCCCAAGGTTGCTGGCTTGGGCAACGGGTTACTCAGTCTGCTGTAGCCTCATGGTCAAGGCACATATGAGAAAACAATCAATAAAAAACTAAGGTGCCACAACAAAAAATTGATGCTTCTTATCTCTCACCCTTTCTGTCTGTTTGTCCCTACCTTTCCCTCTCCCTGACTCTCTCTATCTCTCTCTCTCTGTCTCTGTAAAAAAAATAAAAAAGTTCTGCCATTTTAAAATTTAAATAGAAAATTTGCCAAGAACCAGCACTCAAAAGAGATCACAGTGGTTTCAGGTAAGCTAATAAACAGACCAAGAAAAAGGCTTCCCAAAGGCTACCTTAAACTGGGGAGAAGAAAATAAAACCTGGCTATACCCATTCTAATATCTAAAGCATTGGCAGGAGTGGGGGAGAAGATAGGGGTCACCAGAGAATCCCCTGAAGCCTTTCTTCTTGGGATGCTCTTCAACTAGCATCATCTACCATCATCGGCCTGACTCAGGATTTCATCAGAAAGAAGCATAACAGGCTTGATTTCAGGCCCTCTGATTTAGAATCTACACTTTAACACAATGCCCAGATGAATTCTCAGCACACTGACATTTGAGACTATCCCTCCTAAAACTCCATCAGAGTCTTCTGTCAACACTTGACATGTGCAGGGCAGCAAGGGCGGAGGTGAGCTCCAAACAGCTGGAGTCACTTGTGAACTTTCCCACATCCTTCTCTCTCCCCATATTACCCACTTTCAAAGCACAACCTACAAACTCTCCATCTCTACCTTTTCTTCACACATCTCTCTGTTCTTCCTCCTGCCTGAACACGCTGAGCTTAGCCCTGCTTCAGAGCATTTGTCATTGCTAAACCTGATGTCTTCATAGGGCTTTCTCCTTCTCAACAGTCGGATTTCAGCTCGAATGTCTTCTCCTTATAAATGCCTCTTTGACAACTCTCTTCTACCTTTCCCGAATTCACTGTTTTCATTCACCTTACAAACCCAGAAGATATTTTATTTATTTGTATACTTTCTGTAGAAGAACAAAATAGCCTTAGATATTCTCCTCGCTTTCTTTTCTGTTTCCTTTCAACTTTTTTTCCTACTTCTGCCCTCAACCTTGGCTTAACCAACAAACAGCAAGGTTTATAAACAAAACTTTCAAAAGAGACGATAGTTTTATGACAATAGCCCTGAGCAAAAGGCCCAACAAAAACAACCTCCAACACCACCAACTGCAAGAATTACAGCAGCTGAAATTGAGAATGTACCTGAGCCAGACCACAGAACTCAGGCTACCTCTTCCCACCCACCCTGCTTCAACTTAGAGAGCTGTTTGGTTTTCAGATGCTTCTGGACACATCAGCTGAGTAAGGCCTTTAATGAACCTCTTTTTGAGTCTCTTAAATTTATTTCTTTTGGCATAATTTATTTTATGCTTCCCTGCATTAAACTTTTTAATTTTTATTTATTTATTTTTTATTTATTCATTTCAGAGAGGAGAGGGAGAGACCGAGAGAGAGAGAGAGAGAGAGAGAGAGAGAGAGAGAAGGGGGGGGGGAGCTGGAAGCATCAACTCCCATATGTGCCTTGACCAGACAAGCCCAGGGTTTCGAACCGGCGACCTCAGCATTTCCAGGTCGATGCTTTATCCACTGTGCCACCACAGGTCAGGCAAACTTAAACTTCTTAAAGTCCTCAACGCCATGATCGATCTTTCTGGTTCCCTAACCATTGCCAAAACTTAGGAAAATGTCTCTCATATGTTTGGAGCATAATACATAATCGTGGATGAACTTTTATTTTAAAAAGAAAACCAGCTTGTTTCTAACACCCAATAAAATTGGTTCTTGCTTATCATGCGTGCTGACCATGTGTGCCCTTGCTCCTTAACTTTGGCCCTTGGAAAAAGCTGCTTATTTCATATTCACTAGTTACTCTGCTCTTGAATGCAGTCACTATAAATGGACTCTTCATGATCCAGTTTGTGCAGTGTTTTGGCCTTAGTTAACACCTAATTCAGAAGTGGAAAAGCATAGTGGTTCTTTTGTATAGACAAATAGATCAGGGCTAAAATTTACCTGAAAAAGTAAGCCACAAAACCTCTCTGGAATCTTTTACTCGAGGAAAATAGTCCTTTAGCATTTTGGTAACCCAGACTCTGACAGGTGAACGGAGGAGAGGAAACACAAACATCAACACTGAGACAATCCCGTAGCAGTTCCAGCATCTACACGAGTGGTTCCGGCATCCCTATCTAGAAAGTCATTCTCAGAGAAGCCCTGTGCTCTTCTGACACAACGATGTTTCAGCTCATAAACCAGACAGGATTAGAATGAACTTCCTTAGCAAATGCACCAGACGCAGTTTTATTCCCCTTCCTAGAGAGCAACAGACAAAGAGAAAATCCACTTTCCTCCAGATAGAAAGCCCCATTTGATGGCAGCAGACTGAGCCAGGGCCAGACTGGAGCTACAGAGAACAGTTAAGAGGTAATTACATCAGCCCAAAGAGAGAGAAGATGGAGAGAATTAAATGTATTTGAGAGCTAAAATGGAGTTACAATTAATATTCACTGCAGGTGATGGTATATATGAATATATTTTTAGAATGTATGTTACAAGGGCCTGGCCAGTTGGCTCAGTAGATAGGGCACTGGCCCAGAGTGCAGACATCCCAGGTTTGATTCCCAGTTAGGGTACATAGGAGAAGCAACCATCTGCTTCTCTTCCCTTTCCTCTCCCCCTTCTCTCCTTTTTTCCTCTCTTGAAGCCAGTGGCTTGATTGGTTTGAATGTGACCCTGGGCACTAAGGATAGCTTGTTTGATTCAAGCATTGGCTCTAGATGGGGTCACCAGGTAGATCCTGGTCGGGGCGCATGCAGGAGTCTATCTGTCTCCTCTCCTCTCACTTAAAAAAAAAGATAAGAAAAAAAAAAGAGTGCATGTTACTATATAAATTTAGTAACTGAAGCATACAAAATTAGTTCCAACCTTAAGTATTTCCTACAGACTAATTTATTTTCTACCATTCTCTTTTCTGTTCCACCACTGTACCATATATAAAGCTCTATTTTTTTATTCCAAAGCCCAACTCTGAGGGTACATTAAAAAGAGTAACTAAGGTTCATTTATAAGAATAAAAGTTTTCTTCTGGAAATTTGAAAATGCATGACTATTGTTTGAGTTAAACTGACATCAAGATATATTTGATAGCACCTTCTAATGTTTTTCACTGAGTTCATAAATAACTTGGAAAATTCCCCCAATTAAATGAGAAGAAAACAGTATCATGCAAAGTGCTATCTGAACTGTGTAAATTGAAGATTTTCTTTCATTTAACTCTTAAAATTGAACTTATCTACCAATTATTTCAGTCTTCCAAGACAAATTCGCACACACTTTTACTTGAATGTGATTTCTTTGCAGGTTCTTCCTGCAAAGTCAAACTGATTCATTAAGATAAAACATGGTTTAAAAAGTTTTGCATAAAGCAGTCAGACATGGCAGCAAAGTAGCTCACTCCCTTGCAGGTAGGTGCCTCGTGTAGTGAGGGGCTTATTTCTTCCAGCCAACTTTTCATGAACAAGATTTCACAGTTCCTTCTGATATCTTTCCTCAGGGTGGGCCATCACAACAGTAACTTACACCCTTGGTAATTCTCAAGAGTATTAGAACAACTTTAACATGGTCCCTGAAACTAATTAGGTTAGGTCCTCACAGGTATTTGGAGTAGATAGCTGTTCCTCCTCAATCAATGGTAGAGAAAGTCATTATTGATTTCTTGTCAGCATGGGTATCTTCATCCCGAGGCCCCAAGTCATGTGTTTCCAGCCCAGAATGCTGAACTTGTCCATGCTGAAGCCCATCTTTTAGGTTTTCCAAGTGATGCCTAATTGTTCTACCCTCATGGTGGCCTTCTTTAATTTCAGTCTCATCTCTCTTCAAAACTTCTTTTGTCTGCTTCATCCTCCTTTGTGAAATCTATTTCCTTTCTTGCTGCTTACCTCCTTGAACTCAAACTCTGCCTCTAGGTCAGGCAGGGCACAAGAATGTGTCTTTTATTAAAGTACATGTACATTATCTCCTAGAACATTAACATATCAAAGGAAATCACTCAATTCTATATGATGCTGGGAGATTCATGGCCAGGTACTGAAATAGAAAAGAACTGCAAATTCAAGGCCAGTATCTTAAAAAAAAAAATCAGGTAAAATGAATATCATTAAAAGAACTGATTTCAAGAAGTGAGAGATCTACCATAAGTGTTTTTATTTTATTATTTTATCTTTATGTAAAATGGAATGACCATTATGTTATATAAGAAATTACAACAGCATGGAGAAAATTCAAGGCCAACCTGAATCAACTGGGATCAGGGAGTCAAACAGAGAAAAAGTAGAAAAGAATGGCAACATATTGTGATTTGTAAAGCCACACACATCTCTTCTCGAATCCTGACTTAATCTCTATCCTGTCATGATGGGCCAGGTACTTAAACTCTCTGAGCCTCAATTTTGATTTATGGAAGATAAACAATAATAATAGAACTTTTGACTATTGAAATATAATATGTAAAGTGCTCCGTGCATGGCTGTGGATCAAGGGAATGTTACTCTCTGACTAACTTTGTAAACGTCCTATCAAGAGCCTGTTACTTTTGGATATTTGAGGTGAAGACGCTACAGGCTTCTTTTGTTCTGGCCTTGATATCTATTTATAATCCAGTTGCTTACTGTCCTCTCTTAATGTACACAGAGTTCCAGTGAGTCACAGTACTGAGCAGAGACCCTGCTCGTGGTCTCCCCATACAGACTGCGGGTACGTCACTGTCGCTCCTCAGCTGCATCTTCTAGTACCATCGCTCCCCACTACCTTCAGCTCTTCTTAACCTAGATCCTGTTCTTCCTCCATCATGAAGCTTTCCTGGCTTGCTTCATGTTCAGTTATCTCACCTTCCTCTAAATATTTATTATGGATGGAAGCTGTCACTTGCTATTTCCCTCAGTTGAGTCCTGCTCCAGGTATTTTTGGTTATCACCAAAAAGAGTCAACATGAACTCAATGATATGTCTAGCCACTGCACTACTCCTCTGCCCCTTCCTCCCTCTTTGTCTACAACACTGATATTCCAGTTAAGTGCTGCTACCTCCACTGGGTGCTGATGCCTTTGCATGACACCCGTGTACTTCTAGACACTCTGTGCGTGGGTGTCATATTATCCAGTAAATAACTGCATCCTTCAATTCTCCAAACTCAACAGTATTCCTGAAGCCAAATGGAGATAATGTCCATTTTGTTATCTTCTATTAAAACAAACTGTGCCCAATATCTTATAGCTATGAGAGTAAGACCTCACGAATATTAATATCTGACAGAGTAATTTTCAGTAAGTTCTATGTCACAGTTCTCACCTTCTCTCTAAAATTTTCATATGAATCAGTGGTGAAAGGAAACATGAGGGACAGATTTCTAATTTAGAGACAAATTCAAGAGGCTCATCAGATCACTTCTCCCTCTGCTGACTGAAATTTGGTTACTAGGTCAGGTTTGTCTGCTGATTCACTCTGTTCGGACTGTATTCTCTCAGGAAGCCTCTCAGTCCTTCAAGCACACCACCTCTGGCACCCCCCTAAGAATGTGAGGCTTTTCCACATGTGAATCCAGAATAGACCTAGCTTATGCATAATTTTAGAACAAACTATATTCATATTATTTATGATGTGCATTTTACTCTTAATAATTTACTCCTTGATTTTGTAATTTAGTTCTTCACGTAGTTTTGTCTTGTGTCTGAATCTAGATCATCAGTTCTTTCAGGACAATGAAGGGAATATAACAGGTGCTTAAAAGCGAGCACAGTGCTATGTTATGACATAATATATAATAATAAATATTTTCTGGGTGACTTTTGAGTGGGTGTTAAATGGAGTGATAACCAGTATTTCAAAGTAATTTGAAGATATGAATGAAAGTCAAATAATGGCCATCTGAAGATAATGCAAAATAGTGTGCAGAAAGCTCTCATTCATTAATTCAGCAAACATTTTTTGGGAGCTCTGAAGTATTTAGCACTTTATGAGGCATGGAACTACGACGTAAATAAGTTCCAACAGTGCCCACAAAGAGTTCTCAGTCTAACTAAGGAGTTAAATATGTTTGAAAATACAATAGCTGTCTTAATGACCATAACAAATATAAACTTAAGGTAATATGAGAACACAAACATGTAAAGAAACCCAATAATGTTAGGAGTTTGTAAAATTAAGTTCTTATGAATAAACACTTAGAACTACTGCTGAAATTATTAGATCACCAGAAGATCATAGTTGTTTAGATTTCCTTTATATAGCTACTTCAAGTTTAATTCTAATTCCAATTAAGACATCCCTTATGTTTATGGCCTCAATGGGTGATGATGGTTTCATAAGTATATACTTATTTTCAAACTTATCAAGTTGTATACATTAATTATGTACAAGTTCTTGCATGTCAATCATATCTCAGTAAAGTAGTTTAAAAGAAAGAAAGAAAAAAACAACTTTCCTTTGCTCTTCTTTATTGTGGGGGATTGAGAATGGAGATAAAACACTTGGAAGTTGTTTAGATGTCAAGATGGTCATGTTTTGGGGTTGGTCCTTATGTACCTAGTAGTAAACAGACATGGTGCTCTTTTTCATGTCACAAAGAATGAAATAATGGACTATTCTTGCACAAGGCAAGCAATGATAAGTGGGCAAATGCAATGTGCCAGGCCAGCACCCAGCTTTCTGTACCAACTCTTCTATCAGACACAACACAAAACACTCGGCAAGTGCCTGATTCTTCTCTGGGGGAGTTAGACCTTGAACTGACTCAGATTAGAATAGTTTTGTTTTCTTATGTATCACCCATAACACTTACTTCCTTATGGCCCCATAAATAACAGTAACAGAAGCAATATAATATTTATTATAATCATTGCAATAATCCTTTTTAAAGAATTTCATTCAATAAAAAAATACCTGATCTGCCTTGCAAACTTTGAAATGCAGCTGCTTTAATTTCTCTTCAAACATGGTGAGAGTTACTTTAAAAAGATAAGGTGAATGTGGACGCCTGGGCAGACAGGGTGACAGTTATAAACATCTAAGGCAGGCTATGAATGTCACTATTTGCCAGTAAGAATATTATTTTATTAAAAAAAATTAATATAGTGTGTAATTTGGAAATATTGGCAAGATATTTTATTTCCAAAGTTGCAAATGTAATATTTATATAAAAGTTTTCAGTTTAATTGATTTCTAAACTGAAAAGTATATATTCTTTTCTTTTAACCATTAAAAGCCTCAATTCACTATTAAAACATTTCACTGTACTAAAATGTTATACACATATTAATTCTTTCATCATTTCATTAATTCATTTATTTATAAGAATATATTAAGGAGCTATTAGGTGCCAGGCATTTTGAAAATTTTATTTAATTATCATCTCCCATTGACCAGGTACCATTTTTGGAGTGAAGGCTGCTACAGTAGGAAAGAACCAGTGCCCAACCTTAAGATGTGTATATTCTGGTAGGAGGAAAAAATAGAGACGTGGGCAGCAGCTAATATAGGAGAAGTGACATCATAAAAATACTTACTGGAACCTGTAACTCTTTGCAAAGAAGAAACAAAATGCCTGTGGAGAAAGCAAGCTAAGCCCTGGCCAGATAGCTCAGTTGGTTAGAGCATCCTCCCAATACATAGAGGTTCCTTATTCGATCCCTTGTCAGGGCACATAGAGGAACAGATTGATGTTTCTCTCTCTCTCTCTCTCTCTCTCTCTCTCTCTCTCCCACTCTCCCTCTCTCTTTCCCTCTCTGCCTCCCTCCTTTCCCCTTTCTTGTCTCTCTAAAATTAAAAAAGGAAAAAAAAAGCTGAATTTTCTGTTGAACTCTATAAACCAAACATCTGGGGGAACTTCAATGTGCAGTCACAGAGTTCGACGTACACCAAGCCCTTGATTAAATCCTACAAAGCATTCCAGATAGAGACCAGACGTATAACACTCGGCGGCTAGAAAGGTAACTAATGCAATTACCTTCTGATTACTTACAGACTACAATTTTAAACAGTCAAGTTATGTTCAAGATATGATTCTTTCTTAGTAAATGGGTCATATTGACCAGAACTTAGCTCACAACGGTGAGACAATGTAACTCATGATTGGATAATGTACAGAATTTAAAACAAATGAGATCAAACTATCATTGACCACCCCTTTCAGGACAGTTCTTTTTTTTGGAAAGTCTAGTCATGCATTTCAGAAGGTAGTGACTTGATTAAGAGTTCTATTTGATGGAAGATCAGCTGAAGAAAACACTACCCTTTCCATGGGGGAAGGATGTTTTCATTGTACTGCAAGCTCACGCCAGGAAACAAATACTAATTTGAATAAAACTTATGTGAGCTTAGACATTGTATTATAATAACTGTACTTACCTTGCCTACAGTAGATCAGATTTGGTCACCTAATTTGCATTAACTATGTCTGGAAGATGTTCAGGAGCAGGGAAGGAGAATTTCTATTAGGTACAAATTTGGGAATTACTAGAAGTTGGGATTGTGGGCTAGAAAACTGATGCCTCTTCCAGTGCTTCAGATTTGCTAGCAAACAGCTATAAAAACCCATACACATGCTTTCAGTCATTGAATACCTATCTCATATTTAATATTTACAATCTAACACCTTATAACCAAAAAATGAAATCTTTATATTTTAATTATTAATATGGATTTTTAAAGAATACTTGTGTTCTATTCATTTTAGTTTTACTTGTATTGCAAAAGAGAAAATTATGTGTCAGAAAAGAGGAGTGTATTTATTTGAGTCCTCTCTCTTTTTTCTTGGTGAGTCTCGTTAAAGGTTCATCGATCTTGTTTACCTTTTCAAAGAACCAGCTCCTGGTTTCATTGATCCTCTGTATTGTTTCTTTAGCATCTATGTCATTTATTTCTGCTCTAATCTTTATTATTTCCTTCCTTCTACTAGCTCTGGGCTTTACTTGCTGTTCTTTTTCTAGTTCTTTTAGATGCAGGGTTAAGTTGTTTATTTGAGCTTTTTCTAGCTTCTTGAGGTATGCCTGTAATGCTATAAACTTCCCTCTCAGGACTGCTTTTGCTGTGTCCCATAAATTTTGAGTTGATGTATGCTCATTATCGTTTGTTTCTAGGAATTTTAAAATTTCTTCTTTGATCTCAATGTTAACCCATTCATTGTTTTATAATGTGCTATTTAGTTTCCAAGTGTTTGAATGTTTTTCAATTTTTCTATTCTGGTTGATTTCTAATTTAATGCCATTGTGATCAGAGAAAGTGCTCGATATGATTTCAATCTTCTTAAATTTATTGAGCCCGCTTTTGTGCCCTAACATGTGGTCTATTCTAGAGAATGTACCATGAGTGCTTGAAAAGAATGTATATTCTGCTGTTTTAGGGTAAAAGGTCCTGAAGATATCTATTAAATCGAGTTGATCTAATATGTCCTTTAAGTCTGCTGTTTCTTTGTTAATTTTCTTTCTTGAGGATCTATCTAATGATGTTAATGGGGTATTGAAATCCCCTACTATTATAGTATTGCTGTTTATCTCGCCCTTTAAGTCCATCAAAGTCTGCTTTATATATTTAGGTGCTCCTATATTAGGTGCGTAGATATTTATAATGGTTATATCTTCCTTTTGGATTGCTCCCTTTATCATTATGTAGTGACCTTCTTTATCTCTAACTATGGTCTTTGTTTTAAAGTCCATTTTGTCTGATATAAGTATTGCTACCCCGGCTTTTTTTTCATTTCCATTTGCGTGAAATATTTTTTTCCATCCTTTTATCTTCAGTCTGTGTGCATCTTTTGATTTAAGGTGTGTCTCTTGTAGACAGCATATGTATGGGTCCTGTTTTCTTATCCACGCAACTACCCTATGTCTCTTGATCGGATCATTTAATCCATTAACATTTAAGGTTATTACTGATATGCCATTTTTTTTTCTTTAAAACTGTATTTCTCTTTTGCTATATTCTTTTTTCCTTTGATCTGTTTACAACAGGTCCCTTAGCATTTCTTGCAGCCTTGGTTTGGTACAGTTAAAATATGTCATTTATAATTTAACTCTAGAAACAAATATGTCATATGACAAAAATAGTCATAGAATGATGGAAATAACTTGTTCATTGGTATAGCTAACACTCTGGGGGTTAGTGTTTAATTTCAGGTCTTTTTAGATTAGAGACACAGACAGAAATGGCACTATATGATGTTGATTATTGTTTAATCCAAGTTGGATATACTGGATAAAATTTACTGAGATTTAAAGCCTAGCTAAATTCTAGTATGATAGAATCATGAAAAAGGATTTAAACCCTTAAAACTTTTTCATCAGAATTAGTGTTCAATCTACTCTGAATTGCTATCATTTTTATAAAATTACATTTTTGAGTCATGTTTCAATACCATCTGCAGTATTTCTTGTGCTGGTGATAAAATTTTTATTTTCAATCCTGATAATTTACATCATATTTTCCAGCCCACAACACATTTACTAGATATTATAGAACTTGCTGTTCTTTTCAACCATTCCATAATGGTATGTCAGCTAAGTAAAAGCAAAGTAGGAGAATAAGGTTTGATTTCAAGTCATAAAAACTGACATAGCATTGTGTGGCTTAGTCTTGATACAATTGAGAACAAAAGGTATATGCTCATTTATATATGCTCTGTGAGATACAAAGATGCATAAGAACTGGTGCCCTGCCTTAAAGGACTCATATTCTTCTGAGAGAATCAGATGTAGGAGAAATATATTCAAGGAGTCAAGAAGGACAGATACGAGTTGGTCAGATATACACAGCAGGGCCTGACAAACATTGTACAACAGTCATGAGGCCAACTAAGTTGTGTGCACAGGAAGCGTGAGTCTTGAGAGATAAGATGGTCATGGGGAACTTCCAAGATGCATGAGATGTCAGTGTTTTATCCCCCAGGTATGGGAAGGCATGCTGAGTTTGCTTTTAGTTCTAGATTTGAATGGGTGTAATACAAAACTGAAGATAGAAAGATATTAAAAGGCAACTATTACAAAGTTTTTTTAAAAAAGAAAGAGTGTTCTTGCCCTTTTTTAAGGTTCAGCTCTGACTCCACCTTTTTCATGAAGCTTCCCTGGGGCCTCCAGCCCACCATGGCTTTTTCTGCCCTCGAGTCTCTGTAGTTCTTGTCATCTACCCCAGATCCTTTCTGACTGTTACAGTACAGATTTTATCTTTTGTTGATAATATGATATATTTGCTCTGCTTTTTATTGTCATTACAAAGTCTTTGAGAGTCAAGTTGCTATTTAAGATTAGAGATAGTCAAAGAAGACAGAAACTGTGACTGTTCGATGTGGCCCAGTGCCCCTGCAGAAGAGACTCTTAGCAAAATTCTCCCGATGACAGTGCTAATGATGCATGTAGCCTGGTAGACAAGCGTTGGCTTAATAATTAGGCTGCATTTTGAATGTGTGAAGTGTAGCCTGTGTGTAGAATTCTATCACCAAAAGTGTGAAAGTAATTCTTCTGAAAAGCAATTACTCAGGAAAGGAAAGGAATAGCCTTAAAATTATATATAATGCTCTGGTCAAAAGCCTGGGGAGGGAGCAGAGTGTCCAGATTTCATTGGAATGAATGAGAAAAATTATAACCTCATTTATGGTTGTAACATATCTAGAAAAGGAATATATTACTGGAGGTAATCACCCATTTTGATTGAAATGCAGGGAAGCCCAAAGGAAAAAAACATAGTTTACATGTTCGTAAGGTGGAGGGGAGGGAGAGAGAAGAGAGGAGAGTTTGTGTGCAGGGAGAAAGAGGGAGAAGAAAGAAAAAGAAGAGAAGGAACATGGAAAGGAACAAAGAGAGGAAGAGAGAGCGAGGAGAAATGAGAATGGAAATATATCTGGCCAAGGCTTATGTTCTTAACATGAGTAGCGATGTGCAGGAAAGATGGCTCAAAATTATTCACTTTACACTGATTACCAAAAATTCTGTAATTATAAGAAAAAAAGTGTCCCAATGTGCCAGACAAATGTTTTTTTTATTTTTCAGTCAGTTCTTATAAATTAACAAACCAGTAAATGCATTTGCCTATAAAATTATACATAAACATGTACTTCCAGACCAGTGTTCTAAAGAACACATATGGGAAAATAATACATTAAATTACCTTGGTGATCTCTGTTAGAGGAAAGAAAATCTTATATAAATGAAAACCATTATCCAAATAGTTTAAAATTTTTCATTTATGTAAGTATTCAATAAATAATAAGTATATAAACTTATATACAACATTTATGCCTAGAATTATATGTGAAATTTGTACAAAAAGTTTTATTCTCATTTTGGAAAGGGTGGAATCAGTTATTCCCATGTCAATATCTAACAGCAAACAGGCCTAGCATAAAACTAGTAGCCGTGGGTCCTCTGTAAAAACAAACACTGTACCATGGGTTTCACTCTTAAGCTACTTTCCAATTATGGAAAATCAAAAGACATATACATAACAAGAAGAAGAAAATTATACACAATTATAAGGATTTTATTTTAAATAGAACAAATTGCACTTGTATAATGGCATAGGGATTAGACTGTTAGTTTTAATAACTGTAAAACAGAATGATAATATAATGGAAAACTCAAAGATTTTATAAAGGGGATCTTGGTAGAGAAACTGATCCTGACACACATTAGTTGTGTAAGCTTTCCGAAGTCTCAGCTTCTTCATCTTGAATATGTCTGTAAGTGCATCTATCTACACTGCAGGGTTACAGATATCAAAGATCTGTATCGACCCTGATATTTAATTTAGGATGATTAGTATTATCATTTAATTGTTATTGTCATGTTGGATTCAATAGAAAGAGACATAATCAGTATTGATTATTCTTTCTTTTCTTTTTTTTTTATATTCATTTTAGAAAGGAGAGAGAGAGAGAGAAGAGGGGAGGAGCAGGAAGCATCAATTCCCATATGTGCCTTGACCAGGCAAGCCCAGGGTTTCGAACCGGTGACCTCAGCATTTCCAGGTCGACGCTTTATCTACTGCGCCACCACAGATCACATTCAGCAGAAGAGAATTTGTAAATACTGTCTGTGTCCAGCGGTATCTTAATTTCGTGCTAAATCTTATCCTCAGAATGAATAAATACCTTCTAATGTAAAATTATTTTTGCTCACTCAGGGATTTCCTACCACCTAGTCTAAAACCTCTTACACACATTTGATCAAACTATTAGCACCTGGCATGACTCTGCTTGACTTTCCACTTAACTCCACAGTCCACCAATTCAGTGCTACTTTCCTAACCACAGAGCATCTCTGAATTCCTCTCCTTTCCCCCACTGGCTTTCCCTGCCCCTCACTGAGGGCTCTGTGAGCTGCTGATAAGGGATGAGCTGCTTTCCAGTCTTGTCCTGTTATAGGTACCCATAGTTCAATCTAACTCCAAATCCTGGAGCCTTTTATTTACCTCTGGCTGATTTATTTTCCACCTTCTATTGCTGTTTACCAGTCTACATCTCTACATGGTCTTCCTTCACATCTCAGCTGATAATCTAGAATCTGCCTTTTACTGGAAAGACGAGGGCCACACAAAACCAACAATCTACAAAACATTGGCCAGAGATTGATGGAAATGTCTTTGTTATATTCCCATTCTTCTTGCAGTATAGTTTTAGAGGATCAGAATATCTGTTTGCCTATGTAAAATATATGTTAAGGTTTCCTTTAGTGGCTTCCAATGTCTTTTATTGATTCTAAAATCCATAATTTAGTATGAAAAACCATTCTAGTGGTCTTTGGTTATAAAGTAAACACTATTTAGTTTAATATTAAGGCATCTAGCTCTACAATTATAATATGAACAATACTAGTCTGTTAAACAGGGCAGTATCTCAAAGTCACAACACTAAATTTACCTTATAGACCTGTCATCATCCTAAGAAGAAAATTGCTGATATAAATAGATCACACCAAGATCTCCTCAAAAACCTGAAGAAAATAAATGCTTATATAAGTAAAGTAATAATAATAAATAATAATAGTAATAACTACTGCCACACAACTAATACTAAGTGGTTATGAGGATGAGGTGTTTTGCTAAGCACTTTACCTCTCATTTACTTTTGGGGACCAAAGGTAAAATATTTTGACATTCAGCTGAAACAAATGGACTTCGGGGTTAAAATGGTTACTGGAAACAGCCCAAGTGTCTGTAAGTGGACGAGTGGATTAAAAAGCTGTGGTACATATATACAATGGAATACTATGGGGCTATGAAAAAGAAGGAAATCTTACCTTTTGCAACAAAATGGATGGACCTGGAAACTATCATGGTAAGTGAAATAAGCCAGGCAGAAAAAGAAAAATACCATATGACCTCACTCATTTGAGGAATCCAATGAACAATATGTTTTTGTTGTTTTGTTTTTTTTTCCCCCTAAGCTGGAAACAGGGAGGCAGTCAGACAGACTCCCACATGTGCCCGACCGGGATCCATCCTGCATGCCCACCAGGGGGCGATGCTCTGCCCGTCTGGGGTGTCACTCTGTTACAACCAGAGCCATTCTAGCACCTGAGGCAGAGGCCACAGAGCCATCCTTAGCACCCGGGCAAACTTTGCTCCAGTGGAGCCTGGGCTGCAGGAGGGGAAGAGAGAGACAGAGAGGAAGGACAGGGGGGGAGGGGGGGAGAAGCAGATGGGCACTTCTCCTGTGTTCCCTGGCTGGGAATCGAACCCGGGACTCCTCCATGCCAGGCCGACGCTCTACCACTGAGCCAAGCGGCCAGGGCCCAATGAACAATATGAACTGAGGAATGGAATTGAGACAAAGGAGAGAAAGCTGAAGGGAAGGAGGGAAGGTGCAATAGGGAAGGAGGCAAGGGAGATGTTGAGGGGAATATGGGGGAGGGGTATGCATTCGGGGCAACACTAGAATCTATGTAAACACAATAAATTAAAATCCATAAAAAATGACTGTAGACTATAAATAATAATAATTAATAATAAAAACAATAATTAGAGCAATAACTTATCTAACATATGTCAGACATCCTACTGCATGTTGTATCTCTGTGATCTTATTTAATCTTCTCAGTGCACCCTGGGAGACACGACTAGTATCTTCACGTTATTAATCTGGATAAAAGCTTTGGGGTATTAAATAACTTGCCCAAGAGCACAAAAATTTTAAGTGTCAGAATTGGGATTCAGTCCAGACCTTACTTAAAAGTTAATGTCTATTAATGTGATAGTAGATTTTTAATCATAATTTGCTAAAGCCTGCCTCTTCAAAATAGGAGAGAGTAGCTTGCTAGGATGCTAGCATTCCAATGATTTTTACCCGGAGACATTCATACCCAATGGCATGGAAAGAGCCAGAATCTTACCTTTTTCTTTCAAGCACTTGAGTGGTATAAAAACAAAAATTGAAAATTTGTGATAACATGTAAAAGAGCACTATATTTATAAAGGCAATGAGATACTCAATGTATGAATACCTTTTTATTATTGTTGCTCTCTTATTTTAGATTAAATCCTTCATACCTCTAATATGTGGGTACTATTTCATGTCACTATGTGATTTAAAAATATTTGTTACTAAATAATGGCAATAAACTATGAAAGGATAAGATATCCTTGATCTAACAGTGGACAGATGAACCAAATACCAACTGGCCCCCCATCAAAAGACAGAGATATTTCCTGCTATTAAAAATACAAACATTATATTTTTTTATCTGAAGCACAGGTTTTGATTTTTATTCATTCATTTGCTAGTCAGCTCTCTTTACTGAATATGTATGCAGCTCTGTAATTAAGGTCTCAGAGAAGAAAGACAAAGTCCCTGGTCTCAAGAATATTGCATTTTAATAAGCCATAGCTACATTTCCTTAACTATGCTTATTTAGAAATGAATTGTTGGGTTTTTTTTCAGACTGTAAGAGAATGTCTCTGAAAATAGATGATGCCATCATACAAAATGTACTGAGTCTGGTGTTCTACTGGGAGCTCTATGACAATGGTAATTTTCAATAAAATAATTGGAGTGAAAGTGATGCTGTGATTTAGGTGTTTCTTCCAGTCGGGGTGTTAATGTGCTCTGGCTCATTAGAGGATTGTGCCAAAGAAAGTAAGCCGAAGTCCACTTTCATTCGTTTTGTGTCTTTTTTAGGCACCCTTCCCCAGTCATTTTCCAAGCTTTAAAGGGTTCCCTATTATTTTGAACAAATGTGCCTTGTGATGGAAAGGACACAGTACTTTCTGCAGAATTCCTTAATTAGGCTTAAGTAAGCGGTACTCGCCAAGGAGTGGAGGTTTGCTTTCTAGCCATAAAAATGTGCCTGCAATGCACGATGCATTCCCAAGGAAAGAACTCAGTGATTGATGTGATGATAAAACTATGAAGGGAAGGATAAAGCCTGAAAGACAAAAGTCTCCAAAGGGAAATAAAATAGGGTAGCAGCTGCCCCCATCTTAATTGAAGCACAAAATTTCATAAACAGGATCTGAGGTTTCATTTCAAGCACATATTGGGAGAGAGTTTTAGAGTGTATGTGTATATATGTGTGTATATCTGTGTGCATGATGAAAAACACGTTAATTACTTTCATCCTATGTACGAGGAGATTCTAAACCATTTCTAAGAAAGGAAAAAGTTGCAAATGTAGCAGTTTGCTGATATTTATTTAATCAGCATCTCGTAGGACACTAACAGAGCAGTGATGGGCAGGGACTGTTCTGCTGCTGATACAGCAGACTAAAGACCACAGGACATCTTTACACTCACAGAACTGAATGCTCTTAGTATATGGTTCCTCTCTGCAAATACTTCCTTTGTTCATACCTCACCCCCTGCCAGCATCATCTGCTTATGGTATAGATTATATCACATCCCATTCACATTTATAATACCACAGATGGACATGTAAAATGCTCCGGTTCAGCCCTCACCCTGTGTATGCAATCTCTTCTTGCATTCCTCCTGACACTCCGTTGTCAAGCTTTCCATTCTCCAAATATAACACTTATTTGTATCCCATGGTGACTTTGCCACAATGTGCCATGAGCCTAGATTGCCTTCACATCAGTTAAAATTCTCCCCACTTTTTAGCTGTGCAGCTCAAATACCTCTTAGGCCTCAAAGACTTTCTAATACTCTCACCGGTTTTAATAGTCTTTCATCTTAGCTTCTGGAGAATTTTGCTTGAAACATATCATTAAAATTTTCAGTTCACACTGCCTGAGGTAAGCTGTTTACATGTCTGTTTTACTTTGTATGTGTAAATTATGTGAAGACAGGACAGGAAGGATTGCTAATTTGTTTCTGGCCACATACTTGCCTTACACGTAGTTGACATTCAAAAAATGTCTGGAGAGCAAATAAATATGTAGCCAGAAACTATTTAAGATTCACATGAGACATTTTATGATGAAATCAGCTGCCTCACTAAGTTCTCAAGGTTGTATTTTCAAAAGATATCAGAATAAGAATAGTTGCACAGGTGAGAATGTTCCCTGTTCTCTGCAAAGAGTAAGGGATACGCTGCAGACACAGGTGCTACTTAAATGTTTTTTATGAACCACCTTAGGTATTGCATATCCCATTACATGGGGCATGCTATTACCAGAAGTGCTTTGAAAAATCTCACCTTTTATACCTGTCTTTCTAGCTTAATATTCCTTTTATGTAGAAGAATGCCGTAATGTGATCCTGAAGTAGGCAAACCTTTACTTTTAAAATATTTTAAGAAAGAAAGATTGCTTTTAAACTAAGGAACAGTGTACATTTTTATGACTTTGTTATATATTTCTGAGAAACAGAATTGTGAAACCTTGACACCCTCTTTACTTTATAGAAAATCTAACATGTGCCACTATAAAAAATACACTCATCATTCTTATAGCAAAGAACAAAAATAAATTTAAAACTAATGTAAACTATACAACTGTAATACATAAATTTTCTATATATTTTTAAAAGAAAACATATGAATTTACATATTCTTAACTAGGAAAAGATATGAAGTCACTTTAATGTCTTTTATGTGCGAAGGGCCCTTCTAAATCATATGTTTTTATACAGAAAAATGGAATTTACTATCTCTGTGCTTCTCATCAACAGGATTCACTTCAAAAGACTGTCCAAAGAAAAGAAAAGTTTTGTTCTTCAATACTTGGGTCAAAAGTAGTTATACATTCTTTTCTATATTGATGACACACAGATCAGAAAGTTAAATTATTATAAAAAATAAAAATACATATTTGACAAATAGAAGAGAGTGTTTTGTGATGAGATCAATGAATGTAAATAATTGCATTATCACATGATTATTTACCTTCAAATATAGATTTAATGTTGTCCCTTCCTCCCTTTCCTTTTTCTTTTGAAGTATGGTGTTTTAACACGGAACCTAATTTTGTTTAAAATATTGAAATAAACATCATCTGGATGATTTTGGACTCAGTGAATAAGATTTAAAAGCTCAGAAATATGAAAGTCTATCATAAATATTCTTGCTGTATTTATTTTCTAGAAACTAATGCTATGATGCATGGAACTATGTTGAGTTTTATCCCACAAAATCATCCTACATTTTGATGATCCTTTTATTTACAGACCAGCAGAACTTTTCTAAATGTGGGCAATCCAACCTTGCCACTTAACAGGACAATTATTTACTAACTCACCTCATCAGATAATAATTTCTGCCATGAGTTTGCTGATCTATACTATTTCCAACAAGTTTGAATATTGTGATTATTTGAGTTTTGTACTCTCACGAGAAGTAATTTTATAGACAAGTAAATATTTAGGAGATTGAGAAATGATACTTATTAAACTTTAGAGAATCAATTATTTTCAAGCACTTTAGAAGTTCTCATATATATCCAAATAATTATCCTAGACTACAGCTTATTGACCGAGTTCCATTTATTTTCAAAAAGGAAGCTATATTTGTAAAAAAAAAAAAAAAAAAAAAAAAAGTAAAAAGTTCAAATGAGTCAGAATAATCTTCCTTTAATGTTTTGTAAATTAATGATTTTTACTTACATTTCTGTTTCTATAATTGATATTAAAAGAAAATTTTGCTTTGGAATGCATGAAATTTAAAGAAGCTATAAAAGCTTTAATGGTCTTAAAGTCAGAGGACAAGAATAACTTGTGGTTTCCTCCAGTAAATGTTGATAAATTTAAATCATCTCATAGAAGTAGAAGAGAATTAGAGAAAAAAGATAAGAAGATCTGAACAGACTATCATTAATAGTTGAAAGTATTTTCCAAATGCAATAAATAAAAGTAGAAAACAAAAGAGTATCTGAACAAGAATATACTATTTTAAATTCTAGAAGTCACAATAACAATAGAATATTCATTGTATCACCATTTTAAATAATCCTTAGATAAAATTTAGCATGACAAATACTTTAAAAGAAATAAAAGGCATAATAATAGTATAATGTTCTAAATTAGATTAACCTTGAAGCATATTTATAAGATTATGTGCTATGAACTGATACATTTCTATGATCTAAATACTCAATGACAACACATTCTTTATAGCACCTTCAAAACTACAACTGTTTATTCCATTGTGGTTCAGAGTAGTTACTTAAAGAGGAGCTCTCTAAAGTTTTCAATTTTTAGCTATTGCATTAAACTATCATTCATAGCATTCTTGTGTCTGCATTATATGTATCTTAAAATTATTGCTACTTCCTCTTGAGAAAAAAAAAGGGACTTAATTATTCTTGTATATATTTTTCTGAATCCAAGGGATCACCATTCTTTAACAACCTGTTCAATGGACTTTGAAAACAAATGGAAAAGCTATACATTATTCAATACATCCAGGCAGCACACTAAAGTACTTAGAGCAAGTGATGAATGATCAGATGTCTCCATCAAATCTTACCTGGTTTACTCTTTTTAAAAATCCAACCCTTGCTGTCTAGCATGCAAATCTCTTGGCCACTGGGTGAAATCCAAACTGGGTAATTGATCATGATAACTCCAACATGTCATGGACAGCAGCATCTCTCAGATTCCCACAGCCAGCTGCTTGAAATGAACCTGCAACAAACAAGGTATTTCTTCATTTTAATGGAAAAATAGTGAACCATGTCCTAGGTCAGCACTTAATCAATAAAGAAATAATAAAAGAGTGCATGAAGGGTTATAAATGCCTCTCAAGATGCTGATAAACATTAAAGCCAGAAGACTGAAGTTTATGATCTATAAAGGTATATTTTGTAGGGTGAATGCTCCTCTTCATGTGATTATGGACCTATTTAAGCTGTCAGTATAAATAAACATTATTGATAGTAAAACTTACACACTTTTTAGTGTGTACCCCTCTCCCTCATGTAGGTGACCATTTGGAGTATTCAGAGTATTTTTGACTCTATTAATAATCATTTCAGGGTAACTGGGCATTGAGGTTCAACAGGGCAAAAAACTAGAAGAAAATTAGTATCTAGGAGAAAATCCATATGATGGTCTAGATAAGGACAGTTTCCTTTGTGATTTCTGACACTGTAGTCAATGTCAACATTTCTGGTATAAAAACTGTGTCATTTCTGTAGTACAATACATGAGAAACCCCTTTGAGCATATATGAGATGCTGCAAATTTGGCAGCTACTGTTATCTATATCAAGATACAGACAGTAACCAACATAACATGTTATAGCCAATTTGGACACAAGAGCCTAGGAAAGCAATAATTAATTTTGGTGCAATCTACCACATATTTAATTGTTTAACCATTTATGCTTACATAAGTAAATATGGTGTTTAAACTTTGTAAGCATTTTTAATTTCCATTTAAGAAGAAAAACTACATGCACAGTCAACAACTCTTCATTGCAATGACACATGCCCTATAAATAATTCTGTTTAATAGAAATTTAGAAAGACACTAACGAACAGATTTGCTTTTTTTTTCTGGATAGCCTTTAATAACTATTAAAATGTGTTAGCTACAACAGCCATATTTATTTATGCATATACAAAAAATAAATTCATCATTATTATTTCCTAAGTAGTGCAAAAGAAATGACTGAGAATTTATGTTAAGTCTGTAGCATGACTTATGTGAGTTGATTATGTGCTGCAAATTCATGGACACAGGTGCAAAAACTGATTTTAACAAGCCACAAATTGATATATCCTCATGCACCTGTGATTAGAGATTCAAGTAGTCCCAGAAGTCAAGTGGAGACTTTGTTAAAACACACAGTAGTAAAATATTCTATTGCAACTTTGTAGCAAGAACAGCAAGGGCTGAAGTCAAGCACATACCTCAGACTAAAATGTAACACTACAAAATATGTCCTTTGAAAGGATATGTGTACCTGGACACAAAATGACTATTTTGTCATTCAAAACAGGGGTGTTATTTTTGTGTTAAAATGACAGACATCAATATACACACACTCACACACAAATGGCTAAAATATTGTCATCATTGATCCAAGCTCTGGTCTTTATGAAACTAAACTTTAGTCAACTTCTGGATACAAAAGGTTTCTATTCATGCCACAATTACTTATTTTCTTTTTTAAAGGATACTCTGAAAATTATCCAATCAATTCCCTTATAAAATAAATGTTTTCATGACTGGCAATCCTTTTCAGTCACTAGGCTGTCATGCAGGACATTTGAAGAATTCATATCCAGCTCGATCAAATGGCAGAGAAGTGTCCATAAACATTATAAGCTCCCAAACTTACTATAAAGTGAGAAATTTTTGAAAGCTATTCGCTTTGGAAGCATCCATCTGTGCCCTAGTATGACTTATAGTTCAGTTCTGCCATGTATATAGTAAATCAGATTAACTACTTGCTTTCTAAAATGGCTATATTTCATTATACAGAAACAATTCTATTGATCCTTTCTTAGAAGGGGCAGGTTTTCAGCAGCAATGGTTTTCCACTGACCATTGATCACTGATTTATCCATTAAGCCACCTTATTTATCTCACAAATTTTAATTGAGTACTTCAGTTGTGCCACACATGGAATTAGGTGATCAGGTGTAAAGCAAAAAGACTCACACTCTTCCCTACAAAGATTACTACCTACTGTAGTCTAATCTGTGGATGTATTATTTGTAACCGAGAAAGCTATCAAAATAATTGGCATGCTATATCCCACTCACTATGTGACTGGACTACAGAATTTTATGAAGTTTGCAGTGAGTAGAAAAAGCACTACAGCCTAAGAAAGCTACAATATAAAATAACCAATTCACATAGATGACTCATGTAAAGTTCTTATTGGATGTGATGGTTTTGTGTCACTCTGAAGTCTTTTTTCCAAAAATATACTAACAGACTGAGTTAAAATGGTTCATAAAATCTGACAAATTAGGTTCTGATAGCGCATTAATATTTCTGGCATCCAACATAGAGTTAATGCATCCCAAATGTATAGTAAAGCATCACAATTCAATCCTGTGTGGTCTGCATCACAGATGAACAGATTTCGGGGGCAGAGGACATCTTTTTCTTACACATCAATTTACACATGTTTATACTGTCATTCCGTATATTTTCTCAACAAGGACATTGAAATTTAGTATGCATTCTCCTCAGGAAAGTACATGAGGTGTTCATAAAAATTACACATTCTATGACCTTGGTTTGAAACTTTATTCTAGTAACAATATTCAGAATAAACAAGCTTAAAACATTTTTTTTAGTTCTCTCTTCAAATGTGCTATGAAATAGAAACATGAAAACAAAAACAAAGAAAATACTTTAAAAAATTCTCTTAGAAATGAAGAGACTGTCACTAATATTTATATGGTTTTGAAATGGTTTAATTTTCTCATCTCATATTTTCTCTCTTCTTATTATTGGGATGACTATTAGAATAAATGTTATCCTTATTTTTGAGAAACTTATTCTTTTAAAAATAAAATTTTGATAAATGCATATTATTATATGTAAATTATAGCTCAATAATGTTAATTTAAACTTTTTAATGAATTTTTGACAAGGTTCAAAGAGGTTCAAGACAGGGGTATAGTATTTAGAACCTACTGATAAAATACTGTTGTGTATAAATTTTAAATAAAACAAGTTCAAAATCAAAACTCTAAGGAGAAGAAATTCAAACGTACACAAATCCTGGTTCCTTATTTCTTGGTCTGGCCTTGAGCACATTGTAATGGAATTTCGGTCTTACTTGCCTTTCTTATGCACACTGCTCCTTCCCTTTTAGATTTAGAGAAAACTTTTCAAGGGATCACACAGCATTTAGACATTCATTTCACAGGCTACTGATTTGTACTTGTTAATAAGTTGCTGTTTAAACTATCACAGGGTTGAGCTTCACCTTTTACACGGGGACATCTCACAGCCCTCTAAACCGCTGACCTGACTAGAAGAGCTCAACATTGTGAGCTCAGTGCATTTGTTAACTGAACGCTGGGTCTATTCTGCAAGCTTTGTATCTAAGTTATTCATCTGCCCACATGAACTTCAAAACTATAAACATCCACAATGGATAAATATGTAGGTACCACTGATCAAAGTTATGAGGCTTTCTGCCTTAGAAATTACATAGCTGTCCACTTTTATCAGTGATATTGGAAAAGGGAAGGTGTCATTATTTTTTTAGTCACAAAATGATTGCTTCTAAATTTTTTTTTTTATTTAGTCAGATGTAAAATTCATAGAGTATTTCCTGGCAGGCAGGGGTCGTCAAAAAAAATTAATGTTACTTCTGTGTGGCAGTTACCAAGAGTTTTATATGTAGTTTCTCACTAAATTTCTTCAAAAACCATATGAAATATATACTGTATTATAATAATTCCCACTTTATAATGATGAAAATACTGAAAACTACAAAGCATTATTAAAGGAAATTGAACAAGACACAATGAAATGAAAAAAATATTTTTCCTTATTTGTGGATAGGAAGAATAAATATAGTTAAAATGGCCATATTACCCAAAGCAATATACAAATTTAATGCAATTCCCATCAAAATTCCAATGTCATTTTTTAAAGAAATGGAACAAAAAATCATCAGGTTTATATGGAACCATAAAAACCTCAAATAACCAAAGTAATCCTAAGGAAAAAAAATGAAGCTAGAGGCATTACAATACCTGACTTCAAACTATACTATAGAGCCACGATAATTAAAACAGCATGGTACTGGCAGAAAAACAGACACATAGACCAATGGAACAGAATAGAGAACCCAGGAATAAAACCACATATATATGATCAAATTATCTTTGATAAAGGTGCCAAAAGCACACAATGGAGAAAAGGAAGTCTCTTCAATAAATGGTGCTGGGAAAATTGGAAAGCCACATGCAAAAGAATGAACGTTGACTACAGTTTGTCTCCTTGCACAAAAATTAATTCAAAATGGATCAAAGACCTAAATATAAGATCTGAAACAATACATTACATAGAAGAAACCATAGGTACTAAACTCATGGACCTTGGCAGTAGAGAACATTTTATGAATTTGACCCTAAAGCAAGGGCAGTAAAAGCAAAGATAAATAAATGGGATTATATCAAACTAAGAAGCTTATGCACAGCAAAAGAAACTGACAAAAAACAGACAGTCCACTAAATGGGAGATATTTTCAAACAACAGCTCAGATAAGGGGCTAATATCCAAAATATATAAAGAACTTACAAAACTCAGCAACAAACAAGCAAACAATCCAATAAAAAAGTGGGAAGAGGAAATGAACAGACATTTCTCCCAAAAAGAAATACAAATGGCCAACAGATATATGAAAAAAAATGCTCATCTTCACTTGCTATTAGAGAAATGCAAATCAAAACTACAATAAGATACCACCTCACACCTGTTAGATTAGCTATTATCAACAAGTCAGGTAAAGCAAGTACTGGAGAGGCTGTGGAGAAAAAGGAACCCTCATTCACTATTGGTGGGAATGTAAATCAGTGCAAGCAACCATTATGGAATAAAGTATGGTGGTACTTCAAAATATTAAGAATAGAACTACCATATGACCCAGCAATCCCTCTACTGGGTATATACCACCAAAACTTGAAAACATGGGTACGTAAAGACACATGCCACAGCATTGTTCACAGTGGCCAAGACATGGAAACAGCCAAAATGCCCTTCAATAGATGAGTAAATAAAGAAGATGTGGTACATATATATTATGGAATCCTACTCAGCCATAAGAAATGATGACATAGTATCATTTATAATGACATGGATGGACCTTGATAACATTATATTGAGTGAAATAAGTAAATCAGAAAAAGCCAAGAACTGTATAATTCCATACATAGGTGGGACAAAAATTGGGACTCTTGGACATAGACAGAGGTGCAGTGGTTACCAGGGGAAAGGGAAGGGTGCAGAGGGAAGGGGATGTGGAGAAGGGTAGGGGCTTAAAAGAGAAACAAAATATAGGGTGAGAGAAGATGATTTGACTTTGGGTGATGGGTATACAGCATAATCAACTGTCAAAATGATGTGGAGATATTTTCTCTAAATCTATGTACTCTAATTGACCAATGTAACCCTGTTAAATTTAATTGTCTAAGTAAATAAATTAATTAATTAAAAAATAAACTTACACAGTTAAAAAAAAAAAAAAGATCAGAGAGTTTAAGTTACTTGCCCAAGGACATAAAGCCTTTAGAAATTGATGCTGGGGTATGTATGCAGTTAATTGATAGATAGTATTGTCAATTATTTCTAAGTTCTTCTAAATTGAATTTGAACGCTTTGGTCAAACTACAGATGAACATCTGAGTGTCAGTAAAATTAGGTGACTTATTAGAGGTACTGAGGCCACAGTAGGGTCTGGATGAGTATCTTAACCTATAACACTCCTATCATTCTTCTATACCTCTCTCTTAACAAGCTTACTCAGAGCGGTATGTCTAAACAAATTTATTGGTTTCCCATTCACTTGATTTTAAAGAACCATGTTTTGGATAAGTTTTATTTAAAAAGAAGATACCAAAGCCAACAAACAAGGTAACAGGAGTTCTGAGTACTCAATTTTAGATGAGCTTAATGTTCTGAGAGCAACAGATGTCATCTCTCTCTCTCTCCTCTCTCTCTCTCTCTCTTATAAGCCATCTTTTTTGCACTATGAAAACATAGGCACACACAGAAAGACTGTGTGGATAGATTGTGACAAACCCTATTATTAGATTAAAATATAAATAGCACACTGGTGTTTTTGCTGATGCATGTTTGGTACATTTGGCTATGTTATTAGTAATTATAAACTAAAAATAATTTTTAAAAATATTAATTTAATATTTTTAGTTCAGAAACCCTTTAAGAAGCCAACCTTACATGACATAAAACAAACTCTAGGGAAATTCTATCAATATTTGAAAACCCAATGTCTGATACTCAAATACAAACAATTATTCATATTTCCATCTTTGTTCAAAGACATCTAATTCCAAATTTAATTATGAACTAGAAATTATGCAAATGAAAATAGGCTATATCCCTGTTTGTATATCCTTAAAATGAGGGGATACAATTAGTCATATTCCCAGATTTTCCACAAATATTACTTGTCTTTATCTTTTTTTCTTTCTTTTCCTGTTTTCTTCTTTCTCCCTTTTCTTCCTTTTCTTTTTCCTCTATTACATTCTTCTTCCATTGTCTTCTTCTCCTCTCTTATTTACATTTTTTTTTCCGAAGCTGGAAACCCGGAGGCAGTCAGACAGACTCCCGCATGCACCCGACTGGGATCCACCTGGCATGCCCACCAGGGGGCAATGCTCTTCCCATTTTGGGGCATCGCTCTGCTGCAGTCAGAGCCATTCTAGCGCCTGAGGCAGAGGCCACAGAACCATCCTCAGCGCCTGGGCAAACTTTGCTCCAGTGGAGCCTCGGCTGCGGGAGGTGAAGAGAGAGACAGAGAGGAAGGAGAGGGGGAGGGGTGGAAAAGCAGATGGCTGCTTCTCCTGTGTGCCCTGGCCGGGAATCGAACCCGGGACTCCTGTACGCCAGGTGACACTCTGCCACTGAACCAACCGGCCAGGGCCAAAATCTTTTATTTTCTTTTTTGTTACTGTTTTTGCTTTTCCATTTCAACCAACATTTAAACATCTATTAAGTTCTATATAATATGCAAGTTTCCAAGGAGAAGGCAAGTACAATGACTCATCTCCTTTATAGGCATTGCTCATAGTTGAGAAGGGCAAACAGAGAAGTAAGCCAATATATTATAGAAGAAGGTTAGAGATCCAACCTGCACTGACACCTTTAGAATATGTCAGCCTTGAATAGTAAAATAGTTTATAGTTCACATCTCGCTTGAGTTGGCATGGTCAAGATAGAAATTTAAAAGGATTCAATAGAAAATAAATTTTAAAAACCCCATAGACACAGACAACAGTATGATTTCCAGAGGGGAAGGAATGAGAGGAGGTAGAGAGGGTAATGGGGAGATAAATGGTGATGGAAGGAGTCTTGCCTTGGGTTGGTAAGCACTGTTGGGTTGATTCTGGATACAATCCTTCCCCTTCCCCAGCCATATGTCTGTGGGGTCATGGATCATGACCTTGGGGCCATGAAATAAAGGGTAATAAAATTGTAACTAAGCTTTTACTAGGAACATGGAACTGAGCCACCAGATATGTATCAAGGAAGGACAATACAGAAAGGTACATACCCTTCCCCTTTCCTTCTGCTTAACTGCTTGCTTTTTTATTTTTTATTTTTCTGAAGTTGGAAATGGGGAGGCAGTCAGACAGACTCCTGCATGCATCTGACCAGGATCCACCCGGCACGCCCACCAGGGGGCGATGCTCTGCCCATCTGGGGCATTGCTCTGTTACAACCAGAGCTATTCTAGCACCTGAGGCAGAGGCCATAGAGCCCTCCCCAGCGCCTGGGCAAACTTTGCTCCAGTGGAGCCTTGGCTGCGGGAGGTGAAGAGAGAGACAGAGAAGAAGGAGGGGGGAGGGGTGGAGAAGCAGATGGGCGCCTCTCCTGTGTGCCCTGGCCGGGAATTGAACCCGGGACTCCTGCACACCAGGTTGACGCTCTACCACTGAGCCAACCGGTCAGGGCCAACTGCTTGCTTTTACCTAGATAAAAAAGTGTCACTTGAGTAACTGCCCATGGCTTAGCTATTTAAACCACAACCACACCCAGTGGTGCACAGAACTTTCACCAAGCTGCCATTGGTGTTGCCTCTATATGTAAGCAATAAAAGCTATGTTTGCTCTATTTGGTTCTCCTTGTGGTTTCTTTGGGATCCCACAACAACACCAGGTCTATTTTCTGATCTGGAACTCCTGAGCTACAAGTACTACAATACACAGTTGATGAATTATAGAATTGTACACCTGAAACCTATGTAATTTTATTAACCAACGCCACTTCAATAAATTCAATAAAAAAAGAAAAATATTTAACCATCACCAGGAAGCTCTTAAATACCTCATATACTGTACACTGAATTTTGACAGTTTAAAATTAGACTATTTAAATTTTGAGAGATCACAAACAAATGTCACAGGGTCTGCTGTGTCACTTACATGTGGACACAGCTTGGTTGACTACAAGCAGGAGTCAAAAGTCCAACAGTAAACAGAAGAAAGCGGGCTTAGCCTAAGGACTTTACAAACAACATATCAAATATGATTTTTTTGCCAAACAGAACACTTGTGTGAACTAGTTTTGGTCCTCAACCACTAGTATGAGATTCTGCTTTATAATTATTGAGGAATCACCAGACACTAGTGTGTAGAGATTGGTCCCATTACCTCACTATTTGGAAAAATTTATGATGGATAAAAACTCTTTAGGAAATCTTTCTAGTGTGAAAAAAAAATTGCCCCTCTGGACAAGATCATCAAAATCACCAAAGAATGTGATTAACAATGCAGATTTCTGGGCACCACACCATAATTAATAAATCCCAATTTTAGAGGGAGATTAGGAATTCTGCAGATTACACTTAGACACAGTAAAACTTAAGAAACATTCTTTTATAACAAAGCCTATGTTTGATATTCCTAAATATCTTCCCACAAATTTTAATTTATAACATTTATTTCTGTTTTAACTTCAAATACAACAGCCTGTTTTGGAAAAATGATTTCTCTATTTTATGCATAAGTTGATAAATTCACTTTAATGATCAATGTTTCCCTTCAAATATTTAAACACTTATTTTAATGTCCAATTGATATATAATCTTTATCACTCTTTTTATTTAGTGTATCATTAATTTGTAGATCACTTAAGAGACCCCGCCCCATAAGGGTAGAGAGAAACAATATGGATGACTGGAAATGTTTCAAACAGTACAGGTTAGTTATAAGAACAAAAGAGGAATCAAGTTCCCTTTGGTGAAAGGAAAAGCCACACTTAGAAGGCTAAACAAGCAATGAAGGGAGTATGGCAGTGTCATCATGAATTCCATCTCATGAAGAAGAAATCTAATGTCTTTGGCCTGACCAGGCAGCTGGACAGTGGGTAGGACATGGAAGACCCACGTTTGAAATCTTGAGGTCGCCTGCTTAAGCGTGGGTTCATCCGGCTTAAGTGCGGGTTCACCAGCTTAAGGGTGAGGTTGCTGTCTTGAGCATAGGATCATAGACATGATCCCATGGTTGCTGGTTTGAGCCCAAAGGTTGCTGTCTTGAGCAAGGGGTCACTCAGTTTGCTGTAGCCCCCTGGTCAAGGCACATATGAGAAAGCAATCAATGAACAACTAAGGTGCTGCAACAAAGAATTGATGCTTCTCATCTCTCTCCCTTTCTGTCTGTCCCTATCTGTTTCTCTCTCTGACTCTCTGTCTTTGTCAAAAAAAAAAAAAAAGAAATTTAATTTTTTTGTACAGGGCACCCTCCATATCAGTGCCTCACATAGCATGAGTTTGACAGCAATTTCACTCCTGAGGGGGTACAGTAAGCTGATGTGAGTTTCACAGTCCTTTTTAGAGGGGTAACAGTGGTAGGATGCTTCAGGAGTTGGAGAGCATACTAGAGAAAAGGGATAGGAAAAGAAATACTTGGCAAGTAACCACAGTGAATTATTGTGTCATGCTGAATGCTTTACATACATGTTCTCATTTAATCTTCAGCACAAACCTGGGAGACAAACGTTATCATTCCCAGCTGGTGACTGAGAAGAGTCAAAGAAGGTTAGTAGCTTGTCTCAGGTTAAAAAGCTAAAAGGGAGAAGTAAGATATAAACCTCCAACTTCTTAATTTCTTAGCACATGCTTTTTCTGACATAACAAATACACTGTATTTATTTGTTCTATCATTTTGCTTTTAGTATTTCAAAAATAAATGCAGTTCAACCATTTTTCTCTTCTATTTCTAACGCCTGTCCTCCTCTAACCACTAAGTTCCACTTTATTGCAACATCAGGTACGTAGAAACAATAATATACAAAAGAGACAATGTAATATTGTTTGTTGACTTTATTTATTGTTTTGTTTAGCTTTGGCCAGTACAACCTCTTTCTGCTAGCTCTCTGGTTTTTATTAGCTCAGGATGGAGTTTGCATTGTTTTTGCATGTTCTGTTACTAAGGTAAGGATAATCTTCAAAGGAAATGGCAGGCCTTCTTTCCACTGCAGTTGGGCAATGAGGGGGCTTGCATGTGACTTAAACTCAAGTAATATGATCTATACTTGGCAATGACACAAGTATTTAAAAATAAAGATATATATTTAAGGTCAGCCTCACATTAGTGTTAGCTACAACACTAAGTTTTCTTGTGATGTGACCTAGTTTATTTCCCAGCATCTCTCCTTCCAAGCTTCCTTGTTCTTGTCTATAAGTCTATTTTGAGAGGCTTGAATCTTCCTCAACTAAATTATTTTTCTGCTTAGGAAACCTAAATCATTTTCCAATTGTTATAACTAAAAATCCTGACACAGAAATTTTCTTTTTAAAAATAATAGAAAATAGACTAGGACCCAGCAAGGAGACTGGACCAAAGTAACACGGGATGTATCTTAGAGAATAACCACCACAACAAAAAGGAAGCAAAAGAAAAAGACAAAATTTGCCTGACCAGGCGGTGGTGCAGTGGATAGAGCGTCGGACTGGGATGCCCAAGACCCAGGTTCAAGACCCCGAGGTTGCCAGTTTGAGCGTGGGCTCATCTGGTTTGAGCAAAAGCTCACCAGCTTGGACCCAAGGTTGCTGGCTCAAGCAAGGGGTTACTCAGTCTGCTGAAGGCCCATGGTCAAGGCACATATGAGAAAGCAATCAATGAACAACTAAGGTGTCACAATGAAAAACTGATGATTGATGCTTCTCATCTCTTTCCGTTCCTGTCTGTCTGTCCCTATCTATCCCTCTCTCTGACTCTCTCTCTGTTTCTATTAAAAAAAAACAAAAAAAAAAAAACCAAAATTTGAATAGAGAAGCTGTGGCTGAAGTTATGATGCATCTAGCGAAATTCTCAATAAAATGGAAAATCTCTACCTGGTTAGTTTCAAATCAGATACTTCAGCAAGTGCCTCAATTGTGCTACTTATCGATGTTTTTAAGCAGAATGCTGAGACTGAGTTCCAGATCTGATGGGATAGTTAGAGCGACTTTTCAATAAAGACATATTAAATTGGAAGTGATTTGCTTCACAAACAGACTTGGAACAGAACCCAAGACAACTTCCAGCATAGTGTATAATCTTGCATAATCTCATTGTTGCTTTCCTAAATTCAACTTTTTCTGACTATTTTGAGAACAAATACTAGAGTTTCTTTTTAATATGTTATTTTTATTTTATTTTTTTACAGAGACAGAGAGAGAGTCAGAGAGAAGGACAGACAGACAGGAATGGAGAGAGATGAGAAGCATCAATAATTAGTTTTTCCTTGCAACACCTTAGTTGTTCATTGATTGCTTTCTTATATGTGCCTTGACGGGGGGTGGGAGGAGGCTACAGCAGACCGAGTAACCCCTTGCTCAATCCAGTGACCTTGGGTCCAAGCTGGTGAGCTTTGCTCAAACCAGATGAGCCTGCGCTCAAGCTGGCGTCCTTGGGGTCTTGAATCTGGGTCCTCTGCATCCCAGTCCGACACTCTATCCACTATGCCACTACCTGGTCAGGCTAATATGTTATTTTGTTCTCTATCTTATCCAGGACTTATTCAGCAGATATGTAACACTGAAGCTTTCAAAAACCCATTTGTTTGTTTTTTAGAATCTTTTTAAAAGTTCTAAGATAAAAGGATAAATAACACACACACACACTGTCCTAGACCTTATAGAGCTTATATATCCTTACTCGGTTAACATATTTTATACAAATTTGTTTTTACTTACTTGTATGATCTGCTTCTGGGCTCTTTGATCTAACAGTAATATAATATAGCCATTTTGAAAAGCAAACTATCAAACTGTCTCAGATTAAATAAAATATTTACTTTTTCTGACCCATTCATGGCACATGATAGTTAAAAAGTAATTTGAAAGCTCAAAAATGGTTTTTACGTCATTAACTCCTTACCACGTTTACCAACTATTCATACATCATAGTATTTTCCGAGTTATATTTTATATAACAGATACCAAGACAAAGGAGATACCCATTTTTTTTAAGTTTATTATCCATTGGAAGCAGGCAAATGAAAATTAAGACGATTTCTGAGAGTAATATGTACTAATATGAACTATGGTGACATTAGCAACACAAGGGCCTGGGGCAGTGCTCCATAAGTTGGGTGATCAAGGAAGCCTGATTTATGGAGAGTTCATGTGTATGTTGGTCATCCAGGTATTGTTCTTGACAATAAACAGTTAGAAGCGAACTAAATGCTTGAAAATTAGGTAATGGGCATTGGCCTTACTCTGCCACTAAAGACAACTGTAAAAGTGTTAAAAAATAAATGAGCCAACAGTTTTCAGGCACTGAATGGGAAGTGCAAGACTGATATTTTCGAGGAACAATATACACTGTGGTGATCCCCTAGTCATCCCATAATTCCCTGACTTTTTACCTGGGGACATCTTCCTGTCACAGAAAAGGGAGGTAGAGTCCAAAATGAGAGGTGCCATTGCTCTGAGGAGGCAAATGTAGGAGCTCCAGGATGTTAGCAGCTGGAATGTGGCCCTGGACATGGGCCCTGAGGCTGAATGGAGAGTTGCCTTAATTTCTTGGGAAATAAAAAAATATATATATATATTTTGATTAAATGACTATATATATATATATATATATATATATATATATATATATATATGGTCTACCGGAAAGTTCTGTCCATTTCTATCACAACAAGTTTCGACACATAAGCACATGTTTATTTGGTGCATGTGTGCCTCTCTATTTTTATCACTTAATGTATACATACTGACGTAGCAAATTAACTAAAACAAAGTTGATTCACATTAGTCTTATGTGTGAAGCGATAGTGTACCCATGGCTACTGATAAAGTTCATTTACGCCACTGTAATTTTTACAAATTTCAACAAGAAAGAAATGCTACAGAAGCATGTCTGTCACATCCACCACATTCCCCAGACTTAGCACCCTCCGACTATCACTTGTTTTTGTCCTTACAAAATTTTTTGGAGAGACCTGAAGATGGCAGCAGAGTAGGCAGATGCACAGACTCCCAGCTCACACCACCGAACCGGATTATAAACTAATTTATGAACAATCAGCGTGAAAAACCAAATCTGGACTACAAGAACAGCTTTCAAAAATCAAGGAGCAAAGAAGAAGCCACAACAAAACTGGTAGGGAGCGCCTGAATCTCCCCTGCTTACAGGAACAGGGCAGGGGGCAGTGAGGCTGGGCTCTCAATTCCAAGGATAAAGAGCAGTAAATATTGCTCACAGCCACTTACCTGGTGACCAGGGAACAAGGAGTGTTGAAAGGGCCCACTTGTCTTCCAAAAAGAAAGGAGAAAGAGAGAGATGGATGGTGAGGGGGAGAGGAATATAGGTGATGACATAAAAAGCTGACTCATTCAGTGCTGGAGGCGGCCATAACTGGGGGAGGGGCTGATCCTTCCACAAAGCAAAATACAAAAGTACTTCCAGATCACAGAGACACAGACATCTCTCCAGCTCCAATCAGCACAACAAGAGTCAGATGAAAACAAGAAGTGAGGAGGAGGGGCAGTAACTCAGGTCTCCTTGGAGATCTGAGATACACCTCCCCCTACTGAAGCTGAGAAAGCAACCCGCCCCCAGAGAGATTAACTGGCAGAAGAGGATTTCAAAGCCTCAGGTCACACCCACTGCATTCTTGGATACAGTTTCAAATAAGCCCCCTGCTGAGATCAGTAAACAAGACAATCACCTGTTAAGAAAACAAACAAATCAAGACTTCAAAGCGGCCCAAATCCTAAAGTGTATTACAAATAATAGCTGAAGCCAACCCAAGAAGACTTAGAAACAACACAAGCAAAAACTAGAGACAGAAAACACCAAGCCTAGACTCAACCAGCTCTACAAAGAAAACACCCAGATACCCAGGCACAATGAGAAGACAAAGAAGTGCAATCCAAATGAAACCAAAAGAGAGACCTTCAGGAGATGAACTGAGTGATATGGAAATAATCAAACTTCCAATGCAGAGTTTAAAATATTGATTGTAAGAATGCTTAGGGATCTTAGAACAACAATGGATGGTCATCACGAACACCTAAATAAAGAAATAGCAAGTATAAAAAAGGATATTGAAATATTAAAAAAGAATCAGTCAGAGATGACAAATACAATATCAGAAATAAAGACCAAAATGGAAGGAATTAAAAACAGGATGAATACAGCTGAGATTGAATCAGCGAGTTGGAGGATAACTGGAATGAAGGCATGAAAGCAGAGAAGAAAAGAGAAAAGAGACTCAAAAAGTCAGAGGAAACTCTTAGAGAGCTCTGTGACAACATGAAGAGAAATAATATCCGCATCATAGGGGTTCCTGAAGAAGAAGAAAAAGAACAAGGGATAGAGACTTTGTTCAATCATATCATAGCTGAAAACTTCCCTAAATTAATGCAAGAGAAACTCTCACAAGTCCAAGAAGCACAGAGGACTCCATTAAAGAGAAACCCAAAGAAACCTACACCAAGACACATCATAATTAAAATACCAAAGCTAAGTGATAAAGAGAAAATATTAAAAGCTGCAAGAGAAAAAAAAGTTATCACCTACAAAGGAGCCCCCATAAGGATGACATCTGACTTCTCAATAGAAACACTTGAGGCCAGAAGGGAATGGCAAGAAATATTCAAACTAATGCAGAACAAGAACCTACAACCAAGACTACTTTATCCAGCAAGGCTATCATTTAAAATTGAAGGAGAAATAAAAAGTTTACCAGACAAAAAAAACCTCAAGGAATTCATTACAACCAAACCAATGCTGCAGGAAATGTTAAGGGGCATGGTGTAAATAGACCAAAGTGGGAAAAGAATATAGCAAAAGAGAAATACAGCTTTAAAGAATAAAATGGCAATAAACAATTACGTGTCAATAATAACCCTAAATTGTAAATGGATTAAATGATCCAATCAAAAGACATAGGGTAGCTGCACGGATAAGAAAACAGGACCCATACATATGCTGTCTACAAGAGACACACCTTAAAACAAAAGATGCACATAGGTTGAAGGTAAAAGGATGGAAAAAAACATTTCATGCAAATGGAAATGAAAAAAAAGCTGGGGAAGCAATACTTATATCAGACAAAGTGGACTTTAAAACAAAGAACATAGTAAGAGATAAAGAAGGCCACTACATAATGATAAAGGGAGCAATCCAACAGGAAGATATAACTATTATAAATATCTATGCACCTAATATAGGAGCAGCTAAATATATAAAGCAGACTTTGATGGATATAAAGAGCAAGATCAACAGCAACACTATAATAATAGGGGATTTCAATACCCCACTAACATCACTAGATAGATCCTCAAGAAAGAAAATTAACAAAGAAACATCAGACTTAAAGGACACACTAGATCTACTCGATTAATAGATATCTACAGAACCTTTCACCCTAAAGCAGCAGAATATACATTCTTTTCAAGTGCTCATGGTACATTCTCTAGGATAGACCACATGTTAGGGCACAAAAGTGCTCTCAACAAATTTAAGAAGATTGAAATCATATCAAACACTTTCTCTGATCACAATGGCATGAAACTAGTAACCAACCACAACAGAAAAGCTCAAAAATTCTCAAACACATGAAAACTAAATAGCAGGTTTTTAAATAACAAATGGATTAAGAATGAGATCAAAGAAGAAATAAAAAATTTTCTAGAAACGAATGATAACAAGCATACAACAACTCAAAATTTATGGGACACAGCAAAAGCAATACTGAGAGGGAAGTTCATAGCACTACAGGCACACTTTAAGAAGATAGAAAAAGCTCAAATAAACAACTTAACCCTGCATCTAAAAGAATTAGAAAAAGAACAGCAAGTAAAGCCTAAATGTAGTAGAAGGAAGGAAATAATAAAGATCAGAGCAGAAATAAATGACATAGAGACTAAAGAAACAACACAAAGGATCAATGAAACTAGGAGCTGGTTTTTGAAAAGAGAAACAAGATTGATGAACCTTTACCTAAACTCACCAAGAAAAAGAGAGAGAGGACTCAAATAAATAAAATTAGAAATGAGAGAGGAGAAATAACTGACACAACAGAAATACAAAGGATTGTAAGAAAATCCTATGAAGAACACTGTATGCCAAAAAACTATACAACCTAGATGAAATGAAAAAATTCCTTGAAACATACAATCTTCCAAAAATCAATCTGGAAGAATCAGAAAACCTAAACAGACCAACTACACCAAATGAGATCAAAACAGTTATCAAAAAACTCCCAACAAAGAAAAGTCCTGGGCCAGATGGCTTCACAAGTGAATTCTACCAAATATTCAAAGAAGAACTAACTCCTATCCTTCTCAAGCTATTTCAAAAAATTCAAGAGGAAGGAAGACTTCCAAGCTCCTTTTATGAGGCGAGCATAATTCTGATTCCAAAACCAGGCAAAGACAACACAAAGAAAGAAAATTATAGGCCAATATCCCTGATGAATATAGATGCTAAAATCCTCAACAAAATATTAGCAAACCGGATCCAACAATATATGGAAAATATCATACACCATGATCAAGTGGGATTTATTCTGGGGAGGCAAGGCTGGTACAATATTCGCATATCTATCAATGTTATTCATCACATAAATGAAAGGAAGGAGAAAAACCACATGATAATTTCAATAGATGCAGAAAAAGCATTTGATAAAATCCAGCACCCATTCATGATGAAAATTCTCAGCAAAGTGGGAATACAGGGAACATACCTCAACATGATAAAAGCCATCTATGACAAACCCACAGCCAACATTATACTCAATGGGCAAAAATTAAAAGCAATCCCCTTAAGATCAAGAACAAGGCAGGGGTGCCCCCTTTTACTGCTCTTATTCAACATAGTCCTGGAAGTCCTAGCCACAGCAATCAGACAAGAAGAAGAAATACAAGGCATTCAAGTTGGAAAAGAAGAAGTAAAGCTATCATTATTTGCAGATGATATGATATTGTATATAGAAAATCCTAAAGTCTCAGTCAGAAAACTGTTGGACCTGATAAATGAATTCAGCAAGGTGGCAGGATATAAAATTAATACTCAGAAATCAGAGGCATTTTTATACACCAACAATGAACAATCAGAAAGAGAAATTAAGAAAACAATCCCCTTCACTACTGCAACCAAAAAAATAAAGTACCTAGGAGTACATTTAACCAAGGAGACTAAAGACTTGTACTCGGAAAATTATAAAACATTGATAAAAGAAATCAAGGAAGACACAAACAAGTGGAACCATAAAGCATGCTCATGGTTAGGAAGAATAAACATCATTAAAATGTCTATATTATCCAAATTAATTTATAAATTCAATGCAATACCAATTAAAATACCAGTGACATACTTCAAAGATATAGATCACATATTCCAAAAATTTATATGGAACCAAAAGAGAACACGAATAGCCTCAGCAATCTTAAAAAAGAAGAATAAAGGGGGAGGTATCACACTTCCTGATATCAAGCTATACTACAAGGCCATTGTACTCAAAACAGCCTGGTACTGGCATAAGAACAGGCACATAGATCAATGGAATAGAACAGAGAACCCAGAAATAAACCCACAGCTCTATGGAAAACTGATATTTGACAAAGAAGGTAAGGAAATACACTGGAGTAAAGACAGCCTCTTCAACAAATGGTGTTGGGAAAATTGGACAACAACCTGCAAAAAAATGAAACTAGACCACCAACTTACACCATTCACAAAAATAAACTCAAAATGGATAAAAGACTTAAATGTAAGGCGTGAAACCATAAGCATCTTAGAAAAAAACAGTAAGCTCTCTGACATCTCTCACAGTGATATATTTGCTGATTTATCTCCACGGGCAAGTGAAATAAAAGACAGGATAAACAAATGGGACTATATCAAATTAAAAAGCTTTTGCACGGCCAAAGACAAGAAGAACAGAATAAAAAGACAAACTACACAATGGGAGAATATATTTGACAGTATGTCTGATAAGAGGTTAATAACTAAAATTTATAAAGAACTTGTAAATCTCAACACCAGAAAGACAAACAATCCAATCAAAAAATGGGCAAAAGAAATGAATAGACACTTCTCCAAAGAGGATATACAGATGGCAAATAGGCATATGAAAAAATGCTCAATATCATTAATCACTAGAGAAATGCAAATTAAAACCACAATGAGATATCACCTCACACCAGTTAGAATGGCGCTCATCAACAAAACAACACAGAATAAGTGCTGGTGAGGATGTGGAGAAAAGGGAACCCTCCTGCATTGCTGGTGGGAATGCAGACTGGTGCAGCCTCTGTGGCAAACAGTATGGAGATTCCTCAAAAAATTGAAAATCGGCCTTGGCCGGTTGGCTCAGTGGTAGAGCGTCGGCCTGGAATGCAGAGGTCCTGGGTTCGATTCCCTGCCAGGGCACACAGGAGAAGCGCCCATCTGCTTCTCCACCCCTCCCCCTCTCCTTCCTCTCTGTCTCTCTCTTCCCCTCCCGCAGCCGAGGCTCCATTGGAGCAAAGATGGCCTGGGCGCTGGGGATGGCTCCTTGGCCTCTGCCCCAGGCGCTAGAGTGGCTTTGGTCGCAACAGAGCGATGCCCCGGAGGGCAGAGCATTGCCCCCTGGTGGGCAGAGCGTTGCCCCCTGGTGGGCGTGCCGGGTGGATCCCGGTCGGGCGCATGCGGGAGTCTGTCTGACTGTCTCTCCCTGTGTCCAGCTTCAGAAAAATACAAAAAAAAAAAAAAAATTGAAAATCGAACTGCCTTTTGACCCAGCCATCCCACTTTTAGGAATATACCCCAAGGACACCATAGAATGGTTCCAGAAGGAGAAATGCACCCTCATGTTTATAGCAGCATTGTTCACAATAGCGAAGATCTGGAAACAGCCCAAGTGTCCCACAGAGGATGAGTGGATTAAAAAGCTTTGGTACATATATACTATGGAATACTACTCAGCCATAAGAAATGATGACATCAGATCATTTACAATAACATGGATGGACCTTGATAACATTATACAGAGTGAAAAAAGTAAATTAGAAAAAAACTAAGAACTATATGAACCAATGCATAGATGGGACATAAAAATGAGACTTAGAGACATGGACAAGAATGTGATGGTAACAGGGCGTGGGGTGGAGGGGTGGGGAAGGGGCAAGGAAGGAGAGGGAGGGAGTGGGGGGAGGGTAGGGGCACAAAGAAAACCAGATAGAAGGTGACGGAAGACAATTTGACTTTGAGTGAGGGGTATGCAGCATAATCAAAGGTCAAAATAATCTGGAGATGTTTTCTCGGAACATATGTACCCTGATTTATCAATGTCAATGCATTAAAATTAATAAAAATAAGATTTAAAAAACAAAACAAAACAAAAAAAATAAATAAAAATAAAAAAAGTTTTTGAAGGGCAAAAATTCAAAAATGAAGAAGATATCAAACAAGCACTGGTTCAATTTTTTGCATCAAAAGATAAAACATTTTTCAAAAATCGGATATACAAATGGCCCTCACGCTGGCAAGACATCATTAATAATAATGGCAATTATATTGTTTAATAAAGTTTATTGATGGTAAGAAAAATTTGTATTTTGTTTTATTCCAAAAATGGACAGAACTTCTCGGTAGACCTTATATATATGCCACATCAAAATGTGTGAGGTGCAGCTAAATCAATGCCAAAAATTATATTAATATATATTTAAAGAACTTGTATTAGAAAATAAAAGCTGCAAATCAAAGATCTAAGTTTCTACCCGAAGAAACTAAAAGAAAATGAGCAAATTAAGCCTGAATCAGAAGAAAATAAAAGTAAAGACAAGATTCAATAAAAAGAAAATAGATAATATAAAAAAAAAAAGCCACTTGACCTGTGGTGGCGCAGTGGATAAAGCGTCAACCTGGAAACGCTGAGGTTGCCAGTTCAAAACCCTGGGCTTGTCTGGTCAAGGCACATATGGGAGTTGATGCTTCCTGCTCCTCCCCCCTTCTCTCTCTCTCTCTCTCTCTCTCTCTCTTCCCGCTCTATAATGAATAAATAAAATCTTAAAAAAAAAACACAAAGCCAAAAGTTTCTTATTTGAAAAAAAATAGAATGGATAAATGCATATTAAAAAAGAGAGAAAATGGCAGTTATAAATATCTGCAGTAAAAGAAGGGATCTCACCACAGATATTAAAGAAATAATAAGGGGACTTTGTAAATAATTCCAAAAGATAAGGGTAAGTCAAGCACAACCTTCATGTATTCTACAGTGCAAGAAAATTAATTCAGCCAGTAGCCATGTGAGTTTGGAAAACAACTAAGAATCAGATATGATCTCAGATATATCTGACAGTTTGGTTTCAGCCTTGTGACACCCTGAGCAGAGAACCCAAACTACATCATATCTGACTTCAGACTTACAGAAACTGTGAGATAATAAACAAATGTTGTGTTAAGGCTTTAAATTTCTGGTATTTAAAATAGAAAACTAATTCAGTTTATAAGCTGAGAAAAATTAAAGAGAATCTAAATAAATGGAGATATATACACTATGTCTATGGATTGGAAAATTCAATACTTTTAAGAAGCCAAGTTTTGTTAATTTGATCTATAAATTCAACACAATACAATCATTATCTCAGCAGGCTTTTTACAAAATAGAAATCGTGAGGTTGATTCTATAATTTATATGGAAATGCAAAGGATCTAGAATAACCAAGCCAAAATAAACTAAAGATAAAATTAGAAAATTTTCTCTATCTGGCTTTAAGGCTCCCTCTAAATCTACAGTAATTAAAACAAAATAAAGCAAAATAAACTCATAGATACAGGAAATTGATTAGTCATTACTAGAGGGGGAAAGAGAGGGGAGGTGTGTGAAACGGGTGAGGGGGTGAATTGTATGATGATGCATGGTAATTAGACACTTGAGGGAGATGACTTTGTAGTGTATGCAGACATTGAATTATAAAATGGTACACATGAAATATGTGTATATATATATATAGATATGTGTATATATATACATATGTGTGTATATATACATATGTGCATATATATACATATGTGTGTATATGTATATACATATGTGTATATATATAAATACATACACATATATTAAGAAAAGATAGTAGGGTACTGATATAAAATGAAAAAAACAGAAAATCTAGAAATATATCCACATTTATATCATTGATAATTTCAACAAAGTATATAAAGTAAAAATATAAAAATACACATAAGAAATACACAGCCAATTTGGGTCCCTGGTTACAGCAGGAGCAAGAGGCAAAAAGACTGCAACAAAAGATTCACCGTTATTATAAAGGTTTATTTCTTACACAACAACAACAACAAAAAAGCAAAAGATTTGAACCAAGTATGACAAAATGCCAGAAGTTGTTATATGGACTAGTGGTGAATACATGGGTTATAGTTTACAATTCCTTAGATTTTTTTAAATGTTCATTTGAAATATTTTCTTTAAAGAATAATCTTCCCTTATGACAAACCACTTTCACATTTTGAGTGCACACAAGTGACCTACATTTTGATTTTTAAAATACTTGCTGTATTGTTCTATTTGATATCGGTTCGTCCATAAGGGAAAAATATGATTTTTATAAGAGTAATCATCAAAATGAGATGTTTTTGCTGTGAAATTCTGAGTCTTACTTGCATTTGTCATTCAGTACAAAAGGTCTGTGTCCACGTTACCAACAGATGATGACTAATGTCACAGAGTGCTGTTTAAGGTTTAACTCACAGGGAGAGATAAATCACCACATTTATGATCTTATTCAAACAGACATGACACTTCCCTGCTCTAGGTACAAACTTTACTCCAGAGCTGCATGAAGAAGGCATATTTGTGGTTGGATTTGGTGCACATTAAGGACTCCTCAAACTTAGATATAACAATTGTGACTGAAAATCTATTGCTTCAGATGGTCTAAGTCCTATGGGCTTTAGACTCTTTCTTCCAAACATCTATCCTTTGTGTTCCCTGGCTACCAGTCACGTACCTCAACCTCAGGCAATTCAAAATTAAACTAAATAACTCCCGTCAGTAAATTTCTCTTTTTTTTTTACTTTTTCTTAGGTCAATGAATGGTGTCACAATCCACACAGATGCAGAAACAAACAAAACAGGTAAAAATAAAAACAAAATTAATTATGCGACCTGGAGGAAGTGTTAGCTAATGCTATGGTAATAATGATTTTGTAAGTATATCAAAACAACACATTGTATACCTTAATCTTACTCAATATTAGAAGTCAATTATACAAAAAAGCTGGAAAAAAATTGATTTAACGTTTGGAATACAATCAATGTAACCATACAACAAACTAACAAAGAAAAAACATATGACCATTTTAGTAGAGAAAGCATTTGACAAAAGCCAACACTCATTCCTGATACAAAAACAAACAAAAAACCATCTTCGTCCAAACTGGTAATAGAAGGTAATTTCACCAATTGCTACAGGGTACTACAAATGCCTACAGATAATATGATACTTAATGATGAAACACTATTTTCTCCTAAAATCAGAAAAAAAAGGATGTTAGTTTCCAACACTTCCATTTAACATTGTAGTATAAGTTCTAGCCAGTTCAATAAAACAAGAAATAAAAAACATCCATATAAGAAACAAAAAGATAAAATTGTCTTTATTTGCAGATAATATGAAAGTACTAAAACTGATAAATGTGTGAGTTTAATAAGTTGGCCGAATATAATAACAAATTACAAACGTGAATTTTAATTTTATATTTAAGCAACAAAATATTAGGCATCAAAATTTACAAAAAAAACCCCAACAACCCTCAATACCATTTATAATAGTATACAATTACACAAAATATGCAGGACCAAATATTGCACAAAAGATGTGTAGTGCTTATGCACTGAACACTATAACATTCCTGAGAAAAATTAAAGATGGCATAATTAATGTAGACATATTTAGTGCTCATGAGTCAGACAACTCATTATTAAGATATCAATTTACCCCCAAATTAACCTGTACGTTAAATGTCTTCAGGCCCTGGTTGGTTGGCTCAGTGGTAGAGCATTGGCCCAGCAGCATTTGGAAGTCCCAAGTTTGATTATTGGCCAGGGCACACAGAAGAAGCGCCCATTTGCTTCTTCATCCCCCCCCCCTTTTTTTCTATTTCTTTCTTGCCCTCCAGCAGCCAAGGCTACATTGGAACAAAGTTGGCCAGGTGCTGAGGATGCCTCCACGGCCTCTGCCTCCCATGCTAGAATGGCTCCAGTTGCCACGGAGTGGAGCAACACACCAGATAGGCAGAGAACCGCCCCCTAGTGAGCATGCCATGTGGATCCGGGTGGGGAAAATGAGGGAGTCTGTCTCTCAGACTCCCCACTTCTCACTTTAGAAAAGATACAAAAAAAAGTCTTCACAACTTTAGCAGAATTTTTTATTTTATTTTTTATTTATTTTTATTTTTATTTTTTGTATTTTTCTGAAGCTGGAAACGAGGAGAGACAGTCAGACAGACTGCTGCATGCGCCCCACCGGGATCCACCCGGCACGCCCACCAGGGGGCGACGCTCTGCCCACCAGGGGGTGATGCTCTGCCCCTCTGGGGCATCGCTCTGTCATGACCAGAGCCAATCTAGCACCTGGGGCAGAGGCCAAGGAGCCATCCCCACTGCCCGGGCCATCCTTGCTCCAATGGAGCCTCGCTGCTGGAGGGGAAAGAGAGACAGAGAGGAAGGAGAGGGGGAGGGGTGGAGAATCAGATGGGCGCTTCTCCTGTGTGCCCGGGCCGGGAATCAAACCCGGGACTCCCGCATGCCAGGCCGACGCTCTACCACTGAGAAAACCGGCCAGGGCCTAGCAGAATTTTTTATACAAATTACACACTGATTCTAAAATACACATGAATATGTAAAGAACCTAGAATATCACCCCTAAATATCTTTGAAAATTAAGAACAAATCTGAAGTAGTGTGATTAAAAGTTTACATTTATCAAGTTGTCAAGTGTGGTTTAGTGTCTGATCAAAACTACCAGACTGACAGGTAGATTTAATAAAACAAAATAGTCTAAAATACACCCACATGTAAATAAATAACTGGTTTTCAACAAAAGTAGAAAGACAATCCAGTAAAGAAAAGATAGTCTTTTCAACAAATGTTTTTGGAGAATTTGAATATTTATATACAAAATAAATTTGAAAAAGGAAAAGAATTTTTATCTCTACTTCATACCATAAAATATAGAATATTTACCCAAGGATCATAGAATTTAAGCTATAAAGCTTCTTGAAGAAACCTTAGGAGAAAATACGTCTTTGGGTTAGGGAAAATTTCTTTGCTACTACAGCAAAAAACACGATTCATTAAAAAATTAAATTAGAATTTATCAAAATTTTAAATGTTTTTCTATGTGAATTATGCAGTTAAGAAAATAAAAAAGCAGGCCATAAACTGGAGGGAAAATTTACTAATTATAAAGGGCGTTGTATCTAGAATAGAAAAAGAACCCTCAAAACTCGTTCATAAGAAAATTCAACTAAAAAAGAAATGGGCAAAAGATTTGAATTGATACTCACTAAACAAGCTACATAGATAGCAGACTAGCTCATGAAACAATGCTCAAAATTATTGGTTATTAAGTAAAAGGAAATGTAACAAACTAAAGAGTTTTGGCACAGCAAGGGAAACCATTCAACAATGACAACAAAACAAACTAAAGATACCACTACACACCTATTAGATTAGATAAAATTAAAAAGTGTTGGCAAGTGTAAAGAGGGACTTAAATTCTTAAGCAATGCTGTTCAAAATATAAAATAGTAAAATTACGTTTTTACAACTTTTTTGAGGTATAATTGACAAATAAAATTGTAAAAGACTTAAAATGCACAGTGTGATCTGATATAATTGTGAAAGGATTTCCCCCTTCTAGTTAATTAGTACTATTCATCACCTGGCATAGTTACTTTTTTGTGTGTGAGCTTGAGAACTTTTAAGGTCTACTCTCTGAATTTAGCAGATTTCAATTATGCAATACAGTGCAGTCAACTATAGTCAACATACTAATCGTTAGATCCTCAGATCTGGTTCATCTTATAACTGAAAGTTGGTACCCTTTCCCCATACTCTTTCTATTTTCCACACCATCCAGTTCTTGGCAACCAGTAGAAAACAGTTTGAAGTTTCTTTCTCTCTTTCGTTTTTTTGTTTTTTTTAAAATAGAATTTCTTGAGATGGCATTGGTCCACAAATCCATACAAGTTTTAAGTGTACAACTCAATAAAACACCATCTGCATGCCACATCACACACCCTTTGTCCTAAGTAAAGTCTCTTTCCATCCTAATTTTTCCCCTTTTGCCCCCCTCTACCTTACTGTTCCCCACTTTCCCTCTGATTGTTGCCACATTGTGGACTGTGTCTATGTGTTATGTATACATGTTATTTGGCTAATCCCTTCCTTTTTTTTTTTTTTTTTTTTTTGTATTTTTTTTATGAAGCTGGAAACGGGGAGAGACAGTCAGACTCCCACATGCGCCCGACCGGGATCCACCCGGCACGCCCACCAGGGGCGACACTCTGCCCACCAGGGGGCGATGCTCTGCCCCTCCGGGGCCTCGCTCTGCCGCGACCAGAGCCACTCCAGTGCCTGGAGCAGAGGCCAAGGAGCCATCCCCAGCGCCCGGGCCATCTTTGCTCTAATGGAGCCTTGGCTGCGGGAGGGGAAGAGAGAGACAGAGAGGAACGAGGGGAGGGGGTGGAGAAGCAAATGGGCGCTTCTCCTATGTGCCCTGGCCAGGAATCGAACCCGGGTCCCCCGCACGCCAGGCCGACGCTCTACCGCTGAGCCAACCGGCCAGGGCCTTCCTTCCATTTCTTTCGTCCAGTTCCGTCATCTCCTTCCCCTCTGACAGCTGTCAGTCTGTCCCACATGACCAAACCTATTTCTATTTTGTTCATCAGTTTATTTTGTTCATTATATTTTATATATAAGTAGATCGTATGGTATTTGTCCTTCTCTGACTGACTTATTTCACTTTGCGTAATAATCTCCAAGTCCTTCCACGCTGTCCAAAAAAACAAAAAAAAGTAATAATTTCTTCTTTTTTATGGCCACATAGTATTGCATTGTGTAAATGACTTCTGATGAGCTATTTCACCCACTCATTTACTGATGAACACTCTGGCTGTTTCCAGATCTTGTCTATTGTAAATAACACTGCAGTAAACATGGGGGTGCATATATTCTTCCAAATTAGTATTTCTTAAAAACTATTGATATAGTTATTCAATTCTTACATATTTATTCACAAGAAATGAAACATATTTCCATGTAAAGACTCATACACAGCTTTTCAGAGCAGGATTTTTTTTTATTAGCCAACAGCTGGAAAGTATTTAAATATCCATCAACAAGCAAATGAGTAAATAGTGTTATATTCATATAATCGAATTCTACTATGCAAAAATATAAACTATTGTAATACCACACATTGATGACTTATAAAATAATTATGTTAAATGAAAGAAGTGAGAATCTCCCACCCTGATAAAAGTACAAGCTCTTTGAATAATAATACAAACATTAAAATTATTATTTGGAAAATAAAACTCATCTAATTATAGTTACAGAAAGCAGTTCATTGTTTGACTAATGATGGAGAAAGGAAGTAAGAAGGAGCAATTAAAAATATATATAACAAAATTTCGGAAGTTAATGTATGTTTATTATCTTAACTGTGCCAATAGTTTCATGAGTGTATGTACATGAAGTATAAAAAAGTGTATACTTTATATATTTGAAGCATTTATGTAAATTACACTTCAATAAAACTAATTTAAAAACTAAAGATTAAATAGCCTGACCAGGTGGTGTAACAGTGGATAAAGCATCAACCTGGGATGCTAAGGACTGCAGTTGGAAACCCCGAGGTCACTAGCTTGAGCGCGGGCTTATCCAGCTTGAACACAGGTTCAACAGATTGGGGTGGGGTTGCCAGTTTCAGTGTGGGATCATAGATATGACTCCTTGGTCGCTGGCTTGAGTCTAAAGGTTGCTGGCTTGAAGCCCAAAATCACTGGTTTAAGCCCAAGGTTGCTGGCTTGAGCAAGGGGTCATTGGCTCGGCTGGAGCTCCCCAGTCAAGGCATATATAAGAAAGCAATCAATGAACAACTGAAGTGTCACAACTATGAGTTGATGCATCTCATCTGTCTTCCTTCCTGTCTGTCTCTGTTTGTCTGTCTGTCTTAATCTCTCCCCCTCACTAAAAAAACCAATACCAAACCAAACAAAATAAAAAACAAAACAAAACAAAACAAAAAGATTAGATATAAATATAAAATGTTATGTGATAAGCTCTGTGAAATAAATTTGTTCTACTTGTAGTAATTAATAGAGAAGAATTGTTCCAAATATGGTTAACAACAAAACTTTCTTGAGCAGCACAATTTTTATCCTTCTAGGAAAAAATTTACAATCCTGATAAAATGCTTAAGCAATTTCTACTAAACTTTAAAGTAGTAAGGTCTCTTCTGATATTAAGTAGCCCCTCATTAGTTATTAGGTAACTAAATGTTCTTTAGCTAATTATTCTTTTTCTTGTATCCAGGTAGCAATGATCACCTAATATATCATTTTACTTTAAAAGTATTTTTACTGAGAAAGAATATTTGTTAATTGGCCAGTTTACCCTGTCCACTTGCAGATTATGAAATAAATCTATGATATAAGCTCTTCTTAACAAATTTGCCTACATCCTTTATTTTTAAATTGTGAATCATGTAATTAAAAATGAGAAGGAGGACAGAAGGTGGGGGGAAAAAGAAAAATAGAGTGGTCCAAGGGAATGATAAAATGACAAGTGGAAATTGAGTAAAAATTTTTGAGAACGTTAATTTTAATATAAAAAATAAAGTAAATGATTTTGGATTGGATTTTTGAATTAATGGTATAACTTGTAGGGTAGCCAAGTAAGAGTATTACAAAAATAAATGTATTAACATGCACAGAGTACTGTGTAGTATTAAAGTGTTTTATTTTGATTAGGGGACTTGCTAGTATTTACAAAATTATTAGGTAGAGTTTAAATAAGTCCCTCTCTCTTCTACTAAAAATGTATTTTTGCCTTTCCACAAGACAGAGTACAATTACAAAAGTTTTGAGAAAACTTTGATAGTTTTACTAGCATGTGCTAATGTGAAATAAGCTCACAAGTTGTTTATTGCTGTTGTTTCCATTTGAAATAATCATATACATTACTCTCATCCCATAGGAGATGTCTCAGTGGAAGAAATCACCTTGTGCCTTTACACTTAATCAGATCTCTGCTGTGTCAGGAAAAAAGAAAAACCTGACCTTCTTGCTTTTAATGACCCAAAGGGAGTTATCTATTATATTAAATGCCATGACAGCTCACAAGATATAAAGGATTTAAGGCAGAGACAATATATCATCCCAACTTTTCACTCAAACTGATTAATAGTCTAGGAACCAACACAATACCAATAGAGAATAATCCTGCACCTATTCCAAGGACTGATGAAGAAACTATGCTGAATGAGTTTAATCACTGATTTCCTACTGCACGGACAGTTTCCTAACGAGACTATATAATTATAAGGGAGAGAATTCATACCCTTGCCTAATACATAATTATATCTGGAAGCGTAGCTACCAAACTAGGAAATTAAATCTTTTCAAGAGGATGTTTTCTATACACAACATAGGTATCTGTTTAACAAGGTAGACTCTGGGATCCTGTTTACACATTTAAAATAGGTACAATTTGAGAAAGGTCCAGAAATTCAAGTAAAAGAGTTTCGGTACTTTATGGAAGAAGCATTCACTTGATAAGATGGTATATGATATTTTGTGAAAGAAACTTTTGCTAAGCTTCAATTCTAAAGGGGAATTAAATTTGGGGAATTGTTGAAAATACTCCTTTTTTTTTTTTTTTTTTTTAAAAAAAAAAAGAGTGACTCCAAGTGTTTGAAGCTGCACATGTAAAGATGAGAAGAAATTGAAATCTGTCAATCACTACCGTCATCACTTTTAAGGCAGCCCATAATGAGATTGCTGGGCAGAGAGGCTGTGTGCTTGCAGGAACACCTCCAAACATTTTCTATCTCATATTCTATTTTGAAGAAAGGTGCTTCTCAGGTTCAAGCTATTAAATAAAATCAGTGTTAAGAAATAAATGCTTCACCTAATGCAAAGTGAGAACAAGAATGGAAGAGTGACAATGAATATTAACTAGAAGTCCTATTCTCATTACCAGTCAGCTTGATGGCACCCTGTATGTGCATGAGAATGGTTCTTGTTTAAAGAGAGCCTTAAGATGGTTTTTTTTTTTTTTTAATTTTTTATTTATTTATTCATTTTAGAGAGGAGAGGGAGAGAGAGAGAGAGAGAGAGAGAGAGAGAGAGAGGAGAGACAGAGAGAGAGAAGGGGGGAGGAGCTGGAAGCATCAACTCACTTATGTGCCTTGACCAGGCAAGCCCAGGGTTTCGAACCGACGACCTCAGCATTTCCAGGTTGACGCTTTATCCACTGCGCCACCACAGGTCAGGCAACCTTAAGATGTTGATAGACAGACTGAGGTGCTGAACATCTTCAGAACTTCAGACATTATGACCAGTGAGAGCTGACTTTTAATCTTGTTAAGTCCTATACTAAGCATGAAATTACACATTGAATGCAGCTAGACCCAAGGTTATGACCAGCAAAAAGTTGATCACCAAATCCTCAGATCTTCCTACTTAAAATTTAAAACAAATAGAAATCAGAGGTTCATTGTCTTTAAGAACAGCAAAGAAACCTAACCATGTAGTCTAACACCTCTTTTCCCCCTGTCTCTTGTTCCTTATTTTCAGAAAGTAATTATGTACCTTCTGTCTCTAAGGCACTGAATTTATTTTACAAAGAAATTACAACCAAAAAGAGAAAATAGTTTACCCAATGCAACTTATCTAAACTGGGCTTTTCTTTAAGAAAAATCACAAAATAAGTTCTGCAGTCCATTGCTCTTTGGCTTTGTCATGTGACATCACATTGAAAATCAGACTTTATGAACTTCAGGAGAAATCAGTGGCGAATATTAAAATGTGGAAAAATTTTAGAAAACTAGAATACTTTAAGCTATTCTAACAATTTCCAAACCACCATGATAACACAATCAGAGATAGATCAAAAGAGATATACCTTGGATATAATGTGACCTTTCATAAAACAAACATTTATGTCCTAAATCTGTTCCCTGTGCTTCCTGTATTTCTGGAATCTTTACAACTGGACAGCTACTGTTGTTTATTTTTTTAAAGGATGTAAACTATTTTTATCATTTGAAAATATTATGCATTTATTTATGTATGGCTAGGTTTTAATAATGAGAAGATGAAATGTGGAATGGTTAATTTAATTTAACTTAGAAAGTATTGGTTGGATATTTACTGCTTTAGATCATCTTATCAATACATCCCAAGAGGAGTGTGTCACTCTTGAGAGTGCACAGTGCACCTTCTGGAGATCAACAAGAAAATTCCAGAATTTCATTTTTATTTTATTCTTTTCTAATTTCTATTTTATGTATAATTGTTAGAGTAAAAATTATGAATATAAGCTTCAAAGTATACAATTCTCTTTATTGGCTATAAAAAAGATATATGATTCATAAAGATGCAGAGTAGTTTATGGGCTAAGGGGTGTAGGTTTCAGAGCCAGACCAAGCTTAAAGGTACAAATGGCTCTCTCATGTACTACTTATCTATGTAATTTTCAAGTAAGTTTCTAAACCTTTCATTGGCTCAAATTCCTTATTTGTAAATACAGACAATAGTTAATAATAGTGTTTCTTATTTTATAGGGTTGCTATAAACTTGAAGTAAGCAAATATATATGAAGCGCTTAGTACAGTACTTGGCAGATAATTCACACCTGATAAATGTTAGTTACAAAAGCCATAATTATTATATGTACATACTTTGAAAGTAGTGCAATTTTTAAAAATTTGATAAGGGAACACAATCAAATACATATGGAGAGACAGAACAGATAAGGCAATATGTAGTTATATAAAAATTGAACACGAGCAGACTGTATATTGCGGACTGCCTGCCGCCATTGGGAGGGGCCATTGTCTGCTTTTGTTTGCAGGAGAAGGGGTAATTAAATCTTTAAAAAAAAATTGAACATCTATTGTGTGCAAGCTCTATGTTAGAATTTGAGTGAATGCAAAATTTATAGGACACAAACCTTACATTTTAAGGGTCTAAGTTCTTGCAGGAGTGAACAATTATATCCTAAGAAGACTTAAGTGAAAATCTTATAAAAGTGGCTGAAAATTTTCCATATTAGATTAAACATGTTGTTTTATAACTTCATTAGTGATTACTTTTTGAATCAACATTAGAAGTAAACTATATAAAATAGCTAGAAGTAGAGCTATTTTAGGTGGAATAAGGTTGAGGTAGGCCCTCAATGATCTCCGGAATATATTTTGAAATTTGAATATTTTGAAGTGGAAATTTTAATGAATTGAACTTCCAATTCTTTACTTTGAAAACCAGAAGTTAAAAAAGAGAGAGTTTCAACGGGCGCTAAATTTGTTTGTCTCTTTCCCCTCTTACTGTCCTTGTTCACATAAAAGTAGTTTGATAGCAAAGACGAAATATTGCACTAATTTTTGCACAGTACAAGAACAGCTAGCTGTGTTAGCAGTTACTGACTTACAAAGGTTCCAGTTTACTAATTTAAGTCACACTTTTGTCTGCCACATAGTGTGGGCCAACTTTGAGAGCTTCAATAACGCAGTCCAGTCAAATCCAGCTGTTGCCTTTGTTAGAACTGAACAGATCAAACCCAGAGTGATGAAGGGATAGCCTAGCTGGTGATTCTTCCAGACATCTGTGCAGTGAGTCACATCAAAAAACCATCAACAAGTAATACACATATGCTTGCAGCCACACAAGAAGCAACTGAGTAGAAACAGGTAGCTGGCTCTTCATCCCACCAGGATTCCCATGTCCTTTCAAGGCTCACTGAGCTAATACCAGGCTACAAGACTAATGTGATTCACAATTGTAACAACAAAGATTCAAAGCCCTTGTACCCTCATAAACGCCTCGGAAATGCAAAGTATAGAAGTTCTTTAATTTCACTGTTTCTGAGGACACCTGAAATTGAGTCAGAATTTTGCATTGCAAATTAGAAATTACAAAAGTTAGGTTCAGAGAACATACATCAAATTATACGCATATATCTATTTATGTTATTGATTTATTCATGAAAATGTATCATATTGTTAGTTAAATCTCCAAATTTCTTTTTTTTGTTGGAGAAATATGTTTGTAAAGTCTGCACTGTGTTTCTTTTGGTAGAAGTCTCACAGTAACTTCGGGAGTTGTTATTTTTACCAGTTTCAAAGAGGATAAATGGCATGCCCAATGCCATAGGACTTGTGACTATAAGCAGTAGAATGACACTGGTGAGGCTGCAGTGTAGTTGAAGTTCTTCCATAACTATAGCAAACACTGTGTCTTCAGATAACAAGCTTCATAGGGCAAATCATTGATTGTTTTAGTAGTGGGGTTCTGCCTGGCATTATTGACTTGTAATGTTTAATTAATGGGTTTGCCCCACTGTGACCCCAACATTTGATGAGGTCATAAAAAGCTACATTTGGAAATGTTCATATTATTAAAATTGTAATAATACAACCATCATTTCTTGAACGCTTTCTCTAGGCCAAGTACTGTTCCAAGCAAACACTTTAGAAAACATTATTTTATTTAATTCTTATAACAACCCTCATTATTTTCCACCATATATGAGTTAAAAACAGAAGATTAGAGAAGCTCAGCTACTTGCCATGTTCACATGGTAAGTGGCAGAAGCAACCTTAGAATAGAGTTAAATTTGAAGCTTGTTTCTTTAGTTTATAACTAAAACTCTTTACAGAGAGTGGCGATTGATATATTGCATTTATTAGGAATAATTAAAATATTAATTGCCTAACAGACAGAGGGAGAAGAAACATTTAAAACAAGAGTCAAGAGATAAAGATGAAATCAAATTCAACATAACCCAATGCACAATAGAAAATTATGGCTTCCATGTGAATTTCAAAAGTAATTGGGAAACATACATTTCTTGACTTGTGGTCTTCTCCTCCATTCTCAAAGCCAGCAACGATGGGTTAAGTGCTTCTCATGCTCAAATCTCTCCTCCATTTCCCATCTTATCTCTCTTTTTACTATATCTGGGGAAGGCTCTCTCCCTTAAGGGTTTATATTAGATTAGATCATTCCAGATACTCCAGGGAGATTTCTCCATCTTAATGTTTGTAATCTTAATACTTGCAAAGCTGCTTTACCATGTAAGGGAAACTATTCATAGGTTCCAAAGATTAGGGTGTGAACACCTCTGGGAGGTGGAGGTGGGGTATGAATATGAGGGTGGGCGTAGGGTCTTTCTTCTGCTTACCACAATGCCTATTCAGTAATAAAAGAAAATAAACGACAGATGTGTGCAATGCGGATGAATTTCACATGTACTACACTAAGTGAACATGCAACATCCTGCATGGTTCCATTTATATGACATTTGGAAAAGGCAAAGTTATTGAGAAAATAAACAGATCAGTGGTTTCCAGGGAGCAAGGATAAGAGGAGGGGTTTGACCACAAAGGAGCTTGACAAAACTTCTTAGAGTGATGGAAGCATTCTATATTTTTCTTGTGGTGGTACTTTCATTACCATATGTTAGTCAAAATTTATAGAACTAAACTCTAAAATGGATGAATTTTACTGTGTATAAATTTTACTGTATGCAATAAACCTGCTTCCTGCCCTCAATCTGTTCCCTGCCTCGCAAAAAAAAAAAAAAAAAAAAAAAGGTACTAGTGGTTCACTGAGTCACCGTGAATCTCAAGCTGCTAGAATTGTAAAACTAATGCATGGCCTTATTAATGTGTTGAAATCATGTTCCTAATTTTCTGATATTTTTCTGATTTCAAAATTCTCCTGAATATTTTCTGATCTTAAATAATTTTTCTGATTTCAAACTTTGCTCTAAATATGTCAGTATTTTAGTGGACAAAATATACTTCTTACACCCAGGGAAAACTTCATCACATATTAGTGTGCTCTGGTTTCGCATTACAAACATAATTGTCATTATTCTCCAAGGTCACATAGCCTATTTTAATAATTTTAAAGAACAAACCAGTAAGAGTAATTTTCTTGAGGTCACATATCTCATTAGTAGGAGAGCCAGAAGTAGAATTCAGATTCCCCAGCTCCAGTTCAATACTCGGTCGGTGAACTGAAAGAGCCTAAAATCTAAGGGGAGTTCTAATTGTTTCTGTCAATCCCTTCACCTAAGCATTAATGAGGCACCTGTGCAAGCTACATATATTGTGAATGGCTCTGAAGTTAGCATACAGAATTGGAAACAATTTTAGCAGTTACATTTACTTTTCCAGATGTGTGTATTACTCCTAGACCCTGGAGGAATAAAGTTACACAGCATTAGACTTTCGGATTAGTCAAACAAGATACCTCTCGTGTTGTCTTTACCAATGTGTTTTAGGAATGGGTTGGGGAAGGTAACTTTGGCACAGGGCACAGAAATGCAAAAGCAGAGCCAGTAATATATTGCAAAGTTTAATGAGTAGAGCCAAATCACTCTCTCTGTGAATGACAGTTTTATTCCCCTCAAAAGATCTCTTTCCAAAGGTACAATTCAACAGAGGACTTGCATCTAGAGTGAGAATAGGGTTTGTTTACCTGCCAAGTCCTTTGAACATCTGTTCCCTTTCTGTTTCTTTTTTGTTGTTGTTAAAAAGCCTGGTTTTCATCATGACAGGACATTGAAACTCAAAGATCTCTTTTAGCTAGCTCCAAGAAACAAACAGATTTTTATAGTACAGAATTATAATATGATCTGATTGACAACATCCATAATGGCATGTGTATTTTCTTGTAGCTGCCAATCCATGGCATAAAAGATAATTCACATTTCTTAAGATGAACAACTTTAGGTTGCTTTAATTTATAACTTTAAAACAAATTTAATAATAAGAAATTTATGCATTTACACTTATTCATACCCTTCTTCTACTCAAACTAAATAAAACACTCACTTTGATTGAAGAAATGATAAATCAAGAGTTGAATATGAACTCTTTCATGTGTTTGTTGATAGATGTCCTGGGAAATTACCCAAACAAATTGCCTACTGAAATTTAAGAATCAAGAAGCCTGAGATTTGCTTGGGAAGTCAAACATTTGGCAAACATGACTATAGATATGCTACAAAGATAATTCAGCCCCAAAAGTCTAATATATTGTAGGGACAGAAAACTGCTGTTAGCCAAGCAGAAACTACCTAAGAGATATACAGAAGCTAGTTTAATGAAGATTGAGAATAGGAAGAATGAGCTCAAGTTCAGTCTTATCTTTAATTATAAATGTTATTATTGAGGGCCTATGATGTGCCAGGTAATTTATGCATCATATTAGTTAATTCTCTAGTTGCAAGCATCTGAAACTATTACTGGCTAAAGAAAATAATATTGGAAATGTATTAGAACCTTAACTCAATTGGAAAGATGGAGAAGCAGATTTCAAAATAGGTAAGAGCTTGGATAAGGCTAGAAAGTAGAACTTCTAGAAGTGTCCATTCAATTATGAACAGACACCAAACATTTTTGGTTTCATTGTCAATCTGCTTCATATTCAACTTGCAGATCAGAAGCATTAACTCAACTTATCTTTGGTTATGTCCCAGGTTGGGGAAGGTAAGGGCCCACCCACTACATTCACCAAGACGCCATAAGTTCTCAAAAGAAAGTCCAGTTGATGTTACGATGAGGAATGGGATGTTAAGTGGAGAAAACAAAAACAAAAACAGAAACAACTACTTAAATCCAATTCATGGTTTTTCACATATCCATTAATGAGATATATTTTGTAAATAAACTTAAATAACATCATTTCAATAGCTTCCCATTCTACTTATAATAATCCAAAAGACTTACTAAGCCTCCTGTCTGATTTTGCCCTCTAGAATTCCCCTTTCTACACGCCAAACTTGAACACACTGGGATTTTTACTCCTCTTTAGACATACCAGGTTCATCTGAGTATTGGGACTCTCTATCAACAATTCTATTTCCCAGAATGTTTATCTCCCTTACCTTTCACGGAAGAATCCTTATCATTTGGACCTCAAAATTTTTCTCCTCAAAGAGGTTTTCCCTGATGAGCCAAGCTAAAATTAACCAGTGACGTTTCACCATATCACACTGTGTTTATCACTGCTTTAAAAAATGCATGCATTGTCTGTTTCCTAACTAGATCATAAGATTACAGGAGAGTAGGACACCTCTTTTCATAGTGAACAGTTTCTGTACATACTAGGCACTCAGAATATAATTATTAGATAAATAATTCTCATAATAACTCTATGCAATAGAGTCTATTTCTATGTTTAGAAGAGACCAATGATCTGAATAAAAGTTAAGAATTTACATGTGAGCAACTTGTGGATGGCACAATTCAAAGTCAGGTCTGTTTGTCTGGGTCCCGGGCCGGGATCTCTTGTGTTCACATATGTTGATTCTGTACTATCATTTGTGTTACTTGAGGTGAATCACCAGACAGAAGAAAATATTTTCTAATTTTCTACAATTATTTTTTGCTCTGAATAAAATCATATGTAGAATGTCATTAAGTCATTCATTTCATGTGCACAAGATATAATATTATAAAATCAGCTAGAGGAAGTACCGAGGTCCTGACAAACATGTATTTTAATAACTGGTTCTGGTAGCATATGCTGAGGTATACCCATGTATGTATCTACAGTAGCAAAGAGTGAGCTTCTAAATATTGACCATCTTAAAATCTCAGGCAACTCATTGCTATAACAGGAAAAGCTTTACTCCACTTGTGCCCAGAGGGGAATTAATCCTGAAGCCTGTGTTACATAGTGCTGGTCCCTAACACCTTAAAATCTGATGTATTATGCTACTCAGAGAGTGGGATGTTTATTATTATTACATCCTCTACTATACAGGTTTTACAAGATCTATCTGTAAAGAAAAATTGTGGAATTCACAAAACATCTCCACGAAAGTTACAATTAAAAATTAGTAGGATTTATGTTATCCAGGATTATTTGTAATGTTCATACTCTGTAGTCAAATTTCATGTCTCTTAATAAAATTAAATTCACCCTGATAAGAGAACATAAGAAGCAAGGCATAAAAACCGAAAGTAGCCTTGATAAGCTATAAATACTCCAGAGTAGCATCAAAGCAAATGTGCTTTCAGAGTACTGTGGCAGGATAAGGACACAGGCAGTGACCCGTCGCAATTAATCACCGTGTCTGCTTAGAAAAAAAGAAGGCCACTGAATAAGAGGGTGAGAGATAATCAGAAAAATGATTTGTAAAGAATCTGACCTGTGGTGGCGCAGTGGATAAAGTGTCAACCTGGAACGTTGAGGTCGCTGGTTTGCAACCCTGCACATATGGGAGTTGATGCTTCTTGCTCCTACCCCACTTTCTCTCTCACTCTCTCCTCTCTAAAATGAATATATATATATATATATATATATATATATATATATATATATATATATATGAATCTAATAGAAATAATTTATGAAATTATAAATATAGATATTTATAAAGAAACTAACTAAATGATAGTCACTTTTTTAAGTGTGTCCTTTTTGTGTATGTGTGGATTCTATATAAAGTCCCAAGCAATTATATAATCAAAAGCATTGGTGTGATATACTAGAAAAATATTTGTCTAAAGGCAAAAATAACGAGTGAGGGCCTTGGCCGGTTGGCTCAGCGGTAGAGCGTCGGCCTGGTGTGCCAGGAACCCGGGCTCGATTCCCAGCCAGGGCGCATAGGAGAAGCGCCCATTTGCTTCTCCACCCCTCCCCCCTCCTTCCTCTCTGTCTCTCTCTTCCCCTCCTGCAGCCAGGGCTCCATTGGAGCGAAGATGGCCCGGGCGCTGGGGATGGCTCCTTGGCCTCTGCCCCAGGCGCTAGAGTGGCTCTGGTCGAGGCAAAGCGAGGCCCCGGAGGGGCAGAGCATCGCCCCCTGGTGGGAAGAGCGTCGCCCCTGGTGGGCGTGACGGGTGGATCCCGGTCTGGCGCATGCGGGAGTCTGACTGTCTCTCCCCCGTTTCCAGCTTCAGGAAAAAATAATAATAATAATAATAATGAGTGAGGCAAATAATTAGATCAGAAGGGGATTAACCATGAAGCTAAGGAAATTTAGGATTCAAAGCCCCTTGCTTACATGAAGCTCTTTCAAGCCTTAATTTCTAGTTTTGTATTACCAATTTTACATTTATTTTTCAATAATAACCCCTCCCCCTCCAATTGTATAAACTTTAAGCCCCATAAAAGTTGAATCTGTCTCTGGTTTGAGTACTGGATTTTTAATAGTGAGAGAGCTAGCTATACTCATTAGTATTAGTGTGACTACCAAGTGGTGAGCGAAAAGTCACAACTCCCTTCTCTCTCCTTAGTTATTATCTATCTACCTATCATCTATCTCTTCTATCTCTGCTCTTTTAGTCCTCTTTCTCAATCTCTCTCATATGCACACTATCTCAATCTCTTACCTTTTAGCTTCTCTTTTTCTTCTCAATCTTTCTCTTTCTGTCTCTCTGCCTCTGTTCCTGTTTCTCTGACTCTCCCCTCTTCCCTGCTCTCTCTGTCTCTCGCTTTCTCTCATATTTGCTAGTACAAACTTATTCTCTTCACCTTGACTGAACTTTAGATAGTAAATTTGGACAATAAAGTTCTTCTTAACTATAGGTCCCTGACCTTTTTGTAAAAATAAAATTTTTTGAGATCATTTACCTTTGAGATCTTGCAATTATAAATTAACGTTTCTGCCTCTTTGAGATGTGAATCTTCTCCCAGACTCTTTGCAAATTTATAATTTAGGAAGGTCTTTCTCAAGGATTTGGTGCTATGTCTTTGAAATGTAATCATTGAGAAAGATAGAGCTCATCTCTCCCAGTCTCTGTGGGAGGGAAGGAGTCTAACCAGCATCAATTAGTAAACACAGATGGCCTAATCACTCTGACCAACCTCCTGCCTAGTGTCTTCCAGTAATTTGCCATTAGCTCACCCCAGGGCTAAAATTCTCTACCTTCTTGATTCAATAAGGTGAGTTCAGTCTCTCTCCCAAATTGCAATGAGAATGAAATAAATTCACCCTTCCCTGTTTGGTTCTGTCCAACGCAAGTTTTCTTTGACAATATACATATACAACCTATTTATATAAAGCATTCATTTCTAGTGCATATTAATGTCTTTCTTTCCTCAGAGCCTTTAATCTTGTCCTTGTATCCTCCAACAATTCTTTACTTTCTTTGTGTGTTCACTTAAATCTTACCTATTTTGACTTTCCTAGCTATAATAATTACCTTTTACCACAATTAGTAATTATTTTATTTGTTATTTGCTTATTGCCTGGTGATTACATTAAACTGTATATACCATAAATCAGAGACCATATTTTAATTGTTCACTGATATTTTATCTTCAGAACCCATCCCAGTGCCTAACATTCTCAATAAATATTTTAACAATTAATTATTGAATGAAAGGCATCAACAGTGTTGGGTTTTTTTTTTTTTTTGTGTGTGTGTGTGTGTGTGTAAATTATAACCTCTGTGATGCACAGATATCAAGAAGGCTCACTGTTCCTTGAAGGTTATGTTCACAAAAGAATTGGTATAATATGCAACTTAGTTGGTAATTGTGGCATGCTGACTGCATGGGTCACTCCTGGGCATATAGATGACATCACTGAGAAAGGCAGTAGGGAAGGTTAGGGACCTTCTTCAACTCTTCACAAACTTATTCTTCTGCCTCCATTTCCCCCCATAGCTCAGTGAGTTTAAGTAGGCAAGAGGGGCCTGACCTGTGGTGGCACAGTGGAAAAGGCGTCAACTTGGAACGCTGAGGTCGCTGGTTCAAAATCTGGTCAAGGCACATAGGGGAGTTAATGCTTTCTGCTCCTCCCCTTCTTCTCTCTCTCTCTCTCTCTCTCTCTCTCTCTCTTTCTCTCTCCTCTTGAAACTGAATAAATAAAATATTAAAAAAAAACTAAAAACAAACAAACAAAAAAAGTAGGCAAGAGGAAATAAGCTCAGGGCATACAAGTCAGGCCTGAGGAAGACACTAACACAAGCAAGAATGTTTTGTACAAGAGCATTTTGTGAGTTAAAGTGAAAATTTTTGTCTCATTTTATCTTCTTCTAAGTATAATTTAACACTATGCTTCTTTAAGAGAAGTCCCCGAGTATAGAGGACTCTTTGCCCCAGAGTTTAATAACAGGCTATAATTCATTTTACAGTTAAACAGGCAAGTTTTCTTCCAGGATTTTATGGTGTGTTTTTTTTAAATAACATAAATAGGCTGTCTTTCTCATGTTATCCTGTGTTAAGTCTACACTGATATCATACAGGTTTGGGCTTTGTATTGCAATAAAATGGTTAATTTTTGTTTTATCTGACAATATGCACTGGTAGCTGTCTTTGCAAAACCATGATGATAATGCAAAAGTTACTCACGAATAGTAAGAGTTATGTCAATGTAAAATATATACTCTCAGCAGCCAGGGTCCCAGATATTCCTTTCAAATGTTCTTCTCTGTAAACATGTCCATCTAAAGGCATTTGGCAGGAGAACAACAGTCAATGTGGAGCAAGGGCAATCACGATGGGAGATCTTGAAGAAAGAGGAAGAATATGTAACGGATCCAGTAAAAACCACCGAGAAAAGACTATAGTTCATAGGTTGTGTAATAGTAACAAGACAATAGTTCTCAGGTAAACAGGAGGGAAGTATGAAGAAAGCAGTTACTTGCCTTTTTATGGGTAAAGAATGGATATTAACGATAAAGTATTAGAAAGAAAAAGGCTGTCCATGATATTACTTATGGCAATCATATGGAAAAGTCCAATGTGTTCTGATAACTAGCTCAGAATTATTTGTAAAGCAACGACAAAACTAAACAAATAGCAAAGGAAATACATGAGATAATTCCACAACATAGGTCTCAGATCCTGGTGGAACATGAGATTTTTATACCGAGATGACTATAGTTTGAGAACCATGGAAGACAGGAGGCATTTTTAAAGAGATTAGAAAAGGACAAAAGCAATTTTTGGAAATAAAAAATATAAAAAAAAAAGCTTAGTGGAAGCAATAATTTAAAATGCTAACCTTAATTTCAGTCTTGGAAATGGCATGAAAATAACTAATTAGGAGCCTAAGGCACTAAACACAACATGAGGAAAAATCATATTATGCCAGATCACTTATTTGTTTTTAATTTTCTTCATTAAGGAAGTAATGCAATATATATAAAAATACTGTATATGATCATCCGAACTCAAATAAATATTTAGTCCTGCCTTGTTGGCTCAGCAGTAGAGCATCAGATGGGCATATGGAAGTCCTGTATTTGATTCCCAGAAGGGCACACAGAAGAAGCAATCATCTGCTTCTCCACTTCTCACCCCCCATCTCTCTTTCCCTCTCTCTTCCCTTCCCTCAGCAATGTCTTGAATGGTTGGAGCAAAGTTGGTTCCAATCGCTGAGGATGGTTACATGGCCTTGCCTCAGGCACTAAAATAGCTTAGTTGCCAAGCAACCGAGCAGCAGCTCAGATAGGCAGAGCATCGCCCGGTAGGGGCTTGTTGGATGGATCCCAGTTGGTACACATGCAGGAGTCTGTCTCTGCTTCCCCGCTTCTCTCTTAACAAAAAAATAAGTTAAGAATATTTTAGTACCAGAAAGTGATCATGTGAGTGATAAGTAGGTCACAGTCAAAGGTCTAAATGATTTGTTTTTCAACCACAAAAAAGGTGAGCAATGTCCCACTGAGATGAACACTAATACCATTTGACAAAACTGTATCTAAGGAGAATCCTGTATTTTGTTGATGTAGGTAGCCTGATTTGAATCAGTGAGTGAGCTCTAATAGAATAAAATTAATAGCTTTGACTAAAACTTCTCAGGCTCTCATTTCCATCCATGTATTAGGCTTTATTCCTTACAAAGTCACTCACAAAATATTTATTTGGTGTCTCACACATGCCAATGAACATTGCTAAGTGAAAGAAGCCAGTCTGAAAAGGCTGCCTACTGTGTGAGTCCAAGCATATGACATGCTGGAAAGGGCAAAACTATGGAACAGTGAGAAGATCAGTGTTGTCAGGGATGGGGGGCGGGGCAGGGAGGGATGAACAGGCAGAAAATGAAGGCTTTTTAGGACAGTGAAACTACCCTTATGATATGATAATGGTGGATACCTGTCATTACACATTTGTCCAAATACAGAAAATGTACAACACTAAGAGTAAATCCTAAACTATTAACTTTGAATGATTATGACATGTCAATATAGACTGTAATAACAGCAACTATAACAAATGTACCCCTCGGTGGGGATGCTAATGATGGGGAGGTTATGCATGTACGAAAGGAAGGGGTTTATAAGAAATGTCTGTATCTTCCCCTCAATTTTGCTGTGAACTTAAAACTAAAAATTAAAGCCTTTAAAAGCACTAACCAATACATTTTGGAAAGAGACATCAAATATTACATTAAAAAAGTAATGAACCAAGGAGAACATCTTTGCTTTGTGAATGAGGAAACAGAGATTTAGGTCCTAAAGACCTGTCCTTTTCTAATCTCTCTAAAAATGCCTCCTGTCTTCCATGGTTATCTGGCCAGTGGGTTGCTACCTGGCCAAGGTTATAAATTCTAGTTCAAGCCACAACAATGAACTTCCTCTTCTAACTGGTCTGAGCTTCACATCTGGGGTCCACTGGAGGTAAAAACAGAGCACATTTTCAATGGTGGATGAACACATTCTTCTAAGGGCACTTTTCAAATTGTCCTACTGCAATGCAACAGGGCAACAGGTTGGCCCTGGTAAAATGGGATAAAAATTAAGTATTGCAAGGAAAAGGAATGGGGAAAGGTTTTAGTAATAGCCAACCTCAATATAGAGATGTGTTCTCATAAATATATGAGTAGCTTCTGCCATCCAAAAAGAATAAAACAAAAGGAAATGGATATATTTTAATTAAAGCAAGAGTCTTATTTCCTCATAAGAAAGTGGATCATGCCTGGAGTAAAATATAAGTCCTTAAATAGGCTTATTAGGGAAACCTGTAAAACTTTGGCCCAAGAAAGGTCCCTGGGGCGTAAATTGTGAAAGCACATATCGGCCCAGGGGCAAGGGCCGCCTCAATGACCTCTTGAGTTGTTTTCTGGTTCTGTAATCTGATGATCAAATATCATCAAGGAGAAAATAAGGATGAGGTAAATGTCCTCGCCTCTAAAGTTTGAAGCCAACAGAGGAACGACAATGTTATGATTCAGAGGTATTTATGTTTAAATTGTGCAGTGTTCCTGAGCGGAATCCAGCTGGCCTCTTCAGAATCAGCCAGTGGGAAGCAGAGGCCCATCTCCGGGAATCATCACAATATGAGCTTTCTCACAAGTCATGAGTCACAGAAAAATGAGAGCAATTGACTTAGGCAAATATTGTGCCCATGTCTTTGTGTTTTAAAAATTGAAAGCAGATACTTATATTTTGCAGCACATGTGATTAAACAGGAAGAACCTTTGATTCGATAGAAAATAACTGCAGTTGCAAAGCTACTTTAAAAGAATGAATCCTTCAGGGTAAGGGTAATGTAGGTCAATCAGCAATTCTACAAGGACACACCAGAGACTTTTAAAGGGCAGCTTTGTGTACAGTTAATCTAGGTGCAAGGCTAAGGTACACTCAAATGTCAGATATTGAGACATTTAAGATAGAGGCCTGGCAAAGACCAGCCATAATAGTAACTAAGTAACTTGATGGTACTTTTAAAGGAAAAGACCTTCTTTTCCCTCCCAATCCAATGATAATCCACTTTTGGTTTTCAAAGTACATCAAGTGAAAACTATACACTGCTATTTAAGAAATTAAACTAAATTGAAAATCAGCAAATTTTCAAGTGTTCATATTAAGGCTATGATGTACTCTGAGGATATTGTTACTGAACTCTCAAAATGTAACCATGTCAGGGCCTTGCTACAGCCTTTGCTTTATGCATACACAGTTCTTTGGAACCACCACAAATACTACATTAGACATTCTGAAAGGGTCTCTTCCTCACTCCAAATTATTTAAAAAGTGTACACGAGCAGACATCCTCTCAGTGCATTAAACCTATCATTATATCTATTTGAAAAGAGCAAAGGAAATGAAAATATTGCTTACAAATGACCTTATTATATAATTTTGTCAGCTCACTGTTTCAGAAAAGAAAGGGAACCATAATATTAGAGCACAGAAACATTACCAAAATTATCAAGATTTTATCTAATGCTGATTTATATTTCAGATTTGAAGACATGATTATAGGCTTTTCCTTGCGCTGTAGGTTTTGTTTTTTTGCAAAAGCAGGGATTAATTCTGCCCTGAAGCCCTGTCAGACCAGTTGTTCTGGAAAGCAACTGTTGTGGACATATGTATACATTAAGCACTCCAAGAAATGTAATAGAGTATAAGAAAGAGGATAACCTGAACACTTTCAATCTTTTTAGGAAATTAAGATACACAAGTGAAAATAAAAAGTAGTATAGGTAAACATCTATTTTTATAACCTATATTCTATTTATTTATTTATAACCTGTATTATTTAGATAATTAACAACTAAAAACACAATGAAGTCAATACTATTGAACCAATTAAAATGTACATTTTTTAATTGGATAGTACTTAAGGAGTATAACTGGCAAAATGTCTATAAGTAATGAAAATAGTGTAAGTTTATTTAACTAAAATTAAATATTTAAACTCTATGCCTGTTTTCTTATCTAGGAAGTGGGCTAAAAATGATATCTATCACACAGAGCTTTTGTGAAGATTAATGAGTTACTAGTTATAAGGCACTTACTTATAAGCAATGTCTGGTATATGGTATATTTTAAATAAGCATTTTCCTTAGAGAATGTGTTTCTGGTGGTGTAGGGAGGTCCAGTGGTTGGATGAGAACTGTCTGTGGAGCTTTTTTTTTTTTTTTAATTCAGTGACAGGAAAGTAGGTAGGGACAAATTTCAGCTTGTGCCCCATCCAGGATCTGGGGTTTTGCTCTGTTGTTCAGCAATCAAACTCTTCTTAGTGCCTGAGTCAGAGGTCATGGAGAGATCCTCAGCATCTGGGGCCAACTTGTTCCAATTGAGCCATGGCTGTAGGAGGGGAAGAGAGAGAGAGAGAGAGAGAGAGACAGAGACAGAGAGAGAGAGAGAAGTGAGAGGGGGAGGAGTGCAGAAGCAGATGGGTGCTTCTCCTGTGTCCCCTGACCAGGAATCAAACCCTGGACAGCCACATGCTGGGCTGATGCTCTACCACTGAGCCTATGGGCCAGGGCCTGCCTGCAAAGTCTTATGTCTGGCTGTCTGAAAGTATGAATATTTGGTGAACCTCAAAGGGAATGGATTAATGTGCTTTGAAGAGCTGGACTTGCTCTTCCTATGCCCAGCATGGGCACTGGGGCACCAGGGCTTGAACCTGAAAGGATCCTGAACATTCAGACAGTGAGTATTGTGACCGTGTCCAGAGAGCTACAAAAGAAGCACCTCTTTTAGGCTTTGACACTATTTAAAACACCAGAATTCAGGCACAAAAACAGAGCAGGGGTGGATTCTTTATCAGTGAGATGAATACCAGGAGTAGAAGTTAGTTTAGTGATAACAAAGACATTTGGTATTTCTCGTTTATCTATGTTGGTAGAATGATTTTATTACCAGTGTAATCATTATTATTTTTATTATCTGCTCTTTCTCTAGCTTGTCACTAACTCTGATCTGCATTCTTCTAGGACTTCTGAGGCAGAGAACTTAGACTGAGGTCTAGGAGGCAGAGCTGTGACACATTTCAGCATGTGCCAAATGACAGATTGATACATTATGAAAGGCAATACTAAGTTCCCTACATATCTGTGCTAAGGGAGTGCTTTCTTTCCTACATCTTCTCATCAAAGAAAAAATAAACATAGAGAGGAGAGCACAATATACCCCAGGGATCCGGACTGTAGCCCTAAGGCACTTAATTCAAGCAAGACATTTCTTTTCTAATAATTTGTTATGTGTCAAATACATATGTGAATTTCACATTCCATTACACAGAACACTCATGCTTGCTTAATGTGAAAATAAAGTCTTTTGCATGTTGGGCTACCTCAGATTTTCAAGTAGAGCTGATATTCCAGGAAGGTGGGCTTATGCTCTGGATCTGTGTACTGCTTAGTGCCTGTCTGCAGGGATACCTTCATTGTAATCTCACCTCAGTTTGAAAAACATGTTCTTTTTTCCCCTTCAATAATATTCCTTATTGCTTCCTTAGATTATAGAAACAATGCATGCTGAAGATTAACAAGCTGAAAGATATAAAGGAGCACCTAACAAAAGAACTCAAAGGAAAAGTCAAAGTTGGTGATCTCCATGTTCTAGGGAAAAGTCACAGTTGTTACTTCTGGATGCAATTAATTTTTTAAATGTCTTTGTAGATAACTCTAAGAAATTTGCTTATATTTACAGATTTCTATAACCTGTACTGTAACCAGTAATCAGGGCTGTTCTGTCACTACAAAGGAAATCTTTCACACTGCCCCTTTAGAATCATCCTTCCTCCCTTTCCACATTACCTTGGCAACCCTGTAGGTGACCCCTAGCTCTATAGATGTGTCATTTCAAGGATCCTACAATAAAAAACTTTTATGATTTTGGCTTTTTTCCCCCTCAGTATGGTCCATCTAACTTGTTGGAAGAATAAAACGTTTGTTCCTTTTCATTGCTGAGCATAATTGATTGGCATGCATGTACCGCAGTCTAACTGTCCACTGACGGGCATTTGAGTTGTTTCAATTTCTGGCCATTAAAACTAATATGAACATTTATGTATAGGTTTCTATGTTAACATTAATTTCCCTCTGTATAAAATAAACACTTAGGAGTTCATTACTGGGTATGGTAATTATACATATATTCACTTTCTTTTTAAAGAAACTATCAAACTGAGGGGTTATAGCATTTTACACAACTCAAAATCATTGTGAAGATACATGTCCATATCCTTGACACATTCGATATTATCTTGTAGCTGCCCCAGCAGAAGTGAAATGATATCCCATTTCAATTTTAAATTGTGTTTTTCTAATGGCTAAAGATTTTGAATATATTTTCATGTCCTTATTTGTCATTCATACTATTCATTAGATATTTAGTAAAAAGATCTAAGTCTTTTTACCACTTTACAGTTGGGTTGTTTTATTTATTTATTTATTTATTTATTTATTTATTTATTTATTTTTCCAAAGTTAGAAGCAGGGCGGCAGACAGACTCCTGCATGCGCCCAACCGGAATTCACCAGGCATGCCCACCAGGGGGCGATGATCTGCCCATCTAGGGTGCTGCTCCATTTTGGCAGGAGCCATTCTAGTGCCTGAGGTGGAGACCATGGAGCTGTCCTCAGTGCCCTGGGCCAACTTTGCTCCAATGGAGCCTCGGCTGCAGGAGGGGAAGAGAGAGATAGAGAGTAAGGGTGGAGAAGCAGATGGTTGCTTCTCCTGTGTGTCCTGACCAGGAATCGAACCCGGGACTTCCACATGCTGGGCTGACACTCTACCACTGAACCAACCAGCCAGGGCTGGGTTATTTGTTTTCTTATTGTTGAAGTAAGAGAAGTCCTTAGATATTATTCATAATATTCAACTGATTTATGTCATAAAGATTTTCTTTACTTTCTCTTCTAAAAGTTTCATAGTTTATATTTTACATTGAAATCTATAATCTATTTTTGAGCTAATATTTTGTTATAACATTAGTTTTATGTTGAGTTTCATTTCTTTGGGTTACAGGTATCCAACTGTCCCAGCACCATTTGTCAAGAAAACTCTCCTTTATTGAACTGCCTTTGCACTTTTGTCAAAATTCAGTTGAAAATATTTATATGCATGTATTTCTAGGTTAAAAAATAAGATTGTGATAAACCTAATCCTTACCAGTGCAAATTGTGTCTATAAAACCTTATTTTTGTATAGCAATAGATTTAAAATATTTTGCTATTTAATATGTTTTTTTTTTTTTTGTATTTTTCTGAAGCTGGAAACCGGGAGGCAGTCAGACAGACTCCAGCATGATCCCGACCGGGATCCACCCGGCACGCCCACCAGGGGGCGATGTTCTGCCCATCCCGGGCGTTACTCTATGGGACCAGAGCCACTCTAGCGCCTGGGGCAGAGGCCAAGGAGCCATCCCCAGCGCCCGGCCTATCTTTTGCTCCAATGGAGCCTCGGTTGTGGGAGAGGAAGAGAGAGACAGAGAGGAAGGAGAGGGGGAGGGGTGGAGAAGCAGATGGGTGCCTCTCCTGTGTGCCCTGGCCGGGAATCGAACCCGGGACTTCTGCACGCCAGGCCAACGCTCCACCACTGAGCCAACCGGCCAGGGCCTAATATGCTTTTTAAAATAAGAAAATTGTATATTTAAAAATATCAGAAAAACCAATTTGGGGCTGACCATATAAACCATAGAAAGATTTGTATCAGTAACTCTTTAGGTAACCTGCTATTGTAATATAATAAAATATGATCCAGTTTATTAAAAAGTTATCTGTGCTTTTTTGTATTTTACAAATTTTCTACAATGTTCCTATATTAACATTGTAAATGAGAAAGAATCAATACTTAAAAATAAATGCCAGGATTTAACTGGAAAAATGACCTTCTATATTAAAATAAAAATTTAAGCTTAAAAATAAAATAACGCAACAACATTTTAAATTCTATTACATTAGTAGGGTCCAGGCTTCATTTTTTATTCATAATCTCTCCCTCTCTCTCTCTTTCTCTCAAATTCTACTGAACATCAACCATAATCAAAGCATTTTCCTGGGCTTTGTGAGGCAAAGATGCAAAAGGTTTAATAGTTCTAAGAGGCTGTAAACTAAAAAGTTTTTTCACCCTAAGTTCAGAATAATATTTTTTCTAATTTTTAATGGATGAAAACAAGTATTTAAAAGTACATTGGATGGAAAGCATGCAGGTGTCCCCAAACTACAGCCTGCGGGCCGCAATGCGGCCCCCTGAGGCCATTTATCCAGCCCCCACTGCACTTCCGGAAGGGGCACCTCTTTCATTGGTGGTCAGTGAGAGGACCACTGTATTTGGCAGCCCTCCAATGGTCTGAGGGACAGTGAACTGGCCCCCTGTGTAAAAAGTTTGGAGACCCCTGGCTGAACGTGGTTATTAAAGGATCATTTTCTTTTAATTTATTTATTAAATTTAATGCAGTGACATTGATAAATCAGGGTACATATGTTGAGAGAAAACATCTCTAGATTATTTTGACATTTGATTGTGCTGTATACCCCTCCCCCAAAGTTAAATTGTCCTCTGTCACCTTCTATCTGGTTTTCTTTGTTCCCCTCCCCTCCCCCACCCCTCTCTCCTTCTTCACCCCATCCCCCCTCCCCCCACCCTCCACCCCTGTTGCCATCACATTCTTGTTCATGTCTCTGAGTCTCATTTTTATGTCCCTTCTATGTATGGATTCATATAGTTCTTAGTTTTTTTTTCTGATTTACTTATTTCACTCTGTATAATGTTATCAAGGTCCATCCATGTTATTGTAAATGATCCGATGTCATCATTTCTTATGGCTGAGTAGTATTCCATAGTATATATTTACCAAAGCTTTTTAATCCACTCATCCTCTGACGGACACTTGGGCTGTTTCCAGATCTTCGCTATTGTGAACAATGCTGCCACAAAGGATCATTTTTTAAAAAGTAAAGTTCAACAACCATTTATTATATTTTCTGTTCAGCCTCTCTTTATAACTCTTTTTTTTTCTTTTTACAGAAACACAGAGAGAGTCAGAGAGAGGGATAGACAGGGACAGACAGACAGAAACGGAGAGAGATGAGAAGCATCAATCATCAGTTTTTCGTTGCTATACCATAGTTGTTCATTGATTGCTTTCTCATATGTGCCTTGACCATGGGCCTTCAGCAGACCAAGTAACCCCTTGCTCGAGCCAGCAACTTTGGGTCCAAGCTGGTGAGCTTTGCTCAAACCAGATGAAGCTGTGCTTAAACTGGCAACCTCAGGGTCTCAAACCTGGGTCCTCCGCATCCCAGTCTGATGCTCTATCCACTGCGCCACCACCTGGTCAGCCTCTTTATAACTCTTAAATGTCTGACTATCCAGTTTGTTAGTGATTATAATATCTACCTTCCATGAAAAAGCAAAAGCATGTTAATTGGATTAATATTGATTCATAATGTTTATTTTAATTAAATGTATTGGGGTGACATTAGTTAATAGGATTATATAGGTTTCAAATGTGCAATTATATGATACATTACTGCATATTGTTTTGTGTGCCCACCACCCAAAGTCAAATCTTCTTTCATCACCTTTACCTTTTCTGACTCCTCTGATTTCCTTCCTTCTGGAAAACATCATAGTGCTTTTTGTATCTATAAGATTTTATTTGTTTGCTTTTAGTGGTTTTTTGTTGTTGTTGTTGCTTTTAGTTCTATATCCTACATCTGAGTGAAATTATATGGTTCTTGAGGTTTTTCTCTCTGACTTATTCCACTTAGTATGATATTCTCAAGATCAGTATGAAGGCTCCTCAACAAGTTAAGAATAGAGTTATCATATGATCCAGAAACTCCTCTTCTGGGCATCTACCTGAAAAAATTAAAAGCACTTTTTTATAAAGATATATGTACCCCTTTCTTTATTGTGGCATTGTCCACCATGACCAAGACTTGAAAACAACCAAAGTGTTCTTCACTAGGTGACTGGGTAAAGAAGATGTGGTGCATATATACAGTGGAATACTGCTCAGACATATAAAATGATAAAATACTACCTTAACTTTTAATTGTTGACTATTCTAACACAGAAACATTTTTTCATCTACTATATTTCCATCATATATTATTAATTCTCATGGCTTTAATTTGGATAGCCCCTTCCACCCCTACACACACACATATGTGCGTGCGCGCACACACACACACACACACACACACACACACACACACACAAAAAAAAACAAAAAAGATTAAAGTGATGCCAAACAGGAATAAACTGGTATCTCCCAAGTCTTGGAATATCACTAAAAGCACACTCTATGAGCATGAAACTCCTTTTTTTTTTTTTTTTTTTTTTTTTTACTTTTCTGAAGCTGGAAACGGGGAGGCAGTCAGACAGACTCCCGCATGCTCCTGACCGGGATCCACCCGGCACGCCCACCAGGGGGCGATGCTCTGCCCCTCCCGGGGCTTCGCTCTGTCGCGACCAGAGCCACTCTAGTGCCTGGGGCAGAGGCCAAGGAGCCATCCCCAGCGCCCGGGCCATCTTTTGCTCCAATGGATCTTTGGCTGCGGGAGGGGAAGAGAGAGACAGAGAGGAAGGAGAGGGGGAGGGGTGGAGAAGCAGATGGGTGCCTCTCCTGTGTGCCCTGGCCAGGAATCTAACCTGAGACTTCTGCATGCTAGACCGACGCTCTACCACTGAGCCAACCGGCCAGGGCCGAAACTCCTTTCAAATTCTTTGTTTTTTACTAAAATCTAATGAAATTCTCTTTACTCACCAGACATAACAAAATGTCACTCTATGACTTTGTGCTAACTGTGCTAACCCCTTTTTGGAATAGACAAGCTATACATTATCAATACATTTTACAAATAAAATTAATGGATTCTAACCTCAGTGGAACTAGTATTAATGACAAACCATGACTGATGTAACTACCCATAATATTCACATTGTTGCGTTATACTTCATCTGTGCTGTTTTTATTTTTAACCTCCACAAAACTATTTATGGTAGGTAGTACAAAAATTGGAAATCAAGGCTCAGTTTCTACATCTGAAAAATGGGATATTAGTAGAATTTACTTGATAGATATTAAGAGATTAAATGATAATGTGCATGTGAAGTGCTTATTCGAATGACTGGCAGAACAGTCAGCCCTCAGTAAGCATTCATGGCCTCATAAGCCCTGTAGTGCTGTGGCTCTAGACATTTTTGTGTATGAAACACATTTTGATGTCAACACATTTTTTAAACTTCATGTTATTGAGACCCATTAAATAGTAATGTTAGTGTCTACTAACTGAGAAAATATTTAAATATATGAAGTGCTAAATCTAATGATGCTTTAAAATGAATTTGTATTTTAATAATTATAATAAGGTCAGCATGCATGTAAATAATACTTACTGTTTTCAGGCAATGGTTGCTACATTGTGGGAATCTAGTACAAGAACTTCACCTCCCTGTTCTTCAGAGGTCGGAAGATGTTCACCGAGGTGAAAGGTACTATCAACTTCATTGATTGGATTACTATACTCGTACTTTATCCTCTGTCACTGGTGCCTGCTTAGTCACAGGTGACTAGAGGCTCTCTCTTGCCTCAAAAAGTCTCCCAAAGCTTGGCTTCTTACCCTTGGTCAGTCCCTTTCTAACTATATTCTGTTTTTAAAAGATCTGGTCTGTATCTGCAATTCAGTGCAACAGGAAAATACTACAGACACACTATTGATTCACCACTAGACAGAATTCTATCAAGGAGCAGAAATTCTGTTATCAGGTAGATCTAAGGTTGAATCTGACACTCTCTCTGTGACTGCGGGGAAGCTTTGTAATTTATCTCCATCTCAGTTTCCTCACAGATATCAGGTGGATAATTCCTAACTCACAGGATTAGTGTGAGGATTAAACAAGATAAATTATACAGAGCTCTCAAACACAATGTCTGGTGCATAATAAGCCCTCAATAGCTGGTTTTATACTTGTTAAAACAGGATATAACTTCACAGGGCATACTCTTCACAAAATGTACACTACTTGAAGCACATCAGACACTTTCTGAATGGAGGATAAAGTATTTATAAATACACAAAAACTGATTTAAAGTCAAAATAGTGTTATTCTAGCATACATCACATTGAAAGAAATAGAACAAAGGTTATTTTGAAATTCTATTGAGAGGAAAGAGAAAATCTATGAGTGAGAGGCATCTTTTATTTCCATATTCTTGACAAACTTTTTGAACATGTGTGACCTAGTAAAAGCCTCCCCTTTGGTGGTTTACTTAAACTCAAATAGTGAATGTAACTGAGAAGAGTTTGGCTTATTTTTAAGTAGTTCAATACAATTCAAGGTAAAGGAAAATATTCCATTTAACAACTCATCTTCAGAGCACTGATGCTCATTATAGAAAATATGCAATATACTGAGAACTTTTAATGTAAAAATTTGTTATTAGGCCACTCAGCAAAGTAACAGATGAAGTAATCACTAGGATATTTTAGTAACAGAATCATTCCTTTGTGCCATTATTTTCCTAGGAAACCTAGCAATAAGTTTAAGAGCACAACACAGCCTTTCCCATTCTTTTTAAAGAACAAATATAATGCATAGTAATAAAACAACCTAATGAGTCTCTAAAGAAAAATACACCATGAATCATGAAACAAAAAGCTAAGGAAAGTAAAGACTACTTTCTAAGTATATACTGTTATCTAGATTGTGTAAGGAACAAAGAAAGCTCACCTAAAGTAGAACAAGAAAGTTTTTAGCCAAGATAAATCTTTCCTTAACCAATACAGTAGCTATGCCTAGGCCATTTTAAAATCCATCTCCATCACACACAGAGAAGCTAAAATTTGTAACTTTATTTTTTAAAAATATGATGACAACACAGATAACTAGAAAAGGTGTTTTGGCAATCTAATAAAGGACTGAGGATAGAGACTTACTTCTATCTCATATGTTACCCGTTATTTTAGTCATACATTACTGCTATATATGTTAGTAATCATTTCAGTCATATGTTATTGCTATATTTTGCTATTCAGACTCACTTAAATCAACTCTTTATTGTTGCAATAATATTGTTTTTTGAAATACATCTCTGTGACAGTGACTTTCAAAACAGAGTACAGAACAAACATCAGCCAAGAAAAGACACTCTTCATAGTGATAAAGATCCAATTCTCCATGGAAAGCAGCTAATAAACCAATTGGAGAAAACACAACAAAAAAGTATGCTGGAAATACATATATTTAGAAAAGATGTGACTTGTATACAGTATTTGCCATTTTCTGAAGATAATATTCAGTACCCAAAAGGATGGTAATTATGAGGTGTATCATGCTTTATACTTTATGAAACCATTTTCAAAATTAAACCATCTTCATGCATTGTATGAATCATATTGTGTATGTTGCTTTCCATGATTTTCATACAGTAGATAAATATCTGGACTGGCTTCCTACCTACAAATCTTTAACTTTTTCCACTCTACCATGAAGGTCACTTGAATAGGTTAAATGTAGTGTTTTATGACTGTAAATAGAACTTGCCCATATTCCTACAATTGAATAACATGTTTAAGTCTTTGTCAACCTCAGATCATCTCTGTGACTAATTATTAATTAGTAATTATTTTTCTTCCTTATAGGGTAGTGTTAGGGTGAATATTAAACATGTTGCCTGGAGGTGAAGGCATCATTTACAACATAGTTCCAACACAAAAAAAGAAGAAATGTTTCCGAAATGAATAGTCAGAAAAAGTTCTACTTTTTCTGAGATCCTGTATGTTAATGCTATTATCTCTGAAAAACAATGATTATATAAAAGACTAGTCTCCCAGTTCTCTAGTTCAAGGATGTGCAAGGCATAATCTGCAACATCTATGGCTTTCCACGTGGCTTGTCTGTCTGTGCTTCCTTTTGTCAGTCTTATTTAACCTTGTCTTCTCATTTATATTCTTATTTCTTAATATATGTCTTTTCTCTTTTACTGTGTGTATTCCCATTATCTAATGGGTATTTCTACTATAAGGTGTCTCATAGCCTACGTGTGTGTGTGTGTGTGTGTGTGTGTGTAGTATGTATATATCCTAGATATATAGTCCAGTAAACACAAAAACTGCATTTCTATATGCTATTCCTAACCTTTCACACTCTCACCAACCAGAGATGTACATATCTAGTCTCAGCAATGCAGTAGTGACAGAACAATTGTTTGTGCCAGAATCCAAAACCTGCTTTCAGGTCTCTTGGCTGCTTTTTAGCTTTAGGCCTTCGGTGAAATTCCTTCCTCTCTCTCTGCTTGACTTTTTTCTCATGTAAAATGTTAGATTTCAATTCAATTATATGAAAGAGATTTTTTCATCAGAAAATAACCTCAGGTAAGCACTATATACAAGGGGGAAAAAACTGTCACTAATCAAAGCATATTCTAGAAGACACAGTGTCAATAAAAGACTCACAAATGTATTTTAAATATAACTTAATATTGTTCACAAATGACCAGGCATGGTTAATGCATACTCTTTCTTTTCTTTTAGTAAAAAGGGAAAACCATAAAGAAGATCCTCAGTGAGTGAGCATTTTCTCCTTATTTAAACAAAACAAAACAAAACAACCATCATCCAAACGCAGATAAAACTGGTCCTGTTGCTCCTGGTGATCATCCTTCATTTGTTTCAGGTGAGTGGTTTTATCAGGAGACATTTGATGGCAGAAAAAGGCTTCTTCTGCTGGGTAAATGGTGAATTACAAAGGAGTGCAAAATGAATGTAAAGATCTGCTCTAATCATAACAAAGAATTTCTATATGATCATTGTATATGGCAATCACTTGCAATTGGTTTATTCTACAATCCTATAGCTAGCTTAGGAAATAGAAAAACAGGAGGTCAAACAGATAAGTATTTCATGTTTGAAAATCCAAAATACCATTCAAGGAAGTTGATGATAGGCCATGTAATAAAGGTTTGTAATGCAACCATGACAGATCAAAATTACATTTTAGTTGTAGTCTATAGATAAATTGCCATAACAGCAAATGGTATTGACAGAAAACACACACATACAACTCTCCACGATAACAGGCAAAAAACATGTACATCTCTTTCACATCTTTGACTGCAGAGTTTAGATTTCCTTATTATGTAATGAAAATAGTATAAAAAGTGGGATGACAAGAGGTCCAAAAAATTTTTTGAGTGTTTTGACAAATTAAGAAAGTTGAAGAGACATAAATTGTCCTGTACACATAATTATTTATAACCATGGTGATGAAAGCAGTTGGGAGCAGCATGAGAATTTAAACTCACCCTTGAGACTTAAGGCATCTTAAACTTTGTTCAATTTATCATTATGAGGCTTCAATAAACATAATAAAAATGTCCATATTATTGCTAAAAACTAATTAAGGATCTTAGTCATGTATCTTGAATCTTGATGACTTAGACAATAAATGATGCAGGTAGGAAACAAGTGGAGGGTTCTGTGAACACAAGGAGTTCCTATGACTTCCATTATCTGTGGGAATCTTGGAATCATAGAGATTTTAAAGCCAGCACTCAATGTACAGGTTGTAAGGTTGTCTACTATGCTAAGGGAAAACATTACAAATCAAATGCCTGCATCAGACATCAAAAAGGAGTAAGCATTTCTAGCTCAACGATCTTAAGGGAGCCAAGGATAAAAATTTAAAAATTTCAAAAATTTTCAACCAACAGTAAAAATTTCAAAGAGAAATTTTCCCTGGGAAAAAAATAATTATCCTGCACTCACTATCTCTCCAAGCCTGTAGACCTGTCCACAACTCTGTAAACTACTGGACTGGCCCCTCTAAATTAGCAAAGCAAGTTTGCAGTAAATTCATACATTTATTGTCTACCTTAATCTAGAACAAAATATGACAGAAACAGTGACTCTAAATAATTCTTGAGAAATTTCATTTCATAGTTAAGAGCAACTGAATTCTATTTCTGTAAGAAGGAGTAGAAACAAAAATCAGCAGAGAAAAGAAAAAGTCTTAGCATTTCAACAGAAGAGATCATATGAGCGCTAAGAGAAAATACTCCCCATTGAAATGGAGGTACTGCAAGAACCCTGAGGAAATGATATGAGCCCTGTAGAGTGACACCTATGCACCCCTGTGTTCACCACAGCATTGTTCACCGTGGCCAAGACAGGGACACAACCAAAGCATCCTTTGATAGAGAATTAGGTAAAGAAGATGTAGTACATATATACTAAGGAAAACTATTCAGCTGTAAAAAAAGATGAAATATTGAAATTTGCAACCATGTGGATGGACCTTGAGAATATTATGCTAAGCAAAATAAATCAGTCAGAACAAGCTAACTTACTATATTATTTTACTCATATGAGGAATATAAAACTGAACCTCATAGACACAGACAACAGTATGGTAGTTACCAAAGGGAAGTGGGTGGTAGGGTAGTAAAAGGTAAAGAGAGTCAAATATATGGTAACAGAAGATTATTTGACAATGGGTGGTGGTCACACAATAATATATATATATATATATATATATAATGGATTATATAAATCTATACTTGAAACTTATATAATCTTATTAACCTATGTCACCCCAATAAATTTAATAAAAAATAAAATCTAAAAACAATATAAACATGCAGTCCATAACAAGCTGTGACTAAGTAGGAGGAATGTAAAATCAATGACAGTAAGGAAAACATGTTGCATACATTTACAAGGAGACCATAGTAACTGGCAGATATGGAGTTTCCAAAATATTATAATTTTTAAATTAGGTTATGATTTCAGGATCAACAGAAAAGAAAACCTGAAGCTAGACTAAGACACAGAAACTGAAAAAATAAAATAAAAAGCATGTAAATTGTATTAAGAAATTTTAATATACATGCAATAGGAAATTGTAAAATGGGAAAGTTATCTCTGATTCGGGAAAAGAGTTGAAGAGGTTACCAAGAACTTGACAGAATCAATGTAAAATGACATTTACCTAGATATGGTAAAATTTGAAATATAAATAATATAGAAAACCCCTAAAGCACCTAGGGAGAAAAAGATAAAAATGATATATTTAAAACCTGAGAAAAATAGAATTAGATGAAAATCAACCTTCTCAGTTCCTTTGCAGAAGACAATGAAGCAATGTTTACAAGGTTCTGAGGAGAAAAAAATATGACTCAAGAAATATATACCTAGTAAAAGCATGCTTCATTTGAGAAGAGAGGAGAAAGACATTTTCAGATTTGCAGAATTTAGACTAGTATAGACCACTCAGGTGTCCTTCTGATGAACTAACGAATAAAATCCTCTTTGAAAAATATTCCAGTCAACAAGGATTTAAGACAAAGCCCCAAGAAAGGGGGGGGGGGTATCTTATAGAACAATGAGGAAACAGAATCAATTAGAATTAGAATTCCTACAGCACTTAATATATATTAGTTAAATCCCTGAAGCCTGTACTGTTCTAAATTTAAAAAAAAAATGGGTAGACTGAATAGACACCGCTCTCAAGTACACAAATTGTGTCCAACAGATATATGAAAAGTTGCTTAACTTCACTAGCTATTAGGAAAAAGCAAGTTAAAACTACAATGAGAAACCACCACACATCTGTTAAAATGGCTATTATTATTTTTTTTAATAATTTTATTTTTTTAATGGGGTGACATCAATAAATCAGGATACATATATTCAAAGATAACAAGTCCAGGTTATCTTGTCGTTCAATTATGTTGCATACCCACCACCCAAAGTCAGATTGTTCTCTGTCACCTTCTATCTTGTTTTCTTTGTGCCCCTCCCCACCCCCTTTCCCTCTCCCATTCCCCCCTCCCCCCCATAACCACCACACTCTTATCAATGTCTCTTAGTTTCACTATTATGTCCCACCTACGTATGGAATAATACAGTTCCTGTTTTTTTCTGATTTACTTATTTCGCTTCGTATCATGTTATCAAGATCCCACCATTTTGCTGTAAATGTTCCGATGTCATCATTTCTTATGGCTGAATAGTATTCCATAGTGTATATGTGCCACATCTTCTTTATCCAGTCATCTATTGATGGGCTTTTTGGTTGTTTCCATGTCCTGGCCACTGTGAACAATGCTGCAATAAACATGGGGCTGCATATGTCTTTACGTATCAATGTTTCTGAGTTTTGGGGATATATACCCAGTAGAAGGATTGCTGGGTCATAAGGTAGTTCTATTTTCAGTTTTTTGAGGAACCACCATACTTTCTTCCATAATGGTTGTACTACTTTACATTCCCACCAACAGTGTATGAGGGTTCCTTTTTCTCCACAGCCTCTCCAACATTTGCTATTACCTGTCTTGCTAATAACAGCTAATCGAACAGGTGTGAGGTGGTATCTCATTGCCGTTTTGATTTGCATTTCTCTAATAGCTAAAAAAGATGAGCATCTTTTCATATATCTGTTGGCCATTTGTATTTCTTCCTGGGAGAAGTGTCTATTCATATCCTCTTCCCATTTTTTTATTGGATTGTTTGTTTGTTTGTTGTTGAGTTTTATGAGTTCTTTGTATATTTTGGATATTAGGCCCTTATCTCTCTCCACTCTTATTTAATGTGGTACTAGAGGTTCTAGCCAGAGCAATCAGACAAGACAAAGAAATAAAAGGCATCCATATCAGAAAAGAAGAAGTAAAGGTATCACTTTTTGCAGATGATATGATCCTATACATCGAAAACCCCAAAGAATCCACAAAAAGACTACTAGAAACAATAAGCCAATACAGTAAGGTCGCAGGATACAAAATTAACATACAGAAGTCAATAGCCTTTCTATATGCCAACAATGAAACAACTGAGAAGGAACTCGAAAGAATAATCCCCTTCACGATTGCAACAACAACAACAAAAAATACTTAGGAATAAACATAACAAAGAATGTAAAGGACTTATATAATGAAAACTATAAACCATTGTTAAGGGAAATCGAAAAAGATATAATGAGATGGAAAAATATACCTTGTTCTTGGCTAGGAAGAATAAATATAATCAAGATGGCTATATTACCCAAAGCAATATACAAATTTAATGCAATTCCCATCAAACTTCCAATGACGTTTTTTAATGAAATAGAGCAAAAAATCATCAGATTTATATGGAACTATAAAAAACCCCGAATAGCCAAAGCAATCCTAAAGAAAAAGAATGAAGCTGGGGGCATTACAATACCTGACTTCAAACTATATTATAGGGCCACGACAATCAAAACAGCATGGTATTGGCAGAAAAATAGACAATCAGACCAATGGAACAGAATAGAAAGTCCAGAAATAAAACCACATATATATAGTCAAATAATTTTTGATAAAGGGGCCAACAACACACAATGGAGAAAAGAAAGCCTCTTCAATAAATGGTGCTGGGAAAACTGGAAAGCCACATGCAAAAGAATAAAATGGCTATTTTTAATAAGACAAGTAATAACAAGTGGTGGCGTGGTTGTTTTGTGAAGAAAAAAGAACCGTTATTCACTGCTGGTGGGAATGTAAACTACTACAGCCGCTATGGAAGACAGTATAGTGGTGCCTCAAAAAATTAAGAATAGACCCACCTACCACATGACCCAGCAATTTCTCTACTAGTTATCTACCCAAAAAGCATGAAAACTTTGGTACATAAAGACACATGCACCCTTATGTTCATTGCAGCATTATTTACAGTGGCCAAGACATGGAAACGAATGAAGTGTCAATAAAGGATTGGATAAAGATGTGTTACATATATACAATGGAATGCTGCTCAGCCATAAGAGAAGATGAAATATTGCCATTTACAACAACATTGATGGATTTTAAGAAGATCATGCTAAGCAAAATAAGTCAGATAGAAAATTCAAGATCCATATGATTTCATTTGGATGTGGGATATTAAACTGAAAGCAATAAATAAATAAAACAAAAAAATTCATCAACACATACAACTGTATAGTGGTTACCAGAGAAAGAGGTTGGAGGGCAGTGAAGGCTAGAGGGGGTATGGTATATGATGACAGAAGATTTGACTTTGGATAGTGGGCACACAATGCAATATACAGATGATGTATAATAGAATTGTATACTTGAAACCTATATAATTAAAATAATTCATAATAACATATTTTTCTTTTATTTTATATATTATCTTTCAAGTTTCTACCAAGGTTTTTAGACATAAATACTTATAAAGTTATTTGGGTCTAATTATTTGATAAATAAAATTGTTAGTGATTTTTTTTGTGTTATTACTGAGTCACTTAGGGCATCATAAACATAGAAAGTTTGGAATTGCTGGTGAATCTCATTAACTAGTACACATAAAACTGCTAGTAGGCCAGAAGGACCAATTCAAGTATAGAGCAACCCACAGGAGTCTAGTACCAAACTATTAGGCTTAGATCAAGATCAAGCAGTGATTATAGGTAAACCTGACCATGATTAATTACATAATGTTGAAATGTTCAAGTTTAATTCCTCTAAAATTTTTTCACAATCTTGGGGAATTTTGAAGAATGACTTTCAAAAAGAAACAAGGCTTAAATGAAGCCCCAGGTTGCAGTTATCTCACATTTGGATTTTTTCTATTACTCTTTCCTTTTTTATTTATGTATTCATTTATTCTTTCTGAAGAGCTTATAGAATTACTATGGTACACTTAGATCCAAGTCACAGTGCTTGATATAATTTTAAAAAATTTATCTTTCATTTACAGTTTACATTCAATATCATTTTATATTAATTTTAAGTGTATCACAGAGTAGTTAGACAATTATACCCTTTATGAAGTGATCCCCTGATATTTCAAATGCTATTTGGCACCATACATAGTTATTGCAATATTATATTTCCTATGCTGTAGTCTACATCCCCATGGCTATTTTAACTGCTGATTTGTACTTCTTGAATTTCTTCAATTTTTTTCTCACAGCCTGGAACATGCCTTCTCTCTGGCAATGATTAGTTTATTTTCTGCATGTAGTATTCACAGCTTTGTTCATTACATACTTTAGATTCCATATGTATGTGAACTCACACTATTTTCTTTCTGGTCTGACTTCTTCTTTCACTTAGCACAATACCCTCTAGATCCATGCATGTTGTCACAAATGGTAAGAATTTCTTATGGCTACATAATATTCCATTGCATATATGTTGCAACTTTTTTATCCACTTCCTTATTGATGAGCACTTAGGTTGCTTCTGTATCATGGCTATTATAAATAATGCTTCACTGAACTTGGGAATATATATATTCTTTCAAATTAGTCTTTCGGTTTCTTCAAATATAAACCAAAATGCAATCACTGGGTCATAAGGCAGTATGGAGATTCCTCAAAAATTAAAAATGGAATTGTTTTTCTTAGTGAGCTCAGAAATCTGTATTCCTGCCAACATCTATTACATTTTCAATGAAACTAAGCTCTCTTTACTCTCATTGTTACAATAAAACCTCAAACATGGCCTATAAACATGAATTTTCAAGCACCGTTCATTAAGTACAAACTTTGAATCCTGCTGTGACTCACCAGACTTTGTTAATTGTTTAATGATGACAAAGGGGAAGAATTAGTTAAAACAAATGTTTCCTAAACAAAAATAGCAAAAGACATTCTATAAATAACCTCCATAATAACTGTATCATGACTAAAATCATAATTAAATATTATAATTTATTTGACAAAAAAAGATTAGTAGAAGATAGATTATTTAGACAAACAAAATTATCTCTAAATAACTTGTATAATTGAAGCTTTTTCCACTAGTTTTTGATTTATCAGAGTAACTTTTGCAAAGTGTATAAATAAATTTTAAATTGTTTTCCAAAGGAAAATAGATATTTTATTGTATACCATGTTAATGTCTAGTTATATTTAAAAAAAAATAAAGAATAAAAATCCCTATCAGGGTTTTATAAAATACATAACTTAGTAATTTATTGCAGCAAAAGCATTAAATTTATTAAAGGACTTTAAATATTTTTTAAAAATCCTACTTTCTACCATTAAATTAAAAAGCAATGACAAAATAGGCACATTACTATAGGTTCTCAGGTAAGTCATTGGAATAGGTGAAAGATTTTTAGTTCAACCTTCTTGGTATACATACTGAAAACTAAACTCGAAAAAGGGAAGAGAGCTTGTCCAGAACTAGCCATCTCTCCATCTACCCACCCACTTATCCATCCATCTAATATTTATTTAGAGTCTACTTTGTGCTGGTCATTGAGTTAATCACTAAAGATAAGTTCATTCTGCTGTTAAAGTAACAGTCAAATCCTTGATTTTCATGGTTAGAGGTTATAAAAAACTTGGTTACTAGGTTTTGAATATCTAAATCTCCAGATCCCATTCTGAGATTAATTAAATCAGAATCTCTAGAGTGCCACCTAGGCGTCAATATTGTTTTGTTAAAACATGCAATAATTCCAATGTGCATCCAATGCTGAGAAACACTGGAGTGGAAAAACAGACACTGACCATGTAATTACAAATGTTCTGAGTGCTAAGTGTTACTACTGAGAAGTGTGAAGTTTCCTGATGTCTCAAGGATGTTTCTACTATATGTTGTTCCTCTTTCAAGGTAGCTGAACATCATCTTTTATGGAAATCCCATTAAAAAAAATATGACACTGATCCTTAACATATTTGAATACATTATTCTTAAAAGCATAAGTGTTTTTTAGGCTCTAAGTAAAGAAATAATAAAATTACAAGTATAGTGAATATAACCCAGGACGGTTATCTGAAAAAGAACTCTTTTCATTAAAAGGCAAATACTATATTTTGATCATATTATAAGAGTTCTGATTAAAATTAAGATGTGTCATATTTATTTCAAATATATATATTTTTAAGGAGTGATAGCATTCTCAGGTTTAGGAAATACAAGAATATTTCATACTGATGCTCATTTTATTAATTTTGCTTAATTTATAGTAAATATGCAAATAAGTTTAACTTATTACATCAGAAAGATTAAGCAAATATGACAGTGGCTCGTAAACATTTTACAAATATTAATTATGGTTTTAAAATGCATATGAAAATTATTTTGTATTGGTGTAAGAAGTTCTAAAACTTAATAAATATAAATATAAGTTTACTTTAAAATTTTTTTCAAGTAATAAATGCAAAAATCTTCAAACAGTAGCATTTATAATGAAATGTCAAAACTCCTGCTCAAGGCAAACAGGGTGTGATGAGTTTTTAAAACATATTTTTTAAAGTTTTTTTTTTTTTGTAACTTTCAATATCTTCAATCTCAAGAATACAAAAAAATGACACCATACAAAATTTACCTTCTTGTTTGACCAAATAGCAAAGAAGTTACAAAGACTTTTTAGTGTTTAAAATTGTTCTACCATAAATTCATATTGAAAATTCTTTTACCACAACTCCACATCTTTCGTTCCCTAATTCGCAATAAATTTGATTCAAGGTATGTTGTGTCAGCAGCTAAGTGGAGCCAAATAGATTTCAACGATATCATGTAGAAAATGAAATGCCAATCGAAATTTGAACAGCTTCCTATTTTGCATTGCTGAATTTGTACAGAAAACTGGAGCCCTTTGATATGCAGAAGCTCCTCCCGTGATTTAACTCACCTCCTGAAAGAAATGTGCCAACAGACCTACCAGAGAAATGCTGAAGCTACCTCTAACAGAAGGAGAAAGTCATTCTAACTTTAGCCCAGAGGACAGTGATCTTTTAAACACATCAGTCTAACAGAGAGACACCTGTATTTCTACTTTCCTGTCTTTACGGTTCAGCTATTTCTAGTTCTCATTGCTCCAGGATTCACTTGAAATTTCAGACCCCAAATATGCCTTTCTGTGGGTAAATATATGGAGGTGTGTTGTTTTGGAATAGGTATCTTTTCTAAAAGAACATTTGGCCCCTAAAGTAAACTACTAAACATTTTTTAATTCTCTGCTTAATTAAATGTATTACACATCAGTTGAAACACACATCTCTTTCCACTTCTGAGATAACAAAAGTTTTCTTGAAACATTCAAATAAGTGATGATGAGTCTGAAAAATTATATCTCGAGCCTTTTTCCCCCACTTGTTCAGATGGACGGAGGCCTTTGGAGATCTGTGAACTCCCATGGAACTTGGTTGTGCATGCTGAGCAGTGGACTCTTAGAGGACTCTCAGTGACGGATAAAAACCCTGGGCTAAGAAAGATTGTTCTTCTGTAGTCTCAGCACATAATACTCACATTGTACTCTTGGGATATGTGGCCTGCACAAAGGGACGTGCCTGTGAGCATTAAGAGGAAACATATCACCAGAGCTTTAATTTATTTCCACAAGCATGAGTGCCAGCATACAACACAAGTGTGCTAGAAAACCTGCTTTGGTCAGGTGAATTTGGCTTGCCAGAGAGTGATAAATGTAAACCGAGAGATTATGTGATAGAATGCAGATTTGGAGAAAATTACAATGGGGTTTATAGCATGTAGTTAGATATTTAATCACTTCTAGCACCTGTAATGAGCTGTTGATTTAGTGATAGATTATGGAATTATTTCTGAAATGAAGCAATCAATTGTAAACCCCTCATCCATGCAGTTGTTAAAGTATCTTAACTGTCATACATCTGTCACTAAGATATTTGTTTCTGGCTATGATTAACTAAATACAGATGCATCAAAGTGGTCCAATGACAGTACAGATTAGTAGGTTAAAACAAATCAATTAATACCATTGGCGTTTCCTTAGTTCCAACCAGGGTTCATTTCTCAATGATTTTTCTCTATGTCCTTTGAAAGACATGAACTTTCCAGTCTTTAGTCCCAGACCCAATCACATTAAGCACACCTACTACACATAACATACTACTTTTTTTTTTCATTCTTCTTTTTCCAAGTGAGAGGAGGAGAGATAGAGAGACAGACTCTCATATGCACCCCAACCAGGATCCATCTGGCAACCCCCATCTGGGGCCAATGTTCTGCTCATCTGGGTTCATGCTCAGAACCGAGTTATTTTTATCTCCTGAGGTGGAGGCTCCACAGAGCCATCCTCAGTGCTGGGGGCCAATGCACCTGATTCAATTAAGCCATGGATGTGGGAGGGGAAGAGAGAGAGAGAGAAAAAGAAGGGAGAGTAAAAGGTGTGGAGAAGCAGATGATTGCTTTTCCTATGTGTCCTGACCGGGAATCAAACTCAGAACATTCACATGCCAGGACAACACTCTACCACTAAGCCTACTGGCCAGGGTCACTCATAACATACCACTTTAACATGTATTCATTCAATCTTTACCACTCACTTATTATACATTCTTCTTTCGCAGCTATAGAAACTGCGAGATAGCTGAATATGGTTACTCAGCTGGTTGACAGCAGTGAGGACCAGATCCCTGGTCTATCTGTTTTTTATCATAGTACTGCTGCTTTTAACCACTGCACTAACTACTTGTTATTTACAGAAAACAATTTGAGCTAGACAGGGATTTTCACAATCTAAAGCGAAACCTTAGAGTGGCAAGAAAACTTAGAAATCATTTAATCAAATGTCCTAGTGAAAGGGGAACCCAAAAGTTAGAAATTTGGCTTCAGTAATAGTAGCTCTTTAGTACTAATGCAATGAATAGGAGATTATGTAAGGCATTAAATTACAATAATTTCTTGTAAGGGCTTAGTCACAGAATTTCCTGCAAGAAACTAAGGCACTATAGATAACTAGGATCTTAGTTCACAAACCTTAATCTTTACTTTGTTGCCTAAGAAATACAAGAAGGTCTCTTGCAGAAAGTTCCCAGAGGTGCCAGACTCTGACCGTTCTGGAGCAACATCAAGGACATTAGATAGACCTGTGCCAGTGTCAGAAGGACATTCCTAGAGGCATCTCTGCAAACCAGACTCCTGCCTCCCACACATTGTTACATGACTAACTGCACAGACTTTTTTTGCCCCTTACACCATTACTAATAGCCCCTGAACTCTATAAAAACTGCCAGCACCAGGAGAAGGTTAAGGCAGTTCTTCTGCACAGGAGTCTCCCACCTTCTCAAGTTGCTGCAATTTGAATTAAAGATGCTTTTATACCTACTCAGCCCCCATGTCTCGTGAAATTGGCAAACAAAGGTGACAACACAAATCTGGCTTGTTCTGGTAACACTAGCACTTAAGCTATCCCTTATACCACATCCCTGAGTGATAACCACACAGTCTCTACTTAAATAATATTAATGATTGATGGTTACTACTCCACTATGAGGGTTTTTTGTTTGTTTTTTTAGAAACACACAATATCTGTTTATTAGAAACTCAATTTTTACAACAACAGGCAAAAATATACCCTCAATGTTTCCATATTTTATATACCCTCAATGTTTCCATATTTTACTACTTTCAAATTTGATCTACCAAACTCATTGAAAAAAAATCACTATGTCAACATACTTTAATACTTAGAAAGTATTAAACCAATGATAAATTGATTTAAAAAAATATAAAGAAAGAAGAATAGCTTAGGATCATGGTGGATTAAAAGAAAAATAGCTGGAACATTTTCTTGACCAGGTTTATAACTACAACACGTTGAGCTAATGTGAAAAAATTTAACGCCCACCCGCCTAAAAATACCCTGATCATATCTAATCTAGAATGTACTTAGAAACAGCTTTGATTATTGGAAAACCCATCCTTCTAGTGAGCTAAAAATCTTTCTACCAGCAACTCTTACTACTATATACCATTTCTAACTTCAAGAAACACAGGATAAGTTTATTTTCTTGTCTACTGAGTTATAAAATAATTTCTTGGAACAAAAATATAAAAGGGTTGGGTAAAAACTGCTTCAAGAATTTAAAAAGTACTGTATACAAGCCTGAAAGTCAAATTAAACATATCCAGGCTCCTATGCAATTGATTTCCCTAAATGAATCGGGCACTAAGGCATTCCAGACAGAAGACATCATTTGTTGTCATCTATTCCGTAAGCAGAGACCTTGGTGAACACTCCGTAGGAACAGTAGTGAAGTACATTAAGACTTGCAATGTATGGATTTTTCAAGCTTGCAAAGTGAGTTGAGCTTTAAATTAAACATTTGTAAAATGGGAAAAATTGGAAAATACAGCCTCTTAACTGGTTAAACCTCTAGAAGTTTTTTAGCTTCAGAACCTAAGCAAAATAAATCAATATTTTTCTTGAGGGGCAGCTAGCTATTCCTTGGTCTTTTCAGAGATATAACTTCATTATATGGTTCATATTGTCTTTAATTTAGTAGAGTAAACATTCAGTGTTAGAAACACTGTGTATAACACTTATCATAAACATTTTTTTTTCATATGAAAATATTCACCTTGTAATATAATCTTAAATCTGTTGTGTTTTAAAAGTGAGATATCTCTTTAATTATTATCAATTATAACTATTTAATATAAGCAAGAATTGGGGTACAGATATTTATATGGCAACATTTTCTCTTTAGATAATGATATATTTTTTTTCACCATGAGCAACTAAACTGAACAAAATAGAGTAAATGACATTACAATCAATAATGGGTTTCATTTTCCTACAACACTACTTACAGACAGGCTCATCGCTAACTCTAAATTCATGTTAGTGTTTTTAAAAAGACATCAAACAGATTGGTGATTACAATATAGTAATGGGGATGTAAATACAGTATAGGAAATATCAGGGGAACACTTTGTAAAGTGTATGATTGTCTAACCACTGTGCTATTCACCTGAAACTAATATAAAGTAATATTGAATGTAAACTGTTTTTTGAAAAAAGACAGAGAAAAGAAGTGAAATCGAGTAGAAGAGTATGGAGAACATTTCAGGGAGTAAGGAGTCTACAGATTTGGGGCAAAAGTTTTTCGTTTACTATTCCCAGCAAGCACCTAGTAGAAAATTAGTATATATATATATTAGCTATATCAATTAAAGAAATTAATTAAATCAATTAAACAAATTAGAAAATTAAGAAAAGTGTATATGCATTTCTTAGACACCAAAGGGTAACTTAAAGTCTTTAAAATTGATAAGCATTTTTATTAATGTTTTAAACTCAGTTTCATAAAAATTGTATTCAGATTAATTTATTTCTCTCTCCATCTAGACTAAACTACATCAGAACTATTTTATTTTATTTCTTTCAGCCTGAAAAACAGGATGGTAACAACTGTAACAATAAGTTATTTAGCTTTTACTTTGAGACAGGTACAATTTTAATTGATTTCCATTAATTAACTCACTTAATCCTTACAACAACACTGTAAGGAAGGTAATATTATTATCTCCAACTTTGGATGAGAAAACTGAAGCCCATGAAGTGTCACTGCTCCAGGGTGACAACTAGGAAGTGGATTCTAATGTAGGAAGCCTGGCTCCAGGGTTCACCTCTGCCACTAACTGTCAATTACTCAATCATAAGTGTAAAGAACAGTTTACCAGATACTGTGCCCAAGATGTAGTGTGATGACATGTAACGAAGCCCTTGTCAGGATGAGAGCACTTTAGCAAAGCAGCTCAGAATTCAAGAATGCACCTTGCAGATTTTACTCATGGGGGTGAGAGATGTGGTAGTCGGGCCTTTGGCCCCTGGATCAGATCTGCGAGCCACCGGTAGAAAATGTGACCTCTCTGCTTCAGTTTCCTCATTTATAAAGTGGGAAAGATGAGAATGTAGATGGCAACAGTGGTGGTAGCCACACCATTGGATCAATGTGAAAGACTATATGCTGGGCTTCATATAAACTCTACAGATCTTGGCTATTATTGTCACTCCTACAGTTCATCTTGTTTTCCTGATTCCCTCCTTAGTACACAACTGCTCCAGGCCAGGAAATATTTTTATTAATTCAAAGAAGACTTTATTTGGGTTGCTCTGCCCATCTTGCAAAGGTTGAATCCAACCTCTGTGAAAGAGGAATCTGTGTGTCTGTTCATTCTCATTAGACGTTAAGGCTTACTAATTCCAGATTGTTGTCAGACTCTAGGGAGAGAAAGGAGAATCACAGAATGCAAATTTTCACATGCTACATGCCCTTGAAAATCAGCAGTTCTGCTGCCTGTTTCATCTATATAACCCAAAACTCTGCTTCCAAAACATTGACTGCAGAGTGGACATCACAGTTTTGGGTAGGGGATGACCCAACTGCTCTTTGCCCAGCAATCTTTGGGATAAGTGAGGAACGAGTCCCTAGATCCTGCAGTATGACATCCAGCCCCAGGGCTTCATTTCTTCATCTCAGGCCTCACCTGATGCACACAGTAAATAGATTCTGGGACAGGTTATCCAGAGAATAATACCCTCTCTCCAAGGAATACCTCCTTCCATATTGCATAATTTCTGTATTCAATTAACACCAACTTTCTTGATTGCCAAATGTAAAACACAGAAATAAAATATTGGTCCCAGGATAACCACCCACTTCTCTGACCTACACCCCTGTCCTAACCCTGTCTCTGAACCTACATGAAACTATTCATTTTCTTTTTCTTAAGTGAGAAGCGGGGAGGCAGAGAGACAGACTCCCTCATGCTCCCTGATGGAGATCCAGTTGGCAAGCCCCCTATGGGGTGATTTGGGGCCATTGCTCCATTGCTTGGCAATCAATATATTTTAGCACCTGAGGCCAGGCCATGGAGCTGTCCTCAGTGCCTGGGGTGAACTTGCTTTAACCAGGCCATGACTGTGGGCTGCAGGAAGGGGAAAGATAGAAAAAGAGAAGGAAGAGGGGGAGGGGTGGAGAAGCAGAGGATCACTTCTCCTGTGTGCACTGACCAGAAATCAACCCAAGACATCCACATGCCTGGCCCATGCTCTATCGCTGAGCCAAACGGCCAGAGCCACAATTAATTTTCTAACTACATTCTCTGCAGGATCAGAAATGCATTTTTAGCAGGATGCTCTTTTCATCTCAATCATTACCATTTGCATGACAATATGCAAATAGATTTATAGAGCATGTCACAAAATTAATATTTAAAAGAGAGAAGAATATGCAGTTGCTTCTCCACCCTCCTAAGTCCCTTTAGAATCCACAGAGGAAAAGGGAACAATGAATACACAATGTTTACAGTTATAAAATGAAGATGTAGAGACAGGCTTTTTAGTAGACGCAGTGGGGTGATGCATAACACTTTCATTTAGTTTAATTGCCTGGCTCTGCAGGCAAACTTTCCTTTTAGAACCAGTGCCCTGTATGGCAATGACCTTTCCAGACCAGTCCACGAGTATCGGTTCACACTAGTGGCTGAGGCAGTGAGGTATAGCTGCATGTGTATGACTGTAGAGGTTCGGGTGTGACTTGTGTTATCAGTTGCTACTCATGTGGAATGAGGTTAATTATTTAATCTCTGTGAGCTGTAGTAAGACCATCTATAAACTGCGTGCACTAAAACTTTTTCCCTAGGGTTCTAGAAAATAAGAGACTGAAGTTGTAACCTACTTAGCACAAAATTTAGCACATAATATGAGCTCACAAAACAGTGCTATGAATAAAACCACTGAATGGTGCATACAATTTATTATTTTAACTATACCTAGCTACTAAGTAGGGCAATGTTTTTGTTAAAATGGGAAAACATGAATCTCAAGGCTCACTTTCAGATGCTAGAGCACTATTCCTTCGCCTTGGCAGAGAGAGCCTCCGTCCTTCATTATAACCCCAGGCTTCCGTTCCAGTAGAGGGAATTAGGGAATGAGTAACTTCTGCAAAGTGCTATCTTCCCTCTGTGTGTGTTTCACAGTTTAAAAACCTTGTACACACAAACTGGTGGCCCAGCTCCTCCAACTCTCAAAGGTCATTCTTTTTTTAAAAAAAAGTAAATAAAAATAATAATTAAAAAAAAACTTCCAAATGGAATGGCTCCAAAACTTCTTTCTACAAGATCTCAGAAGTCTAGTGACTTCTGCAAGATATTTGACAGCATTAGGGATGCTTATAATCTCCTGTCTTTCCCCTCTACATCCTGATTATCTCACACTAGCTGACCTGTAGATGCTGTTTGCTAGTTGCCTTGCTTTGTCCCCCACCCCTTAACCCCCACTGGCCACTACCTCATGTCCTCCATTTTTACATATGATCTCCAAACACAAGTCTAACTATATAAGGTATGGATATAGGATAGTACATAAAACAATCAGATTTAAATATTAGACATCTTATTTTAAACTTCTTCCTACGGACAACGTTCACTGATATTTTCTGTCCTGTCATCTTATTTTATCCTGTTCTGCTCTGTCTTGTCTTGTCCTAGCCTATCCTATAATTTTCTTTTCTATTCCATTCCATTCCACTTCATTCTATTCTAGTCCATTTTTAAAGTGCTGGAGCTACCACCATACTGATTTCACAATCCTCTAATGAGTCATGACCTGTGATTTAACAGAGTATTCTAAATCTTTACTATCTGTTCTGTGTAGAGCAGTCAGAGGTCACAGCTACAGGGCCTTGATTTTCCAACTAAAAAAGCTACATGTCTTTAAAAATACACATTGTTTCTTTCCTAGGATTTGAAACTAGATGAGCATTTAATTAATAAAAACATTTTTCTTCCCGTTACACATAGTATTTCATTTAATTTGTATAGCAACTTTATGAATTATATAGAATAGACATTTATAGATTCCTAATTCTCTTAAAAATGAAGAAACTGAGGCTGACAAGGCAGTGGCTCAGTGGATAGAGTGTTGGCCTGGGATGCTGAGGACCCAGGTTCAAAACCCGAAGGTCACCAGTTTGAGCGTGGGCCCATCTGGCTTGAGTGCAGGCTCGCCAGCTTGAGCATGGGATCATAGACATGAGCCCATGGTTGCTGGCTTGAGCCCAAAAGTCACTGACTTGAAGCCCAAGGTCATTGGCTCTGCTGGAGCCCCCTGGGTCAAGGCACATATGGGAAAGCAATCAATGAACAACTAAGGTGGTACAACCATGAGTTGATGCTTCTCATCTCTCTCCCTTTCTGTTTGTCCCTGTCTTCCCCCCTCTTTCTGTCTCTTGCTAAAAAAAAAAAAGAATCTGAATATTAGATAGGTTGAGTAATTTTCTAAAGTCACACAGATAGTGACTAAATCTGCTCTAGAAGCCAGAATCATTCCATCTTTTCCTATTACACTGCACAGGCCACTGCTTCTTCAGAGGTGGTACAGTATCACCTAAGTCTGATAAATCTGAACAGTACTTGCTAAAGAAATATAGATATGCTCTATCCTAATCTACAAAATCAGAATCTTCATGGCTGGGTATGGGAATATGCAATTTAAAAATTTCCCCAGGGGACTGATATAGTCCTACCTAAGTGGATCATTCCCCTGCATGCTCTAAACTGAAGAGAGAGAGGGGGGGGGGGAGGAAGGGTTGGGAGGAAGGGATAAATTAATGCTAGGATTTCTGAGAATACAGAAGTCAAATACAAATGAAAACTGTACAATCATAGATAAACCAAAAACAAAGAATGAGTAATAGAAGAATCAGAAAAAACTAAGCATGTAAGAGGTCTTCTACTTTTGATTGGACTCTGAGTCTTATAGCAGCTAAGACAATCAATAAAAAGTGTTTTGAAAAGGTTTCTTTCTTTTATTTTGATAATATTAATTTGCTTCTAATTCTCCCAACTTCTGAGAAAAAGAAGAAATATCTGTTGCATTTTCAGTTTCTAAGTCAGAACCCCAGAGAACTGCTTATGTATATGGTCAAAGTATAGAGAAAGTCAAGCAGGTTGGACCTCACTTTCACATCTCTAACCTTGGTCAGCATAATCAGATATTTATAGTGATAACACCAATCAGTATCTGCTGTACATTCAGCATAAGAAACTGATCATACTCCTTAATATGCATGACCCTCTTAGGATGTAGCCCTGTTTTATGGACAAGAAAACCCAAGTTTAGATATTTTAAGCATGTTGTCCAAGGACAAGTAATAAAAACTGGGATAAAATTTCAGACTCTTCATCTTCAGAGCTTACACTTTGCTGACTCTCAGAAAAATAAGTAAAATAAACATGACTCAAACAGTATATGCAAAAACCAGAACCCAGGCCAAGTCCGCAAATGCTGACCAGGAAGAGGCCGAACACAGTTCCTGTGCTGGGAGGTCATTCAGTTTGAGCTGATTCACAACAAATCTATCATGTGTCTTTGGTTCCACATAACACCCGTCAAGTAACAACCACACTATCAGAGTTTTGATATTCTTCAGAAATATGAAGAAACTCTGTCTTACCAATTATAAAAGATAGAACACTGAGGCTGTATTATTATTGTCACTTGACAGGCTCGCCAATTAGTGAATTCAATAGCTTTCAATAGTTAGACAATACCATGTGGATATGTTCATTTGAAAAAAGAAAGTACTTCATTTAAACAAGCTGTGAATTAAACTAATTCCTACAATTGTCTCCTTGATCAATTTCTGAGACTTTTGTTCTGTGTTCATTAGATATCTTTGAGGTTGACATTATTTTTGTGTAGATTTCAGTATACTAACATGTGATTGAAATACATGAGGCAATGTTTTCTGTTTACTTGTTGAAGGCTAGGTATTATTTACACCCTTTTGTAAGTTTACCTTTCTCTCCTATAAATAATTTGGATTCCTGGATTTGGCTCTCAAGCCTTTGTAAGATCTGAAAGTAATTTCAACATTATGTGATGCGCTGTTTGAGTTTTTTAGTATAAACTGAAAACTCTTCTAGAGATATTAATGCCTTATATATATATATATATATGTTCAGTTTTATCTATAATACTATTTTATGCTATACATATGAATATTTTATTAGACTATTATTTATATTAGACAAATATATACGATAATATAGTCTTTGCAAAGTCATTGGCAACATAATCAGCACTTAGTAAGTACTAAGAACTGTTTCTTTCTTTTCTTTCTTTCCAAACCCAGACTGTTCTCTATGATAAAAGCTCTGCTTTGTGTTTCTCTTATAGCCTGGATGTACACTGTGTTCCTAGCAAAGCCTTTGTTTTCAAATAGGAAATGTTTCTGAAGTTGTCTTTTTGGTCAAGAAAGCTCAAAAAAGGAAATGTTTGCTCTAATTATGTTCATTAGGTATAAAAATGTAACGTAACTTCTGTATTTGCTCTTTGGGTAAACAAAGACGGCTATGATCCCTGGTGGTCATATGAGTCACCAGGAGCAATGTCATCCACTCACTTCTTTTTTGTTTTAAAATAGTAGCAATTCTAGATCCCCAGGAGACTGAACTATAATGTGAGCTCTAAAATGCAGACTCCCTCTGAAGATGACTTTGAGATGTTTTACGTGATTAGATGTCTTATTCTCTGAGAGCAAAACATATGTTGTAAGTGATTGACTAGAAATAAGTTTTCTTTGCTTTTTGTTAAGAGTTTGGTCTGTTTAAGCTGCTGTCTGTTCTGAGTACCAGCTACTGCTGTTTGCTTTATTTTTTCCTCTGTATTGCTTTCTAACTGGAATACAAGGTAAGATGAAAACCGCAGTCAAAATGGCACCATGCTGCTGAAGCCGACATCAAGCACTTTTGGTGGTCCTCAGAAAACAGCGTCACTTTGTTCTGTTTAATGTCTTATATCTGAAATCTGCCAACGCACCTGCCATTTTCTACCACTCTATTCTAACTCTTTATTAGCTGTCTGGCAACATCATCACACTAGCTGCTTGGTTTCAACCCTGCTCAGTCTTGTAATATAAAAAGACAAGAGAATGTCCTCGAAGATATACACTTAGTCTCTCGTACTGTAGACAGTTATTTTATTTTCATTGTAATTTTCCTTGGAACAAAAAATTCTTTTATATTTCCACAAGAAAGAGACTATCTTTTTCCCTCTTAAGTAAACATTTTACGTTACAATTGTACAGATGTTCAAGAGGCCTACTGAAGTTTTCTCTATTTAACAACTAATCCTTTAGATCCATTGTTTAAATGATGTAAGGTACAGTATATATTCTCATTCATTTATTTATTTATTTTATTCATTTAAACAACATTTATTGGGTTCTTGCTATGATTCAAACACTATGCTAGGTACTTGAACACCGAAAAGAATAACATACATTTATTTGAGAAAACAATTAGGGAAGATAAATTCACAAAGATGTAAATTATAACCAAACACGTTCAGGGTTATGACAGGAGGATAAGCCGGTTGTCTTGGGAGGAGAAAGGGATTTCTGTCCATGTTTGAGAAGGGGAATGTGAGAAAGTTTTACAGGGAGGAAGAAATATTTGAGTTCAAGTCATCAGTGTGTGCAGAGAGGAATTGAAGGGTAGGGACAGTCTTTAAAAAGGGAATCTAAAGAGCTTAATGTAGCTGAAAAAAGGGGAGCTTGGTTGTGGAAGATCCGGACTGGAGATTAAAAGTGTCCCTGGGATCAGAATGTAAAAACTTCACTGGAATTAATAACTAAAATTAATTGCCCAGGTATGGGATTGTCAGGAGAATTCTGGCTAAAAGATCAGTGTTTAGCCTGGGCTGCAAAGGCAGTTTCTTCCTTCAAACAGAATGTATGGGCCGTGACCAGAAGAAAATAGGAACGCCTTAAAAAACCATACCTGGGAGCCATACTCATCTTCTAAAACGGCCTGTCACTGGCCTGGGTCAGGATTAAATACAGAGGTAGCAGGTGGGGAGAAGAGAGCAGTTGAAAGACTTGGGAGAAAGTTCAGCTGAGGAGCGGAGGGAGACTATGTGAAGACCAGAAGTGAAAGTGTTTAGGGTTTCTCCACCTGTGTGGTTTAACCTTCCTTCTCAGACTTAAAGAATAGGGACAGGAGCTAGGAAGCAAAAAATTCCCACTTGTCATGAGTCGTTTTTTGTTTCTCCCTTCTTCTTTTTCCTATGGAAAATGCACCAATTTGAGACTATTTTAGAGGGAATACAGAAAGAAGGGGTATTCCTGAGCAGACAGTATATTCAAGTCAGAGTCACAATGCTTGTGTTTGACTAGGAAAGCATGGGGTTCATAGTAAAAGTGAGCCCGGAGTCAGTCCTCCAGGAGAGCTGTACTATTTTCAAATAAGATGTTAGAATGTTACCCTTTCTGCTTCTGAGGTCTTTGATTTTTTTCACAATGTTGTCTTTGTGGTCAAATTTGGAACAGACTGTTATAATTCTATTTTTACAATTTTCTTACTGCTTAAAGCTAGCAAAATCTGTTGCTAATCTCTGAAGTTAGTACAGTAATGGCTACAGTCTGCTTTCCTGGTGGTCTTGGCGTATCTGGAGTAGAAAGCAGAGATAGCATCACACAGTCTATAGGAAGGCAGAACCTGGTCATGACCTGGTTGACCTGCCACAGCCAGCAATTTCTCTATATTTGACCCTTGTTATATAGTCCCCAGCCTATGTTTGCAAGACTACTGTGAAGAAACTCTTGAGTTGCCTGTGCCTTGGGATAGATATGTTTTACAATAAAGTTCCTCCTTATATGGAGCTGGATACATTTCCTTGAGCCTCTGGCTTCTGTTCTCACATGGAACCATAGCCTTAATTACATCTCCCTTCCACATGAGATTCCTTCAGATATTTGAAAACAGTTCTCAGCTCCTTATAGAGAAAAATGGAAAGGAATGCCGGAGGACTCACTGCTTTGCATCAGACATTAGGCTGGGATCATTCACTGAAAATAGCTTCTTTATGAGGAAAATACAAATAAAACCCAACAAATAAATAAACCAGAAAAAAAAGGTAACAAAAGAATGAATTATTTTCCCAATGTGGCAAGACGAGCATATTACAAAATTATTTGTACTAAAATACATTTGAATTTAGTGTTTATTTTTATTAAGACAATATAGTTGCAAAACACACAAGGTATTGATATAATAACATAGTAATAATGCACTAATACTAGTCACCTGTTTCAACTAGAAATGAGTCCATTGCTCATTCACTGTGCATGCTGCTTCTACCCAAATCTTCTACCAATAGCATAACTTTGAGTTCATCACTATCCTCAATGCTGTACATGTACACACATATACATGTACACACATGTACACACCCATGCACACACACACACTGATACAGAATATATATGCCTAGGACAAGATATACTAACATTCCCAAAATCTGCCTTCATTTTTAAATTTTTCTCATTGAAAATCCTGAAGAATATATCAAAACGATCTTTGAAAGAATGAAATGAATATTGGCATCTCCTTTTAATTAGTAATTATCTAATCTGTGCTTCTGTGTGTGATGCTGTACACAGAAGCAAGGCAAAAGAGGTTGTTGATAGCCTTCTCAGTTTGTGGTGCTCAAATCTAAACACAATTCTCCCACTGTGAAAATATTAAAAAGCTCTGACATAGAAATAAGAGGTATACCCTATTTTCAAATACACAAGAAGGACTAAAGGAAATTAGATTTAGCATCTGTAATAAGAAGAAAATTAGTTTTCTTATTTGTAATCTTTCTTCTGTGTTTAAAAATAATGTGTCCATTCATTCCAATATTTAGCCTCTGGGCCCTCTTGATATCTGCCCAAAGATACATTCATATTTTCAATAGGCATTCTCTTTTCTCACCAGTTCCTCTAAAAGTTTAGCTTGTAAGTCATTAAGCCCATGTAATTCAAGCTAATGAAATTGTTCAAATGTTTCTTTTTGACTACCTCCTTCTCAGTGATATTCTAAAATATATATAGACATGCAATACCCTATTTCAATGAGTTTATTTATATTATTTCTCTAACTTTGAAGCAGAATCAGCAAACAAAAACAAAACAACCAACTCAAAAAGTTGGAAGGGAGATAGTGGTTCAGTTTCTCCACAGGGTTTAGACTCAAAACAAACTGCACAATATTTATTTGGAACCTTATAAATATAGTAAAAATTCAAAGAGATAGTAGCCATGAGCTCTTTCCATATGGAACTCATGATCTAGTTTGGGAGGTAAGAACATTTAAGAAATGCTGAACAACAGAAGAGAAAAGTAACAAATTATGAAACAGGATGATATAGAATGCAGTGTTTCAGAAAGTTTCCATCCCAGTAAAAGCCCTTCTGTGTCTGAGATGGCCCAAGGCAAGGTGGAAGTAAAGCAATTTGACTGTGGTCCCCATAATGTCTCTAGTGAACTCAGTGGCTTTGGGTAGTTTGCTTAATATCTGTGGGTTTGCCTTTCATGATTTGAAGAAAAAAACTAAAATGAATAATAGTTGAAGTACTTTTTAAATATAGAAAATCTGGAACTGTTATACTCTTTCATGAGAAGGGCCTGAGTATACCTACAATGGCTAACACAAGCCATCAAAAACATCTATATAGAGTACACACACACACACACACACACACACACACACACACACGTATGCAGAATATTCAGGGGACATTGTAGGAATAAACTGAGCATCCCACGGGGGTTCTATAGTTTGCTGCTTTAATCAAATATTTAAGTATTTCTTGGAGGTGGGTCTGGAGCCATCAACGGTATCTATTTCTTTTTATTTCTCCTTAACCACTGTACGTTTACAGGATAGCAGATAATTAAGCTTTACAATTTATCTGTAGAATCCAGTGTGGAGATCATAATCCCATTTTAATCCAGTGATGTTTTAGACTTTAATAGCTGAGGCCCTGTCACTGCAGAGCGGCAAGTTCCTTCATCCAGGTGTGTTTAAATATAAATTCAGTTTGAATCTTGCTATCTCAGAAGCCAGATTAAGAACTTTTGGTACTATTCTGTTGTATTTAGATTATGAGGTACCTGGTAATTTCTATAACGTCAATTTTCAAGCGTCACTTCCTTTATTACATCAGAGAGGGCTCCTCCCCTATAGAAAGTCTAAGCTTGGCATGGATACATACTTGCCAGGACATATGTCAAAATGAGTCCAGGGACTTGTATGTGATGAAGGAAAATCTCCCTTCCTTATGTCATCACTCTAGTGGGCTTTGGAATGTCTGTTGCCTCACTCAAGAAAGTCAGATAGAATGGGATATTTTCATTCAAATCCCCTGCCTTTGGGCTTACTATGAGCTCCAGCACCAAGAGGCTGTTATTGGATGTCTTAAGCATATTGATGACCTGAGGTCACTGGCCAGTCTCCATTGAGGGAGGATTGTCTTTTCTCATCTACTGTGATACACCTAGACAATCTACATGAACAACATGATACAGATATCTCTAAGAGGAAGGAACTCTAGTCTGTCCCTTTATACTGTCTCCCACCCTGCCATTCAGACTTTCTACCACTTCTGTTGCCATGGGAGAATGACTTCCTCCCTTTCCTGAAGGTCTCCTCTCTGCCACCTGTCTGCAGCCTCATCTTTCCCAGATGGTCCTCACATTACCATGAATAAAAGGGTTCTCTGCACACAAAGGCACAAAAAATGCTAGTTTCTGACTGAGATTTGAAAGTTGTTATCAAACATCTCTGTCCACTGACTCCTTAATGCTGGTTATTTGTTTTTACTCTTCTTAGCAATCATTCAAACCACTTATTTCCCTCATCTTGGTGATATTAATCAACATGTTATATTCAGAAAAAGCAGACATAGTTTTCTATAACACAGTGTCACAATTTGATAGACAAGTTGATAGATGTAGGTTATCTATATTCTCACACGGAACAAAATTTTATTGTACAATGACTATCTTGCTGATGGTGAAATATTAATGTTCAAGTCCATGAGAGAAGTTTATTTCAGAGAAGAGAAAATGTTACCTGCTTCCAAAAACAATGCATTACAATAACAGTAATAATAACAAACTAATAAAAATGACAACTATCATTTATTGCATTTCCATAATATGCCAAAGTAATTTATAAGTACACCATCTCATTTTCTCCCCAATACCTTCACAAGGCAAATCTTCTTCCTCTCCTTTTATAACTGAGAAGGTCAAGGGTTGGAGATATTAATAAACTGGCCCAGTACACAAATTAAGATTCAAATTCTGTTAATCTGATTCTAGAGCCCAATTGCTCAACCACTCACTACTCACTGCCTCCCCATAAGTATTATAATTAGGCCAATTGATGACTGAGATAATTTGGACTATTTTAGATTACATTAGTTAAGTTAATATAAATTGACAGACAGACATTAGAGTCCCTTCTCAATTATGACAATTATATTTATAAAAAAAAAAAAAAGAAAAAAAACCTCTGGTAGCAGAATTTCCTGTTGAGGGCTTTAAGATTTTATTTTTCTTAATGTGTTAGGGAAAATCAAAGATAGTAAGAAAACTGAGAAGGCCTTTTTATAATATTGATATTAAAATAAAACAATGAAACAGACCTCTTCTGCAATTAAAACAATATTTATCCACCTACAGTTAGTATAAGAAGTACTCTGCTATTAATTTACCTTTATTGGCCTCCATGAAGATTGTTTGGGTCCACCACTGACATTCTTACAAAGAGCCATTTTCTGTGTGTCTGGAATGTTTTTCTTGTTTTAAAATTTATAATACTAACAAATCTGGTTTTTTATTTTTTTTTTATTTTTTTTTTATTTTTCTGAAGTGAGAAGCAGGGAGGCCAAGAGACAGACTCCCGCATGAGCCCAACCAGGATTCACCTGGCATGCCCAATAGGGGGATGCTCTGCCTATCTAGGGTGTTGCTCAGTTGCAACATGAGCCATTCTAGCATCTGAGGCAGAGGTCATGGAGCCATCCGCAGCACCCACCCCAACTTTGTTCCAGTGGAACCTTGGCTGCAGGAGGAGAGGAGAGAGATAGAGAGAAAGGAGAGGGGGAAGGGTAGAGAAGCAGATTGTTGCTTCTCCAGTGTGCCCTGGCCGGGAATAGAATCCGGGACATCCACAAGCTGGGCTGATGCTGTACCACTGAGCCAACTGGCCAGGGTAACAAATCTGTTCTTGATCCAAAAAATCTTAAGATTGCTTAAAAGGTACGGGAAAGATGATTTGTATGCTAGAATTTTGAAGAAGGATAACTGATATATAGATTACTATATATAGATACATTACTAAACTATGTGCTAGTAATTTTTAAATAGTGATATTTTTCACACAACAGTGGAAGACATGACACAGTTCACTATATAGAGAGAAATCCTCTTCTTCTCATACTGATGGCTTTCTCTTTGCCTCAATTATTTGGGAGTAGGCATATCTGAACATGTATCAGCCAAGCAATATGTGGAAATACAGCTCATTTTTCAAACACAGCACGTAAAATTGAAGACCTGTGATGACCGATGAAGGTTTATTGTCAGAGACAGCAAGAAGGGTTGGAAATAGTTGTGGAATGAGGAGTACGGTGAAGCCCAGGCAATAAATGCCTGACTAGAGAAAAATCAGACAACAGGACCTTGCATACAGTATGTGCACAATAAATATGAACTGAAAACATATGAATGGAGGATGGGTTGGATGAAGAATGGATGGTGGGTAGAGTGGAAAAATACTGAATATTCCCAACTTCACAGTTTTGCCAAGGATTAAATGGGGAATTATATTTGATTGCTATATTTCATTTTGTTACAATCTATGTTGTACTTTTCCATTCATGAGTGAGAAAAATAAAAATGTAATGTCCTCTAATCACGGTCTGTGAAAAGCTAAGGACATATTTTGTGTGCTTCTTTCACACTTTGTTTCATACTAATGAGAGGCTTTAAAACATCATAAAAAGTACCAACCTTGAAAACTGCATTCTGTTTTGCTCATCTTACCTAAAAAAAAAATTAAAAAGACAGAAAGAAAAAGAAAATTTAAGTGAAAGCCAATTAAGGCAACGCAGTTAAAAGAACATTTAGAAAAAAATCTTTTACCCATTTCCTTTGACAAAGGAGACATTTAACTGTGGAGAGAGAAGTACCCTGATGAAAGTTCTCCCACTAAACTGTTATTAAAATAGTTTGTGCTTTTTGTATTTTGTGATATTTTGCCTTTTCAAATTTCTCAGGGGCACAGCCATTGTGAATGACAATGAATCAGGATGATTAATAAAAATGATAAAAATAAATTCTATATAAGGAAAAATTATATAGACAGCACTTAAGCAACCCATGGATGTTTCCATCATTATAAGATTTTTCAATAGATTCAGACAAGAGTACTTTCAGAGGCTGTTATAATTGGTTCTCAGGTTCTATGTTTCTACTCTTGAATGCTGATTGTAACACAAGCTCTTGCTTCTTCCTCCTGCTCCACCAATAATCTGTTCTCCCTTTAGGACCAAGCGATTATTGTCTTGTTTATAATAACTGTTCTACATTCCTTATGGAAATTGTAATTATGATGCTGAATTTCAAACAACAAGCCACTTTTCTCAGGGAAATTGTAATTAGGATAATGCAGTATTTACCCAACCAATGTTTTCTAACCATTGTTCTCTTTAAGGAATGAGGAGATCAGAGAAAAACATTGAAATAAAACATCCTGTTGGGATCTCAGATATGTATACTAAAGAAGCATAATCATAATGATAGGCCATATTTGCTACATGGCATATACAACACAATCAGGATGACATGTATATGACATGTGTGCATATTACATACAGGTACATGTGAATTATTTATGTTTTTCTTTTGACCTGTAGACCGCCACACAAGGTAAGTAATATTATTATCCCAATTGAATAAACTCAGAAAAATTGAGCATTTTATCTAATATCACACAGCTAGTAAGTAATAGAATTAAGGTTTAAACCCAGATCCGTCAGACTTAAAAATCTGTTTATGAGTTCATTGTCAAAGGCCTCTATTTTAATTCCCTCGTACCAGTGCACATTTGGTGAGTTCATTGAACCACAATCTTTTTTTTCTCTAAAACCAGAGTTTTTTTTCAGTCCTTATACAGTGTAGTCTGCTTCTTGGCAGATGGACACATGGTGTGACCCTTGTTTCTAATAATAAAATTTCTACCATTACCCCTGAAAATGGAATAACACTTTTGTTCAGAGTGAAGTTTGATGTAATTTGGCATTATTCGTTAAGATTAAAATTTTTCATGCCCTCTGACCCAAGGGTCTTACTTCTAGGATTTATGCTAGAAGTATAAGAGCATTGATTGTTGCATTATTTTAAATAGTGAAAACCTGTAGATGTAGCTCGAAAATCCACCAAATATTTTATGGTACAATAGATTGCGATAGGACACATCAGTTAACAATCCTGTGTTTATATTGTGTCCTGGAAAAATAGCCATGAAACACATTAACTTAAAACAGCCTGCTGTGAAATAATATGCACAATATGATCCTGCTTTTGTAAAAAATAGATGTACTTTTATTTAAAAGTACTACATGATTTTGCACAGAAAAATATCTAGAAGAATAGATACCAAATAAAGTAGTAGTTATCTTCTTTTAATAAGTTGAGGAGAAAGCTTGTCCCACATGATAAATGAACACTAAACGCACAAAATGCTTATAGCTAGTGTTCTTTCTTTTTCTTTTTTCTTTTCTCTTGGTACACATAAAACAAGTTTTTAAATGTGTGAAAGAAAAAAATGGACACCCCAAAATATACTATTTCAGAAAGGAAACAAACAGCAGATAAAATCCAAGTCAATCTTTTTCAGTCTGAGGACTTTAGACTTTTAATCAAATCTTCTAACTCTGTTAAATTAAGTATTTCCACTTTAATTTTATAAAAAAGGAAAATGAGACCCAGTGAAGTAATTTATTTACCCAATTTTCTTTTCTTATTCTTCTCCTTTCCTTTTTTCCATAATGCAAACAAAATGCTCTATTGGACTTCTGATGGCTCACTGATGACTAAATTTTTCTCTTTTCATCAAAGAGAACTGCCTTAACCAGAAGTATGTGCCCCTCACATAGACAGCACAGACTCAATGACTGACTAATATAGGGGAACAAAGGCCAGACCTTCTTTTCTCTATTTGGGAATCTATAAAAATATTGGTCTCAAGTACACACCTCAACAAACATCTTGAATAAAAAAAGTCAGTCTCCCTGGCAGGTTGGGTCAGTGGTAGAACATTGGCTCACCGTGTAGATGTCTTGGGTTCAAGTCCTGATCAGGGCACACAGAAGAAACAAGCATCAGCTTCTCCACATCCCCTCTCTCTTGCCCTCCTGCAGTCATAATTAGTTTGGCTCAAGGGAGTTGGCCTGGAGCACTGAGGATGGCTCCATGGCCTCTGCCTTGGGCACTAAAAAAAAGTGTCTCTGGTTGCAACAGAGCAATGGCCTCCAATGGGTAGAGCATCGCCCCCTAGTGGGCTTGCTGGCTAGATCCCAATTGGGGCAAATGTAGGAGTCTGTCTCTCTGCCTCTCCTCCTCTCACTAAAATAAATTTTTTAAAAAAATATCAGAGTTTATTTCTCACAGAAATTGGCTTAAAACAAGATTAAAAATTTCAAAAGTCATAAAGCTGAAACTTGAATACTGATAGGACTGATTCTGAATTTATATCCTATCCATTAATATCTTCCTGTCTCCCATAAAGAATAATTTATTCTAATTTTAAACATATTTTTGTTTAGACAATAAGCAGTCAATAATGATATGTTTAAGCCTGTAAGTTAGAAAATTTTCTTCATTATTCTACAATATTTACAATTATACAGCCATTAGCACATGAAACTACTGCATTATACCTCTTGAAATTCAGACTGATATAAATCAGTGGCTATATATACACATGCATATTAATTTATAATATTACACTGAAAGATATATCCTATAAAATATATCTCAACATTAAATTCAGGGTTAGTTTGACCCAAATCTCTAATTATGGTAGCTTATTTTCAAAGAACAAAATTATATTTTTAATTATTCCTTTTTCTGTGAAAAAAATTCAAGACCTCTCTGTTTCAGAAAACTTAAAAGATTACTTATGAAACAAGGACTTACATTTTCTATCACAAATTTAAGTTAGGCTTGAAATGTAGGCTAAACAATTTATAGTCCAGAAAAATACTACTTCAAGCAGTCTCTAAAAGCATAACATAGAAGTTACCAATTCTATGCAATTTTGAGAGAATGCAGTTAGGATTTTACAATCAGTTCACAGTGCTACTCAATGGTCAGCGCCTATCTGTAGTCTCTTGTCTGGAAATCATTGTGCCTCTTCATTCTGCTCCTGAAAATTCGACATCACCAATTCCTTTATTTCATTTACCAACTCTTAACTCTGGATCAAGTCATTACACTTCTCTCTGTAAATGTATGTGGCATTATTGGTTTAGTGATATTATTCTGCCACTACACAGAATTATGGGCTTCACATAAAAAATAAACAAGTGTTGGATAAAATTTCTCAGTCAGAAAACTAAGATAAGAAAATTCCAAGAAACATATCTAATCAGGCCACGATGAGGGAGAAAATAGTTGTTACACATTAAGGAACAGCTTATTAGCTTTACTTTTATCTCTTACTTGTCTTCAAAAGGTTATTTAGCCTGACCAGGCGGTGGTGCAGTGGATAGAGCATTGGACTGGGATGCGGAAGGACCTAGGTTTGAGACCCCGAGGTCTCCAGCTTGAGTGTGGGTTCATCTGGTTTGAGCAAAAGCTCACCAACTTGGACCCAAAGTCGCTGGCTCGAGTGAGGGTTACTCGGTCTGCTGAAGGCCTGTGGTCAAGGCACATATGAGAAAGCAATCAATGAACAACTAAGGTGTCGCAATGAAAAACTGATGATTGATGCTTCTCATCTCTCTCCATTCCTGTCTGTCTGTCCCTATCTATCCCTTTCTCTGACTCTCTCTCTGTCTCTGAATAAAAAAAAAGTTATTTAAATTATTTGGGGGGAGAGGTTTTTTGAGACATGTTTAACTAGCAGAGGGATTTAAAGGTTTTGACTATTGGAAACTAGAACAGGACCTGCCTACAGAAATTGCATTATATGTCCTATGTAAAGAATGTGGGTTAATAAAGCAAAGCAAGAAGCATAGGAGACACTTCTAATGAAGCATGAAGCTAATGGATGGTACTTCCCACCAAGACTAGGAGGTTCTGCACAGTATACTCTACTCAATAAGCTTTAAGTTAAAGACTCTGCCAGACCACCAGAAGCACCTTCATGAGACCACTGTTCACCTACTGGTAGCACTGTACAGTCAGGCTTTCTAGATTTTTTCTGGGGTTATTTATTTTCTTAAGCAGATTCATTAACATGTAAACTTGTAAGCTTCAGAAAGACTGCAACACAGATTTACATCAGTTCATTCATTATAATAATTGGGGTTGAAAAAGATATAAACTGTACATGACCTACTCGTATGGAGCTCGCCTTGACTTATAACACCAGTACAACCAGCATCAGCAAATAGCTCCCCAGGTCCTAGTGAGTAATATTCTTAGATTCAGGAGAGTCAATTTTTGCCCGTGACATTCAGAACTGGTATAGCCAAGTGACTGTCAGTACAGTTAGTGACATGGTACACTTCATTTAACATCACAGTGGTACAGACCAAAGAGTAGACCAACAAACAATAAAGACTTATGTGTAGAGGCATTAGATTAACTTTGTAACACAAAGTTCTCTTCAGAACCTGTCTTACCAGAGTTTACTGTCAGAATTTTATTTTGATGTATTTTCTTTTTTATTGTGCCTGACTCCATATTCCATGCAAAGTCTCTTTCCACCCCATTTCTCCAAAAATATATTTTGATGTATTTTTAAAGAAGATTTTAAATTAAATAACACAGAGGTTAGGAAAGGTCATAATTTGTCAGGTAAATATTGAAGGACCTGATGTCAGTCTGGAGCCAGAGAGAAGGTTTAGAGATAAAAAGGCAGTTTATAAAAGCTACTGAGGTATGCTTGCAAGAGAGTAAGGCAGATGTGTTTTATGTTAGTTTGGTGAAATCCTTTTGATAAGACTGCTGGTGTACCCTGTGTTACCTAATTTAAAATCATTCTTTTCTTCCATTTTGGAAAAGCAGAGAATTTTCTTCCATTTTGGAGAAGCAGAGGATGATTTAAAAAGCACTGGATGAGAAATCGGGAAGTCAAGGCTTAGTCTATATTCTATCTTCAACTGGCTATCTATTTCTGGGAAACATTTCCTTTTGACTTGAATTATGAGTTAAGTCTTAAGAGACAAGTTAGGACAGGAAAGCTGACAAGTTGAGATAGTCTAAATAAAGGACAGATGATAGGTTGAATCTAAACCGGTGTTCCTGAAAGGGAACCAAAAGGACAATTTAGGAAGATCAGACTTAAAGAGAAAGATAAAGGAGAAGAAATGGAATCATACATATGTGCTAGATCCAAATATGAGAAAACACAGGGAAAACTAAACCTCAGTGATGTTATCTTTGGACATGTGAGGAAGAGCATAGAGATTATATGAAGCAGTTAGAAGTGTAGAATTTGTGTTAATTGTTTAGGAATCACATTTATTCCTTGGTTTGGTGTCAAGGCGGACTGCAAACTATGTGCAAGAAAGGTGTGTTCCTTTATCTCACTATTGGGTTTCCAGTGCCTCGCACAGTGCACAGTAACTGCCACTTGGTAAGCAGTCAAAAAATATATTAGAATGAGTGAACAAATGTATGTGTGAATAGCTAAACTTAAAACAAATAGTTGAGTGATGAAGTAAAAGTAACGTGATGCATTGGATGAGACTCATTATAAGGATTCTATTATTTTAGAACTAGTCCTTGATATCATTTCATCTTTTTTTTTTTTTTTTGTATTTTTCTGAAGCTGGAAACGGGGAGAGACAGTCAGACAGACTCCCGCATGCACCCGACCGGGATCCACCCGGCACGCCCACCAGGGGCGATGCTCTGCCCACCAGGGGGCGATGCTCTGCCCCTCCGGGGCATTGCTCTGCCGTGACCAGAGCCACTCTAGCGCCTGGGGCAGCGGCCAAGGAACCATCCCCAGCACCCGGGCCATCTTTGCTCCAATGGAGCCTTGGCTGCGGGAGGGGAAGAGAGAGACAGAGAGGAAGGAGGGGGGGTGGAGAAGCAAATGGGCGCTTCTCCTATGTGCCCTGGCCGGTATTCGAACCCGGGTCCCCCGCACGCCAGGCCGACGCTCTACCGCTGAGCCAACCGGCCAGGGCTCATTTCATCTTTTACAATGAAATAAGTCATGTATTCATTCAGTTTTCCCAACACCATTTATTGAATAGATTATCTTTACCCCATTGTATATTCTTGTCTTCCATGTCAAATATATAAATACATATTAATTCATTATAAATGCCTGGGCTTATTTCTGAGCTCTATTCTCTTCCATTATGCTATATGTCTGTTTTTATGCCAGAATCATGCTTTAATTACAATGGCTTTGTAGTATAGTTTATCAAGTACGTAATGTGATTTCTTCAACTTTGTTCTTCTTTCTCAAGATTACTGTTGCTATTACAGGTATTTTTTAGTTTCATATAAATGTTTGGAATATTTTTTTCTAGTTATAAGAAAATGTCTTTGGTATCATAATAAGAATTGTGTTGACTCTATAAATTGCTTTGGGTGGATCACTTTCTTTCACCATATGCAAGAATAAACTCAAAATAGTTTAAAGACTTAAGTATTAAACTCAAAACCATAAAAATTCTAGAAGAAAACATAAGCAGTAAAATCTTGGACATCTCTCATAGCAATATTTTTCTTACATGTCACCTTAAGCAATGGAAGTAAAAAATAAACAGATAAAACTATAACAAACTAAAAAGTTTTTGCACAGCAAAGAAAACTATCACAAATTAAAAAGGTAACCTACTGAATGAGAGACCATAACCACCAATGCATCTGATAAAGGCTTAATTTACAAAATTTATAGGAACTTACCAATGCATCTGATAAAGGCTTAATTTCCAAAATTTATAGGAACTTAAAAGCACAACATCAACCCCCCCCCCCCAAACAATCCAGTTCAGAAATGGGCAAAGGACCTGAGAGACACTTACACAAAGAAGACATAAAGATGGCCAATAAACATACAAAAAGATGCTCAAAGTCACTAATCATCTGAGAAATTCAAATTAAAACCACAATGAGATATCACCTCACACCTGTCAGAATAGTTATCATCAATAACTCAACAAACAACAAGTGTTGACGAGAACATGGAGAAAAAGAATCCTTCATGCACTGTTGGTGGTAATGCAGATTGGTGCAGCCACCATGGAAAGCAGTATGGAGTTACCTCAAAAAATTAAAAATGAAACTATGTTATGAGCCAGAATTCCACTTCTGAGAATATGTCCAAAGAAACCCCAAAACATTAATTCAAAACAATGTATGCACTCTTATGTTCTTTGAAATTTTATTTATAATAGTTAAGACTTGAATGCAGCCCAAGTGTCCATCAGTAGATGAGTTAATAAAAAAGCTGTGGTACATATACACAATGGAATACTACTGTGCCATAAGAAAGAAGAAACTCCTACCTTTTCGCAACAGCATGGATGGATCTAGAGAGCATTACGTTAACTGAAATAATCCAATCAGAGAAAGACAGAAACCATATGATTTCACTGAATCTAATGAACAAAATAAACAAATAATCAAAAATAGAGACAGACTCACAGATGCAGAGAACAAACTGACAGCTTTCATTGGGGATGAGTGCTGAGAAGCTGGGTAAAAAAGTTCAAGAGATTAAGCAGAGGAAAAAAATTTACAGACACAGACAACAGTGTGGTGATTGTAGGAAGGAAAGGGAGGTGTAGAATTTGAAGGAGAATAGAGGAGCAGTAGGTAGATAGTGATGGAGGGAGACTGGATTGTAGAACTTTACACCTGGAAACTGTATAACTTTATTAAACAATGTCACCCCAATAAATGTAATAAAAAGTAGAAAAATAAAATAAGAAACCAATATAATTAAAAATATAAGATTCTGCACTTGGTGCCCATCCTTTCCCTCTGCACCAAATATAACTTAATATAGAACAGTTTAGACAAGAGTATAAAACTGAAATACTTATGAATCAGCAGGAAGTGTGATGTGTCTTCCCCATACACTCATGCTATTTTAGGCTTTATTATTATACTTGTCTGTACAAGAAAGTAGGAAATGAACTTGCTCTACTTTTCAGAGTATAAAAACAAGTCAAGTTGGATCAACAGGTATGGTAGGAGTAAGGAAGTAGAGAGAAGGCACGTTTGGAAAGACTGGAAGAATCATATTATGAAGCATATTCTATGCCAGGCTTAATAAATATTTCAGACAATATAAATTTATGAAGTCTTTTTTAAAAGAGGCAGCATAAACAAAGTAAAGTAATTCTAGGAAGATCAATGTGACAGCTATTTGTAAGATGGGTTGGAGATAAAAGAAGAAAACAATTGTGAATACAGGCTTAAAATAAGGAGAAAACAAAATACTAAGAATCAAACGGGAAGAAAGAAACAGGAACAAATGTGTATTTCACGTGAATGAGGCATGTTGGATCCATAGAGCTCTGGCTCTCTCTGCAGAATAGGGATCGGGCTGGGTGTGACTGGGCCTGCCCCCAAGTCTGTATTTTCTTCCCTATACAAGAGGGCCAAAGTGGTTTCCTTTACTCAGGGCCCAAAGGAACACAGTAAACCATTCTGATATGAGTCAATACCCAAGGTGTGCTTCAGAACAGGATCCCTGAGAGTGATTACAGCTCTACAGAACAGTGTTTGGACTCTCAGAGTAAAAACCATCAACTTTCTCGGGGCCCTTGTTCAAGAGCAGCAATTGGGAAGCAGATGGCCTCAAGTCTGGAAGGGAACTGTGGAACAAAACCAACAACCAGAAATTCTATGGTAGAGTTTTGATTAACATAGTGGAAATAGGAAACTATGTGAGTCAGTGGGTATTTAGGTATCATGCACAGCAGGAATACTTTTAGGCCCCATTGGTTGGTAAGTTTAAAGCTGTTACTATACTATGCAATTTGGAACTGGGTGTGACTGTGCATGCAGGTAGCAGATCTCGGGGAATATAGGAACTGCCCAGGGAATAATTATAACTTTGTAGGAAATTCAAATGGGTCCTTTGCATTTTGGGCTGGAGTATACACGCATATATTTTAAATATACAAGATAATACTTACGTCTGAATGGGCACCACCAACAAGAAAAAAAAAGCAACAATCTTTTCAAAGGTCATCTATTTATAACATCCCCCATTATTCCTAGATTACAACTGTCCCTATAAAAGGAAACCTTCTCTTTCTGCCCATCATCTACCCAATTGTGTCTGATGGAGGTATTTAGCTTGCAGAAAGTTGGTCATGTATTGACGAATGAAGAAATCACCCAGATGGTCATTAATGTTGTACTTCTAACCCAATCATCCTGTTGTGTACAGAAGAAACCTAAAGCTGCAAATTTGGGGAAAATTTTTTGGCCAAATCATTAGAACCCTGTCCTGCTGGGTCAATAAGCTCAGGCTATTGCTCAAGTTTTGTTATCTTTATTTTTTTTTCCTTTTTCTGTTTATATATCCACAGATGTCCACACACTTTTAATGTGCAGAGTAAGCCTGACCCAGGTATATTGCAGTGGAAAAAGCTTTTGGATTTATATGTTCCGATATTATTACTTATTAACAGGGAAATCAGTTTCCTTAACTATAAAATGGGGATAATTATACTTACCTCAAATTTTGTTTTGAGAACTGGTAACATATGTACTATATAGCTAGTACCTGATATTTGTTAGACACAAAATTAAGCTATCTCAAATAGTTGCACTTATTATCTGTGACATTCAAAATATAAAAGATTAATAGAACATCTCCAGTGTTTAACATTCCGATAAAGATGTGCTTGCATGGAATGACTCATGTGGAAAGAGTCACATGAAAAAAGTGAGTAGATGTGTCTTTGTGAAAGGATCACATCAATAAACTTTGTATTAAATGAGTTTAGCTCACCACCTACAACACACCATGGACCATTAATGAGTGCTTGTTTGTACTGTAGACAGAAGCAATACCCATAGTGAAAGTTCGCTGAATACCAAGTAAATACATTCTCTGCTTTCTGTACTGTACAATGACAATACTTAGAGCAAAGCTTTGAATCTCATAGGGTTCATTGACTTTCAATCTGCAGATCTTTAATAATACCTAAAACCTCATATAGGAATATTACAATTAAGTTCTATAGGACATACCATATGTTTCAATAAAAAGCACTAAAGCATAGTGATCACTTGCTCTCTTCTTAGACAGCCCTGACATAGCTCCTCAACTTGCTTTGTGATCTTTGACAAGTTACTTAACTCTTGTGCCTCACTTTCCTGATCTGTAAAATGAGAATGGTAGTAAAGAGTATTACTTCACTGAGCTAGTATGAGGATCAAGTGAGAAACCGCAATTATAGCATTTGATACATTGAAATGACCGAGTAATTACTATTATAATTTTTTACACCTTTTTCCAAATAAGATTGTGGAGCTTTATGACATACATGATGATTAGAACAGGAAGGACAAAGAGAATGGGAATTCCAGAGTAAAAGGTGGTAGTTGTATAAGCTAGGTCTTCTACTCTGCCACCAAGCTGGTCTTCCTCAAGCCCAATCCTTGACCAAGTGTCTTGGTGGTTCCTTTATTAGTGCCTCATTACCTATAAAATGATGATTATTCACACTAGCATGCATTTGAGGGATTTTTGGGTTGGCCTCTGCCCACCTTGCAGGCATTATTTAGCCTTTCATTTCTATGGAAACCCTATAAATATCCAGTCTTTTTTTCTGCATGATATCCTAGATTTCTGCTCTGCCTCTTGTCTTTCTACATAGCCCAAACTCCACCTGAACTCCTTTCTTCTCTCTTCCTTAATTTCCAATAAATGGCCATATAATATGGAAAGATTTAAAAAATGAAGTCTGTGGACACATTGGAAGAATGTCTCCCCAAAAGGCCAACATGTTCAAGGCAGTGGAAACTAATGTGGAGGCCTGTGGATCCTGGAGGGCTTGGGAACGCAAAGTCTTCAGGGAATCCACAGCTGGGAGGGAAGCACACTACACAGAACATCTCCTAGTGCATGAAGCCATCAGCATAGCCTGGGATTTGGAGGAGAGTGAAAAAAAGAGGGGTTCATCACCTCCAAGCTCCAGCTGCTGAACTAATGTTGAATGTTGATTTATGCTAATGACACTCAGTAATGTAATTCTCTGTAAGAGCATCTGTACAATATTTCAGATATCCCCAGAGATGCTTAGAGAGAGGGAATAAGTCAACCAGATAATATTGTGTGAAATTAATTAAACAGGGGCTTTAATATAAGGAAGCTCTGAACTGGAAAATACATCTGTTTTATATAAGCATTTTCTTCTACTTCAGGAGCAGTGTTTAGGTTTGTCTAGAATTCTTGTGGTAAAAGAATTTGGAGTAGAAAGCCTTTGATCTTAAGGTTGATGCATAAATAAGGTAATAAAGCTTGAGGGCAGGATTAAACCTCTGAAAGCCCTTTTATATATTTTCATATTCACAAAAATAAAATATTATATATTATAACATATGTGGAAATTTATAAATATTAAATTAGCAATAATGAATACTATACTACTGATTTATATTGTAAACTATAGTTAGATAATATGAAAGCTGTATTTAGATAATTAGTAATTTTTAAAAATGTAATAAGCAAACTCACTGTCAAAACAAAGACTAAAAAATTGATAGTATCCTCCTCCTCAAACCCAAGCATATGAATCTATTTCCCCAGGCAACCAGCATTCTGAATTCAACATTTATTATTCCCTTTTCTTTCTACTTTATATAGACTTATTGCATCTGTAAGAATTTTTTAACAAAAAATGTGATCACATTGTATTCACTTGTTTTCTTTTCTCCAGTTAACATTTTATTATAGTTATTGATATATTTAGATATTTTCCTCCATTTTTAGTTTATTTCAAGTTGATCTTATTTTTATAATTTTAATAATATTTCCTTTTATATTTTCCATTATTTTAAAAAATAAACACTTTAGCACATCCCACATCGACTAAATTCCACTTCTCAAACACATCCCATGATGTTATCATTCTAGACTTCTAATTTTTTTATTAATATGGTATTATAATTCTAGGCATTCAATTTCATATTAGTTTATATATGGTTTTTCCTATTTGCTCAGCAATTCTTAAAACAATAAATTTTAACAAAGAATAAAATAACTTTTAATATACTGTATGTTTCTTACAACATCTTTCAAGAGTTATTATCTATTCTCTTATTGAAAGACTTTATCTAAACTGTTCCCAGTGTAGGTCTTTGGCTAAGTGTCAGAGGCTTTGTATGATAAAGAATATCATGTCTTCACATTTAAATGACAGCTGAAAATCAAATTTTAGGTATTTAATGCTTTTAATACATAAAGAAACTCCACTGTTTTCTTGCATCCAATGTTTCAGTTGAATCTTATGTTATACTGATTCTTGTTTCTTTGATATGATCAATTGCCATCTATTCACTTTTCTTTTATTCAAATTATATTTAGTAAATGCCTTCTGTATGATGCACTAAGTTAGGCACTAGAGTACAGGCATAAAAAACAGAAGCATCCCACCTCTACACATTTTTGGATGTTGCCCTCTAGTGGAATGTATAATACTGAACAGGTCCAAGAACATGATTTTCAGGCCAATTTTAAAGAAAGTATTACCTTCCTTCCATTCTCTTCAAAACTCTGCTTGGAATCTCAATGCTTATACCATTAGCTTTACATAAACTGCTACTGCAAGCTCCAACTTCCTGCTAGGTCATAAATAACCTCACCTGAAATGATTTAAAATTAACTTGACTTAACTAGACTAGATTGTTTTCTCATAGCTATTAAAAAATTATAAAATATAAATTTGTATAGGGGATAATTTGATATAAGGAGAACCCACAATCAGGGCTGGGGAGAAGTTGCTGTATTCAATGTCATGCCTACACTCTGAATTGAGAAACGGAAAGAGGTACAAATAGTGTTATGCTTATGCTTCACAATTCTGTTTTCCTCTTCCCAGACAGATAAAAATTCATTTTGTGGCCAGGAAGAAGCTGTAGCAGTTTAGGGAAAATTATGAATTGGAAGGAAATGAAATGAACAAAAGATAAATATTCAAAATATAATCTTGCCCTGGAGGTCTCAAATATACTAAATCCTCTATGAATTGTGTTTTTTTTTTTCCATAAAGAACAGGATATGATCATAGATAAATATATACATACATGTTTCATTAGCATACCTTTCTGGATAATTACAACAAGCCTTAGCCCCAGATTCAGAGAAAAAAGGAACGACAGTTTTAGTAAGGAATTTACTAGGGAAACCTGAATACCCTTGAGAACTGTGTGAACTTCATTTTTAATGAAATAATAAAATTCTCTCTATATATTCTTTTCCTTACAACAGATTTTTCATAAAGTACTACAGTTCTAGGCCTTCTGGGAACTCAGACATGATAATTGACTTTCAGAGGAATATCCACAAGCACAAATCATCAATTCTTACAACGAAGTTAGACTTAATATTGGAAACCTAACACATAGCACGTGGCATAGCACGTGGCTGACTTATATATCTTCGCCTGCCTCAGGATCACCTGTTCGTAAAGATTGGATCAGATAAGTGTAGCTCTCTTTTAAAGGAAAAGGATACACAATATTCTTATAGAGATCAAGGACTGCCCAAGTTTATCCGGCTGAGCCTGGCTGCTGCCCTTTGTCACTGATCTGCTCGTGACAGACACCAGTTTCCTAGTTAGCACCTTCGTTGACTACTCAAGGACATTAGCTACCTAAAATAGTGTGATCCGCCTATGTATTGTTTACTTCTATTTTCTCTGCTTCATACTTGCCTAAAACAGCACATATCCTCCTCCTTATTACAGCAATTAAAACATATATTTTAAATTATTATGAAAGAAAATAAGTTAAGCATATAACCCAATAAGTCATTTTAAAGCTGAAGGAATCAGTCTTCAACCAATAAAAATTTAATACGTTGGGAACAATCATAACTAGTCACCTCAGTACAGTAGAACCTTGAGTGGTATTTAATATTTTTTTAAAAAAATTAATTATAGAGTGACGTCACGGAAATGGCGCCGTGAGCAGCACGTCTGACAGATCTCCCCAAAATCACAACAAATTTATCAACTAGAAACAGGAAAATTTATCTTCGGAGCAAACTGAAAGCAATAGGACTGTTATCACTCGAATCTGAGAGACGAGGGTGTGGAGGAAGCTACCCCAGGGACGTTCACTCAAGCCGCGAGAAAGTGCGCCTGTGGTAAGTCATCCCGCACTCGGAAGCTGCCGCCGGCCGCCGCCGCCGCCGCCGCCGCTGCCGCCACCAGCCCGGGTCGGTTGCAGAACGAGCGGCGAGCAGCTGCTGGCGCTCCCGGTCTGGTTGCAGACCGAGCATTGCAGACCGAGCACCGCTAACGTTCCCAGCGGCCCGCGCACGGGGAGCAGGAGAGGCCCCAGGGCGGTATTCCCTACTTGGGAGATTCTCTCCGCGGGCGGGGCACCTCACCCAGCCATTCAAGCTAACAATCAAGTGTTGGGGGAGGGGCGCGCGCAGGCAGCCTGAAATACCTTTGGGAGCACAGCTGCGACCCAATTACTAAAATTAACTTAACCCGTGAAATCTGCGCACCCTCGGTTCTAATTGATAAGATCTCTCTCAGTTCACCGACCCAAGACAAGAGGCTTGATATTTTTTGGTGCCTCTCGCTAAAGGGGCGGGGGCAACTTCTGATTGATAGAGCCTCCATATTCAGGGATAAACGCTAACAAGAAGGACTTGGCAGATAATAAGATCTATAGCACACTAGTCGCAAGCAGAGACTAGTCCCTCTTCTTACCGGCCAAAACAGGCTACAAAGTGTGGAAAGCCTGGGTTGAGAGGTCCAACGGAATGCTAGGCGCTGAACAATCACCTTGACAACAATTGACTCCCACCCCCGCCTGATTACACTGGAGGCCCTGACTGTCAGAGCCCTTCCCAGAGCCTTGCACTGAGTGGGGATAGAGTGGGGATTTCCCAGCTCTTTGAGCCTCTTACTCCCCAGACAGAAGCAGTGGCAGCCTTGTGGCTGGATCACCAGGCTGCTGGTTCGGGAGGGGGGGACTGGGAGAGAGAATCCACGAAGGCGAACTCTCTCGTCGGTAGACCCTGCAGACGCCGGCAGGCCTTGACTACCAGCAAGACTAAAGCCAATTGTGTGACATTGCCGTAGAACCCCATCAATTGCAAGTCCCTGCCTGGGTGTGGCGCAGGGGCAGGGCCTGGGGTGCAGAGTCGCCGACCGGGAAGAGGGAGAGAGGAGAAGGAGGAAAAGGTTGACATCTCAAAATCAGGAAAAATCCACAGACTTTGCAGCTTGTTCCACTGTTTGTTTTTTTTTTGTTTTTTTTTTGTTGTTGTTGTTGTTTGTTCCTTCTATCTTATTGCCTTTATTTCCTCCACCTCAGTCCTTCTATTCTCTGCCCATCTTATGCTTCCCTTTTCTTGAACTACACTACCCATAAGTGTTACATTTTATTTCTCTTCTTCATCCTCACCCTCCTTTGGGGTTATACTCCAGGACACTTAATTCTCACTCTCTCCTCTTTTGTTTTTTTTTGCCTTATTTTGTTTTTTTCTCTTCCTTTTTTATTTCTTCCTTCGTTTTTCTCTTTTTCTTATTTTTTCCTTTCTATTCGTTTTTTCTTTTCTCGTTTGACTTTCCTCCCATTTAATCCTCAATCACGAACAAATTAGTTAATTTGGGACTCAAGGTTTTTTTTGGCTTTGTTTTTCTTTTTCGGTTTTGTTTTTGTTTTTTTCTGGTTGGTTTGTTTTTGTGGCATTTTGGGTCCTCCCAACCCAAGGTCTCCATTGTATTTGGTCTTTGCTCCACTTAATACAACGTATTTTTACTTATTATTTTTATTTTTTCTTCTTGATTATTCCTTTTTTTGTCCTTTTTTCTGGTTCCCTCTTGTCCCTCTCATTATATCTCTTGGTTGACCGTCACCCGCAGGCAGATCAACTTATGCTTGTCTAAGATTTTCTTCCTTTTTTTTTTTTTTTATTTATTTATTTATTTTTTTATTTTTTGCCCCCTTGAACTCTACACCGCAAACCAGGCCCTCCATTATAGGCACGATATTTCCCTGAGGAGGGGAGAGGAGGGAAGGAGAACAAAGAAAAAAAAAAGGGGGAAATAATAAATTATTACTGCTTTTTTTTGTGGGGTGTTTTACCCTTTGTTTTTTGTTTTTTTTTTTTGTTTTTTTGTTTTTGTTTTTGTTTTTTTGTTTTTTTGTTTTTTTGTTTTTTACTTTTTACTCTTTATTAATTCTAATTAGTGCTATCAACAAGACCACCCTCAGATGCCAATAAGAAAGAGGAAATCGAATATTATGGATACAAAAGAAAGAGAGGTAACACAAATAGATGTGGAAAAATCTATGGAGAAAAGACTTAACATATTGGAAGCCTTGGAGCTAAATGACAGAGAATTTAAAATAGAAATCTTAAAAATACTCAGAGATATACAAGAAAACACGGAAAGGCAATATAGGGAGAACAGAAAACAACTCAATGAACACAAAGAATATATTACCAAGGAAATTGAAACTATAAAAACAAATCAAACAGAAATGAAAAACTTAATTCACGAGCTGAAAAACGAGGTAACAAGCTTAGCTAGCAGAACAACCCAGATTGAGGATAGGATTAGTGAAATAGAAGACAAACAACTTGAGGCACAACAGAGAGAAGAAGAAAGAGACTCAAAAATAATAAAAAACGAGAAAGCCCTACAGGAATTATCTGACTCCATCAGAAAGAATAACATAAGAATAATAGGTATATCAGAGGGAGAAGAGAAAGAAAATGGAATGGAGAATATACTCAAACAAATAATAGACGAGAACTTCCCAAGCCTGTGGAAAGAACTAAAGCCTCAAATTCAAGAAGCAAACAGAACACCGAGTTTTCTTAACCCCAACAAACCCACTCCAAGGCACATCATAATAAAGATGACACAAATCAATGACAAAGAAAAAATTCTCAAGGCAGCCAGGGAAAAGAAGAGTACAACATATAAAGGAAGGCCTATTAGATTATCATCAGATTTCTCAGCAGAAACTCTACAAGCTAGAAGAGAGTGGACCCCAATATTTAAAGCCCTGAAAGAGAGGAACTTTCAGCCAAGAATACTAGACCCATCAAAGCTATCCTTCAAGTATGAAGGAGATATAAAAACATTCACAAATACAGAAAAGATGAGAGAATTTATCACCAGAAAGCCCCCACTCCAGGAAATACTAAAGGGGGTTTTCCAACCAGATTCAAAGAACAAAAGAAAACAACACCACAAGTAACAGCTCCACCAAGAACACAATAAAACCAAACTTAAACTGTGACAACAAAGGAAAAAAAAGGGGGGAGAGAATGGAGATTAACAGTAGCAAAGGACGATGAAGTGCAGAAATACTTATAAGATAGGGTACTACAATGAATATGGTAGGTACCCTTTTCATTACTTAATGGTAACCACCCTAGAAAAAACCACCACAAAAACACATGACTTAAAAAAGGTAGCAACAGAGGAAAGAAGTATGGAACACAAACAAACAGAAACAAATGATAGAAAAACAAAAGAGAAGAATCAAACTAGATACAAAACTAACAGAAAGCAATTTATAAAATGGCAGTAGGGAACTCACAAGTGTCAATAATTACACTAAATGTAAATGGATTAAACTTACCAATAAAAAGACACAGAGTAGCAGAATGGATTAAAAAAGAAAATCCAACTATATGCTGCCTACAAGAAACACATCTAAGCAACAAGGATAAAAACAAATTCAAAGTAAAAGGCTGGAAAACAATACTCCAAGCAAACAACACCCAAAAAAAAGCAGGTGTAGCAATACTCATATCTGATAATGCTGACTACAAGACAGAAAAAGTACTCAAAGACAAAAATGGTCACTTCATAATGATTAAGGGGACACTGAATCAAGAAGACATAACAATCCTTAATATATATGCACCAAACCAAGGAGCACCAAAATATATAAGACAGCTACTTATTGACCTTAAAACAAAAACTAACAAAAATACAATCATACTTGGAGACCTCAATACTCCGCTGACGGCTCTAGATCGGTCATCCAAACAGAGAATCAATAAAGATATAGTGGCCTTGAACGAAATACTAGAACACCTGGATATGATAGACATCTACAGGACACTTCATCCCAAAGCGACAGAGTATACATTTTTCTCTAGTGTACATGGAACATTCTCAAGAATTGACCATATGTTGGGCCACAAAGACAATATCAGCAAATTTAGAAAAATTGAAATTGTACCAAGCATATTTTCTGATCATAAAGCCTTGAAACTAGAATTCAACTGTAAAAAAGAGGGGGAAAAACCCACAAAAATGTGGAAACTAAACAACATACTTCTAAAAAATGAATGGGTCAAAGAAGAAATAAGCGCAGAGATCAAAAGATACATACAGACAAATGAAAATGAAAATATGACATATCAGAATCTCTGGGATGCAGCAAAAGCAGTAATAAGAGGAAAGTTCATATCACTTCAGGCCTATATGAACAAACAAGAGAGAGCCGAAATAAACCACTTAACTTCACACCTTAAGGAACTAGAAAAAGAAGAACAAAGACAACCCAAAACCAGCCGAAGAAAGGAGATAATAAAAATCAGAGCAGAAATAAATGAAATAGAGAACAGAAAAACTATAGAAAAAATCAATAAAACAAGGAGCTGGTTCTTTGAAAAGATCAACAAAATTGACAAACCCTTAGCAAGACTCACCAAGGAAAAAAGGCACAGGACTCAAATAAATAAAATCCAAAATGAAAGAGGAGAGATCACCACAGACATCATAGATATACAAAGAATTATTGTAGAATACTATGAAAAATTATATGCCACCAAATACAACAATCTAGAAGAAATGGATAAATTCCTAGAACAATACAACCTTCCTAGACTGAGTCATGAAGAAGCAGAAAGCCTAAACAGACCAATCAGCAGGGAGGAAATAGAAAAAACTATTAAAAACCTCCCCAAAAATAAAAGTCCAGGCCCAGACGGTTATACTAGTGAATTCTATCAAACATTCAAAGAAGACTTGGTTCCTATTCTACTCAAAGTCTTCCAAAAAATTGAAGAAGAAGCAATACTTCCAAACACATTTTATGAGGCCAACATAACCCTCATACCAAAACCTGGCAAGGATGGCACAAAGAAAGAAAACTACAGACCAATATCTCTAATGAATACAGATGCTAAAATTCTAAACAAAATACTGGCAAACCGAATACAACAACATATTAAAAAAATAATACATCATGATCAAGTGGGATTCATCCCAGAATCTCAAGGATGGTTCAACATACGCAAAACGGTTAACGTAATACACCATATCAACAAAACAAAGAACAAAAACCACATGATCTTATCAATAGATGCAGAAAAGGCTTTTGATAAAATACAACACAATTTTATGTTTAAGACTCTCAACAAAATGGGTATAGAAGGAAAATATCTCAACATGATAAAGGCCATATATGATAAACCATCAGCCAATATCATTTTAAACGGCAAAAAACTGAGGACTTTCTACCTTAAATCAGGAACAAGACAGGGTTGTCCACTCTCTCCACTCTTATTTAACGTGGTGCTAGAAGTTCTGGCCAGAGCAATCAGACAAGACAAAGAAATAAAAGGCATCCATATTGGAAAAGAAGAAGTAAAGGTATCACTTTTTGCTGATGATATGATCCTATACATCGAAAACCCGAAGGACTCCACAAAAAGATTATTAGAAACAATAAGCCAATACAGTAAGGTCGCAGGATACAAAATTAACATACAGAAGTCCATAGCCTTTCTCTATGCCAACAATGAAATATTAGAAAACGAACTCAAAAAAATAATCCCCTTCACGATTGCAACAAAAAAAATAAAATACCTAGGAATAAACATAACAAAAAATGTAAAGGACCTATATAATGAAAATTACAAAGCATTGTTAAGGGAAATCGAAAAAGATACAATGAGATGGAAAAATATTCCTTGTTCTTGGATAGGAAGAATAAATATAATCAAAATGGCCATATTACCCAAAGCAATATACAAATTTAATGCAATTCCCATCAAAATCCCTATGAGATTTTTTAAAGAAATGGAACAAAAAATCATCAGATTTATATGGAACTATAAAAAACCCCGAATAGCCAAAACAATCCTAAGGAAAAAGAATGAAGCTGGGGGCATTACAATACCTGACTTTAAACTATATTATAGGGCCACAATAATCAAAACAGCATGGTATTGGCAGAAAAATAGACACTCAGACCAATGGAACAGAATAGAAAGCCCAGAAATAAAACCACATATATATGGTCAAATAATCTTTGATAAAGGGGCCAACAACACACAATGGAGAAAAGAAAGCCTCTTCAACAAATGGTGTTGGGAAAACTGGAAAGCCACATGCAAAAGAATGAAACTCGACTACAGCCTGTCCCCGTGTACTAAAATTAATTCAAAATGGATCAAAGACCTAAATATAAGACCTGAAACAATAAAGTACATAGAAGAAGACATAGGTACTAAACTCATGGACCTGGGTTTTAAAGAACATTTTATGAACTTGACTCCAATGGCAAGAGAAGTGAAGGCAAAGATAAATGAATGGGACTACATCAGAATAAAAAGTTTTTGCTCAGCAAGAGAAACTGATATCAAAATAAACAGACAGCCAACTAAATGGGAAATGATATTTTCAAACAACAGCTCAGATAAGGGCCTAATTTCCAAAATTTACAAAGAACTCATAAAACTCAACAACAAACAAACTAACAATCCAATAAAAAAATGGGAAGAAGACATGAATAGACACTTCTCCCAGGAAGAGATACAAATGGCCAACAGATATATGAAAAAATGCTCAGCTTCATTAGTTATTAGGGAAATGCAAATCAAAACTACAATGAGATACCACCTCACCCCTGTTAGATTAGCTATGATCAACAAGACGGGTAATAGCAAATGTTGGAGAGGCTGTGGAGAAAAAGGAACCCTCATTCACTGTTGGTGGGACTGTAAAGTAGTACAACCATTATGGAGGAAAGTATGGTGGTTCCTCAAAAAACTGCAAATAGAACTACCTTATGACCCAGCAATCCCTCTACTGGGTATATACCCCAAAACTTCAGAAACATTGATACGTGAAGACACATGTAGCCCCATGTTCATTGCAGCACTGTTCACAGTGGCCAAGACATGGAAACAACCAAAAAGCCCTTCAATAGAAGACTGGATAAAGAAGATGTGGCACATATACACTATGGAATACTACTCAGCCATAAGAAACGATGACATCAGATCATTTACAGCAAAATGGTGGGATCTTGACAACATTATAAGGAGTGAAATAAGTACATCAGAAAAAAACAAGAACTACATGATTCCATACATTGGTGGAACATAAAAATGAGACTAAGAGACATGGACAAGAGTGTGGTGGTTACCAGGGGTGGGGGGAGGGGGGACAGGGGGAGGGTTGGGGGGAGGGGGAGGGGCACAGAGAACTAGATGGAGGGTGGCGAAGGACAATCTGACTTTGGGCGAGGGGTATGCAACATAGTTTAATGACAAGATAACCTGGACATGTTTTCTTTGAATATATGTACCCTGATTTATTAATGTCATCCCATTACCATTAATAAAAATTTATTTAAAAAAAAATTAATTATATTTATTGGGGTGACACTGTTTAATAAAATTATATAGATAGAATGGGATACTACTCAGTCAAAAGAAAAGATGAAAAACTGCTCTTTCTAACATGGATAGACCTTGAGAATATCATGCTGAGTGAAATAAGCAAAACAGAAAAAGTTAAGAACCATGCGATTTCACTCATATGTGGGGTACAATATTCAGCACAACAAATAAACAAACAAGGAGAACAAACAAAAACTCATAAAAAATTAATTATATTTATTGGGGTGACACTGTTTAATAAAATTATATAGATAGAATGGGCACACACTATGGTATATGAACAATTTTTTTTACACATTCTTTGATATGGGGCTTCTAATTTTAAAATAGTGTTCTAGATAGTCTATGATAAGGTAGAGGTTTCTTAGAATAATTCATGACCATGGATATGTGGAAAACATATTAACAAAATAATTATTGTGATTTCAGCAATGATAAAGGGAAATGTAAATGAAGCTTTCATATTTTATATTGGAACAGAAGGCTATCGGGCATGTTTTGAGACTAGAAAATGTATAAATTTTTTTAAGTGAAGTATTGAATAGGCAGTAAGATTGTTTATAAAGATTATTTAGGAATAAATAATTACAATATAATGAGCACTATACCTTTAAACAATAAAAATGTCCATTATTTTAAGGTCCTCACAAGTTCATCACTGATACCAGCGACTATCCCTCTGGCCCCAAAAACCAATTGCATCCACCAAATTTAATGTTTTATCATTACGTCACTGTTCTTCAGACATAGTTTTACCACACTGGTTAATATTCCCAAACATAATATCCTATTTTGCATGTTTTTAAAGTTTATGTAATTAAACTTGAATTTTCTCTTGGTTTATGTTTCTACAATAGGATAGACATGTTGCATGTCTGTAGTTTATTCACTCTTTTTTGTGTGTGACAGAGACAGAGAGAGGGACAGATAGGGACAGACAGGAACAGAGAGAGAAGCATCAATTCTTTGTTGCAGCTCCTTATTTATTCCATGATTGCTTTCTCATATTTGCCTTGACTGGGGGGGGGGGGCAGTAGAGCGAGTGACCCTTTGCCCAAACCAGCGACCTTGGGCTTCAAGCCAGCGATCCTTGGGCTCAAGCCACTGACCATGGGGTCATTCTATGATCTCACACTCAAGCAAGCAACCATGTGCTCTAGCTGGTGAACCTGTGCTCAAGCCGGTGATCTCAGGTTTTCGAACATGGGTTCTCTGCATCCCCATTCAATGCTCTATCCACTGCGCCACTGCCTGGCCAGGCTAGTTTATTCACTCTTATTGCTGTATAAGTACTACATTATGTGGCTATATCTCACTTTCCTTTTTAGTCTACTATTGTTGAGCATTTGAGATTTCCCTAGCATTTTGCTTTTGTAAATATTGCTGCTGTTAACATTTATGTATGTGTCTCCCATTCAGGAGGTTTGGGACTTATAAATAATAGTTTCCCTTAGGTTTATAGCCAGGAGCAGAATTGCTCAGCAATATGTATGAATAGGCTCTTATTTACTATGATATGCCAAATTGTTTTCCAGGTTAGTTTATATGCATCATGGACTTTAAAAAATTCTGCTTGTTCCACATCTTTGCCCAACCTTGAAAATATTAGACTTATTTTTTGCCAATCCTGTATCTTACTCTTCATTTGAATATGTATCTTTCAGGTAATTAATAATGTTGAAGATACATAATGTAATGCATCTCATATGTGAACAGTCTATTCAAGGTATTTTCTTGTGTATTTTGTGATTTTTGACTTTTAAGTTCATATTTCTTGAAGCATTATCTGAAGGAATTATTTGGCAACTGAGCCAAATGTAGAGTCACTCAAATATAATTTGCATTTTCTACAGCCACTTATATAAGCTTCATCAAATTACAGCAACATTAACTTTTGGTTTGAAAGTTTATCTGAGTCCCCCAAGTAGAATAGTTTCAGGCTGCAAACCATACATAAAGGACTGCTTATGGTTACTATGTATTTTAATTTTAAAATTAAATTCAATGGGGTGACACTGATCAATAAGAGTACAAAGGTTTCAGGTGAACATTTCTATATCACTTGAACTGTTGTTGGTTGCATTTTGAGCTCATCAACCAAAAGTCAAATAATTTTTTGTCACCATTTATTTGTCCCTCTTTACTTCCTTCCCCTCAACCCCTCCCCCAGGTAACCATTTCAATTTTATCTATGTCCATCTGTCTCAGTTTTAGAAAAATTTTTCCCCACTTAATGCCTAGGTTCAAGACAATTATTCTTGCTTTTACTTAGAATGTAGATGGCCTATTAGTAATTTACCTTAAAAACTAGGTGCAGCCTTTTAGGTTCCCAGATTCCTTGGGCATGACAACTATGGTGCACAAAAACCATTCCCACTTACTCAAGACCTCTAGACATCAGTGTCCCAAGCTTTAGCCCCATCATCTAGTGGACTCCACAGTGAGCCCAGTGATGCATCACCCTACAGGGAGCCCAACCATCTTCATTGAGAACAAGCAAATCAAGCATCTCAGTTTCAGGCACAAAAGGGAAAACTTCACTGTGATAAATGCATCCAGAACTTTGCAGTTATAAAATCTAGAAACTATAGTATTTTAAATTCAACAGAAATCTTAGATTTTATGGTGCAGTTGAGTGCTATTTTTATTTTCAATTACATATGGAGGCTACCAAACATATCTAAATTTAGATTCAATACAGTCTTAATCTATCCCTGGCACCATGTTCCACATTTTTTAAAATTTATTTAATGATTATAGGAGAGAGAGAGAGAGAGAGAGAGAGAGAGAGAGAGAGAGAGAGAAGGGAGGAGGAGCAGGAAGCAGGAAGCATCAACTCCCATATGTGCCTTGACCTAGGGCAAGCCTAGGGTTTTGAACTGGCGACCTCAGCATTCCAGATTGACGCTTGATCCACTGCACCACCACGGGCCAGGCCATGTTCCACATTTCTTACTCCCCTTCTTCTCTCCCTGTGTCAGGACTTGGAACATTGCTAAATTTCTCTGGGTTTTTGGTGAGTCACATGGAGAATATTTTTATAGTTTGGAAAAATGTATGTCTTTTGTAACTGAGCAATCTGTTTTCTATATATATTAGACTCAAACTCAGTTTTCAGAGTTTGATGGGCCCCTTTACTAATAATAGTTACCAATTTATTGTGTGTCTACTATCTGCTAGACAATATGTTAGTGTTTTTGCATTCATTTATCTATTCCTTAAAACTTCATGATGGCTCAAAATTGCCTGACTGGTAGATGTCTAAGATGTATTCCATCTCAGGTCTCAGCTTCCACAGACTCCGGCTGACACTGCACAATGCAGCCACATATTTTGAGAAATAGCCTCCCCATTGTCCAAATCCAGTAGTAACTACAAAATTAAACTATTTCTTTCAGCAAAAACAGATATCAAATTTTTTGGCAAATACAAATGAAATAACTTTCACTGTGAGGTCTTTTTTATCTTTATTTTATTTTATTTTTTTGTGACAGGGACAGAGAGAGACAGAGAGAGGGACAGATAGGGACAGACAGATAGGATAGGAGAGAAATGAAAAGCATCAAATCTTTGTTGTGGTATCTTAGTTGTTCATTGATTGCTTTAGCATATGTGCCTTAACCGAGTGGTGGTGGGGACTACAGCAAACCGAGTGACCCCATGCTCAGGCCAGCAACCTTGGGCTCAAGCTGGTGAGCCTTGCTCAAACCAGATGAGCCAACACTTAAGCTGGCAACCTCAGGGTTTCAAACCTGGGTCCTCTGCATCCCAGTTTGACACTTTATCCACTGAGCCACTGCCTGGACAGGCTCACTGTTAAATCCTAATTCTATCTATGCATAATGGGTGTTTACCCTGAAGCCTTGTATTTTTTAATAATTATCTAGTTAGATGTATCAATATATCAAGTATGGAATAAAGAAATGACAACAACAGTATTTCTAGCTTTGGTGTTTATGAAGAGCTCCTATTGCTTTCCTGCTATTAGAGTGTTGTCATATGCACACTTTGAATGTCACATTAAAAAAAAACTCATCACAAAGAAGTTTATGATCACAGCCCCAGTATAACTTGATATATACATAATTATACCATCTCCTAAACTTCATTATGCTCCTGTTTCCTTCCTGTAAAATGGGGCCAATGCATGATTAACTTCTCTTAGGTAGAAACAATTTAATGAAGACTAGTATGCACAGAAATTTGGTTTTTTTAGAGTTAAGAATTTTATAAACGAAAGGCATTATTGTGATGCTCTTGTTATTATTCATTTGTGCTATAAAAATCTCCCAAATGCAGCCAGAGAATGAAAAAAAAATCCAGCCTAGCACATCATTGAAAAAGCTTTTATCATCTTTGCTCTTCTATCTTAGCAGCATTAGCTTAAAAAACGTCTGATATACTTGACAAGTCAGAAAGAACTTTTGTCACGGATGGAAACGTAATCTATTCTATATGCAGGCACTAGTCCTACAATATATGACACTCAGGCATGTAAAACCACTGAAACATAGGTGTAGGTAATTGTCAGAGTAATTCTAATGCATCTTTAGTTTCCTTGCTTATTGACCCATTAACTTAAATCTAGTTTTATTTTCAACTCAGCTATATAATGGTATAAATTATGTATAATACAATTCATACAGATGAACTGTAAAAACCAATGAACTATGACAAACTTATAAATTCAAATAATAACTACCACACTGATCAGCATATAGTTTATTTTCATCCTATCGGAAAATTCTCTCATGCTTTTTGGCATAGATCCCATTTCAACTTATTGGCAAATTTTATCCTATATTGAAATAGTATTATCTTGTATTCAAAAATCCAGTGCCTGAATTTTTGTCCAGGGACTGAGAGTTGACACAGTTGGAAATCATCTGTTGTTCTGTTATTTATGAGTTATCATTTCTTTAGAAAGACCTTCCCCAAATAAAGCCCTTCTTATTTCTCTGTCATACTCTGCCTGTTCTTTTGCTTTATCCTTCTTATCACATTTTAATTAATTAATTATTTACTTATGTATGTGAATCTGTATGTGCATGGATATGTGTATATGTCTACATCACTCACTAGACTTGGGACCTTCCAGAATTAAGAGTCCTGATTTTTCTATTGCTGGTATGTTCTTATCTGATGCCTTATATATACTTCGTTGTTGTACGGAGGTGCTCAATGATTACTTTCTGAATATAATAAATAGCTGGTTCATTTATACTACATTTATTAAGTACCTACTAAAGACATGTGGACTGCAATGTATTAGAGATCTAAAAGTGAAAAAGGATGCTTAATAAGGAGATCTTACTCTGTTGAATTCACAATTATTGTCTATAAAATAATACCTCAGCTATCACCATCTTTCATCAATTTAAATATTTTCTCTTTTAGTTAGGATCCAGTTGACAATATGTGTGAGGGAAGGAGGGCTAATCTTTGAGATAAAATCATTCTCCATATTCAATGCATTTTGGTGAGAGTTTGGGTCCTGTCTGTGCCATTTACTAGTTTTTTGTCCACTTATGAGTCATGTAATCTCCCTGAGTGGTGATTTCTAAATTTGTAGAAGGGAGATAACAATAGTTCCAGCCTTATTTAGATGATGTAAGGTTAAATAGCTTGTAAATGAGGGTTTGTGTTATGTGGAGAGAAAACAATTGATAGCCAGTGTGATGGATGAAGCATAAACCTTGGTACCAGGAAAACCAGAGTTCAAATCTGAGTCAGTCCATCTATGGGCAAGAACTGTAACTCTGGCTACATTAATGAACATATTCATGCCTCATTTCCTCATCTCTAAAATAGGAATAAGAACAGTCACTTTGTGTGATTGATGTGAAATGACTTAATATTTGAAAAATGCTCAGATAGAGACTGCCACCTAGAAGGGCTCAATAAATGTAGTTACTTGAATGACTGTCATTATTATCATTAAGTTCCTACTTAAGCATTGTGTTGGACATACATTAATTTAAGGATATTTCATAAGTAGCCATAGATGTATGTGCCTAATATAATAAATTTTAATCATTTAAAGTATGTTCCAAAAATGAGAGTAGGGTATTTAACTATAAACTTTTAGAGTGAGTTATTTTTTTATTAATTCATAGCAGAATATCAACACAATAGAATAATTGCAACTGTATTCAAAGGAGAAAAATGTGAATTTGACTATTAGAATTTGAATGAGTAGTTTAACAAGTTAGTATTATTTTTTTCTATATGTAGGGAATATTTACCCGAAGAATGAGCCTGTGAATGGTTTTGAAGAAGAATGTATTAGTAAAGCCCATCTTAATTCTTAAGACATCCTTGTGAGATAGATAGTTAACTGATAAGTGTCTCACAAAAAACTCTTAAAGAGATTAAAACTTTGCCTGAAATCAAGCAACCAGCAAGTTGCTGAGCTAATATTTGAACTCAAGACTATCTAGTCCAATGTTTATCTTCTTTTATTACTATTTCTTTTATATGTGCTATTCCTACTCTGTGGCAGATGCTTTTCTAGGCACTGGAGATGTAGCAATAAACAATACAATCACTGCCCTCGTGGAGCTCACACTCTAGAATATAGAATAGGAAGGCTGATATTTGGTGGATCACACTTCCTATTACCTCATTAAATCCTGCTCTAGGAGTTTAGCAGAGTAAATGACATTATCCTTGGTCCTTAGACTAGAAAACTGGGGCTGAAATTGAGTTATTAAGATAATAAACTGAACATCCAGGAGTGGAACCTACATCATCTGACTCAAGATCTGGTGTTTTGTTGATTGCTAAATAAATAAAAACATCAAATGTTATCCTTAAGGTATGTATGATCATATTGGCAATAAAGTGAAATACAAGGCAAGAACACACATTTATTCTTAAGAAGGCAGGCCAGAGGTGCCAGAAATTAGCACTCATTTCCCCTTTCCAAGGAGCCATCAAATAATGACTAATGGAGTTAGTGTATACATATCCTTTGACCCTTAGGTGGGATAACTATGATGAAAGGGTTCCCATGCTGGCTTCCAGAGTTCCCCAGGATTCATCTCCAGATATAGAAGAGCTAACTCAGTTAATATCATCTTTTACTGTCTGCCTTCATTTTCTAACTACATCCTCTACATTCTTTGGGTAAATTCTCAAATAAATTCCCTGCAATAGCATCTTTGCACCAAAGTCTCACTCTGGGGGTACTTAGACTAAGTTACCAATTAATTCATTAAAATAAGGGTACCCACCCAGTAGCCTTAGAATGAAGGGATCAGTTTCAAAGGCACATGTGAAATACCCAGACATCTCCTGCTAATGGAGTGCTTTTCACTCTGCATAGTGACTGTGAACCACAGCCTGCAGGGCCTTTTTCCCTTGAGAATGTCACCATCAGTTTTCTCTAATTATGAAAGCTGTCAGGAATAGGGAAGGTGGCTTCTGCTTGCAAATCAAATGGAGATGGTTTCTTCCATCACAGAAACAAAGGCGAATCGCAGTGAATCACTTTCCCTCCTTTTTCCTCCACTGCTATTACCACCAATGTTTCCTGTTTCCACGTCTTCCTTCCTACCTTCCTGCCACCTGCTTTCCCTTTCTCCCTCTGCTCCTCCTTTCTTCCTTTCTTCTACCAGAATATATAACCTGACCAAAATTATAGCTTTTTTTCCTTTTGGTTAAGATGGTAGGCAGATATAAGAGTGCTGATTAACATCATCTTTCCTCCCTGGATGTCTTTTTTTTTTTCTAAACCTCTCCAAAGATTTTATATATATATATATGTATTGAGCTGTACCTAGAGCTCATTTTTATTACCCAATACAATAGACATAGATTCTTATTAGGTAAGAAAATCCTCTGTGAAGGAAATAATCCATTTCATTTTCCAAATGAGCAGCATGTAGCTAAAAGAAAGAACAAAATTAACAATAGAATTCACAGCCCAAATCCCTTGTCATGCTTTCTTTAGTAAAATGAACACAGGTGGAAAATGTATTCATTTCGTTACAAGGTAGAAGAATTAACCTCACTTCATTTTTTGTATTTAGTCCCCATTTGGCATGAGGCCACTGCGCTCTCATTAATCAGATTATCAGTGCTGAAACAACCACCTATGTTGGCACGTGGGAACAGAGCAGACTTTCTTATTTTATGAAAACACCTAGGACCATGGGAATAGGAAACAATATTTACATGTGCTTCATAAAGGTTCTCTTGGCCAGTCAGTCCCAGGCCACGATCACAACTGATAACCATCCCCAGTTGGAGCATACAGATAAAAAAAAGCCCTTTTAATCTGTTCTTTGAAGTCAACTCTAAATACTACATAAAACTGTTCAATTATGTTCTCATAAGAAACCAAATATATAACAACAGTCAAATATACAAATAACTTATTAATGATAGATTTTATGGGTTAAATTCAAAGTGAGGTGTGCCAAAAAATGTCATTTTATTAAATGTGATAGTATCATCCCAAATTGACAATTTCTCCCATGTTCAATGCCACTGTATTAGAACTTTAAAAGAAAGAACATGCACTCATAGCCCAGAAGGTAGATATTGTTGCATAAAGCATATTTCCAAAGCATTTCAACTATGCTATGATAGCAAAGACATAGAAGGAAAGACAGCCACCTCTACAATAACAGAAGAAAAACTTAGCCTAGGTCCTTGCTGCTCATAGTGGGAAGCCTGGTCCCCTGGGTATATATTGATATGGCAGGAAATATAGCAAGTCAGCAGACAAAACTGGTACATGCCCTGAAGTGCCAATTTCAATTAGTGGCAACTGAGAGCATGATTTACATATAAAAGCACACACAGAATAACACATATTTAAGCTTTAACTCTACCTAGGATACTAATTTAACTATTGTTATGATAAACTAGGTTGCAGTAAAAAAATCAACTCAAAGTTATAGTAAAGTCAATGCAATAAAATTTTTATTTCATTAAAAATACATAGATACAATGAAAAGTTGAATGCACAATTTTTATAACTTCTTGAGATAAAAGGTTAGCTTTCAGATAAGTTTTATGATTGAAGTTGGTCCCTTTGGGTGTTGCCTGAACCACTGTAGGGCAGGTTCATTCCTCTGGCATTAGGCATATATTTAGTAGAAAAGCCTGAAAAGCACTTAGAGAGCTTGGTATTAATGGTGTAGGAATTTCAGCAAACTTTTCCTCTTTGCATGTAAAAAATTAATACTAGCCCTGGCCAGTTGGCTCAGTGGTAGAGCGTCAGCCTAGCGTGCAGGAGTCCCAGGTTTGATTCCCAGCCAGGGCACACAGGAGAAGCGCCCATCTGCTTCTCCACCCTTCCCCCTCTCCTTCCTCTCTGTCTCTCTCTTCCCCTCCTGCAGCCAAGGCTCCACTGGAGCAAAGTTGGCCCGGGTGCTGAGGATGGCTCTGTGGCCTCTGCCTCAGGTGCTAGAATGGCTCTGATTGCGGCAGAGCAATGCCCCAAGATGGGCAGAGCATCGCCCCCTGGTGGGCAGGCCAGCTGGATCCCGGTCGGGTGCATGCGGGAGTCTGTCTGACTGCCTCCCTGTTTCCAGCTTCTAAAAAAAAAAAAAATTAATACTAGACCTTAAATGTGGCTCTTCAGTCTCCAATACTTAGTTTTGTTTGGTGAAACCAGGAATGTGTCATTCACCAAAGATGCCTACTTACTTGTCTCAGTTAAAAACATTGAAAAACAGAATGCTCATTTAGCAGCAGGAGATTGAAGAAAGGATCAGTTAACTACCATACTCACATTGAGCCTTGGGTTACATAATAGAAGCTGAAGATCCCTACAACTGGTGTATGGCACTTCACTTCTGAGAGTTAATTTCTGCAAAAGGAGGTAGATTAACTATTTACTCAACAGACATTCACATAGAAATGACCAGTTGCTGAGACTTATGGACATAGATAAAAGTGATGTGGTTACCAGGGTGAGAAGGGCATAGGGAAGGGAGGTAAGGTGGGGGGAGAGAGAGAGGGAAAGGTGTAAAGAGGAACAAATATAAGAGGATGGAAATGATTTGACTTTGAATGATGGGCATACAACATAATCAACAGTTCAAATGCTATAGAAATGTTCACCTGAAACCTATGTACTCTTATTAATCAATGTCACCCTGTTAAATTTCATCTTCTAAATAAAATTTTAAAAAATTACCAGTTGCTGTCCTAAGTTCTTTGTATGAATTAATTAATTTAATTTTATAACAAAATGCTGTGTTATAAGTGCCATGAATAATGGGTAAAGCAAAGCCAAGTAAGTAAATAGATACAGTAGGGAGTGTAATATTCTCGATAGTCTAGTTAGAATAGAATATGTTCTTCTTTTATTTAATATTTTATGTGGTATATGTGAAGTTGAGTATTTCAGGTAGGAAGTAACATTTGAGTAGTCCTGACTACATTAAAGGGCCATCCGCGTAGCTCTCTAGGAGAACAACGCTTCAGGTAGACAGACCAGCAAGGCAGAGGCTCTGAGATGGAAATAAGCCTGAGATGCTGAAATGAACAAGTTGGTTAGCTTCCGAGAGTGGATCTGACACAGAGCTTAGAGGAGTAAGAGGTGAGTGAGATCAGAGAGGAAAGAGTTTGGTTTTCTTTCATTTGAAACCAAATTTAGTTGCCATTCTTCTGAGTTGATATACCATAAATTTTCCTAACCTAGGCTTCCCCTTTACCTTATTATAAAAATAATTTACCTATATAAAATGTATATATATATATATATGTTTTAAATTAATTTATTTTTAAATTTATTTGGGTGACATGGTTCATCAAACTATACAGGTTTCAAATGTACCACTCCAATGTTATTACCCCATTATCTCTGTTTATACGTTTGTCTCAGGAATTCTTTTTTTTAATTTAAATTACTAGGGTGACACCCCAGTTATATAGCCTTCAGATATATGATTCTACAATACGTCATCTGTACACTGTACTGTGTGGTCACCTATCTCAAGTCAACTCTCCTTCCGTCCATTTATTTTCCTTATCTCCTCCTCCACCTCCTCTAGCACCACCTCTCCTAGCAATAACCACATTGTTGGGTCTGTGAATTTTCTCTCTCTCTCTTTTTCTTTTTACTTTATTCTTCCCTTTTTGTTTGCTCAATTCCACCAATGCCCTACCCAGGCCCCCAACCCCCTACCCCCAAAGGCTGTCAGCTTGTTCTCTATTTGTGAGTCTCTTTTCTGCTTATTAATTCATTTTATTCATTAGATTCCACATATGAGTAAAATTATATGGTCTTTTTCTGAATGACTTATTTCACTTAGCATAATGCTGTCCAGGTCCATCCATGCAGTTGCAAAGGATAAGATTTCCGTCTTTATGACCACCAAGTAGTATTCCATTGTGTATGTAAATATACCACAGCTTTTTGGGGTTGAATCCAAATCTTGGCTTTGTAAATAATGTTGCAATGACCATTAGGTGAATATATTTTTCAAATTAGTTTTTGGGTTTCTTCAGCTAAATTCCCCAGAGTAGAATTAGTGGACTAAAAGGCAGTTCCAGTTTTAATTTTTGAGGTTACTCTATGCTGCTTTCCACAGGGACTGCACCAATCTGCATTCCCACCAACAGTACATAAGGATTCACTTTTCTCCACACCCTCACCAACACTTGTTTGTTGCTTTATTTATGACAGCCATCTGACAGGAGTGAGGTGATATCTCATTGTGGTTTTAGCTTGCATTTCTCTGATGATTAATGACATTGAGCATCTTTTCATAATTTTATCAGCCATCTGTATGTCCTCTTTATAGAAATATCTGTGAAAATCCTTTAACCATATTTTAATTAAACAATTTTTTTTGGTGTTGAATAGTATAATGTCATTATAAATTTTGAATAATAACCCCTTATCAGATGTATCAGTGAATATTTTCTCCTACTCAGTGTGTTTTCCTTTCATTTTATTGATGGTTTCCTTTGCTGTGCAAAATTTTAGTTTGATATAATCCCATTTGTTTGTTGGTTGGTTTGTTTACTTTGGTCTCCCTTGCCAAAGGAGATATCTCAAAAAATATTGCTACAAGAAATGTCAAAGGTTTTACTGTCTATGTTTTTTTATTTATTCATTTTAGAGAGAGGGGACAGAGAGAGATAGAGAGAGAAAAGGGGGGAGGAGCAGGAAGCATCAACTCCCATATGTGCCTTGACCAGGCAAGCCCAGGGTTTTGAACTGGTGACCTCAGCATTCCAGGTTGATGCTTTATCCACAGTGCCACCGCAGGTCAGGCTTACTGCCTATGTTTTAATCTAGGATTCTTATGGTTTCAAAAATAAAGCCCTAATCAGTTGGCTAAGTGGCAGAGCATTTGCCTGGCATGTGGAAGCCTCTGGTTCAATTCCAGGTCAGGGCACATAGGAGAAGTGATCATCTGCTTCTCCATCCCTCTCTTTCTCTCTCTTTTTTCCTATCTCTTTCTCCTTCTCCTGCAGACATGGTTTGATTGAATTGAACAAGTTAGCCCTGGGCACTGAGGATGGCTTGTGGCCTCAGGCACTAAAAATAGCTTGTTTGCCAAGCAACAGAGCAATGTCCCAGATGGGCAAAGCATCATCCCATATGGGGCTTGCCAGTGGATCCTGGTCAGGGTATTTGCAGGAGTCTATCTCTCTGCCTCCCCTCCTCTCACTTAACTAAAATGAATAAATAAATAAATAAATAAATAAATAAATAAATAAAATAACATTTAAGTCTTTAATCCACTTTGAGTTTATTCTTGTGTATAGTGTGAGAAGATGGTCTAGATTTTTTGCATATATATATTTGCATATATATATTTTGCATATAAATTATATATATATAATTTTCTCAACACCATTTACTGACTAAACTATCTTTTACCGCATTGTTTGTTTTTGCCTCCTTTGTAAAATATTAATATAAATGTGTGGTTTATTTCTGAGCTCTCTATTCTATTTTATTGATTTACATGTCTGTTTTATGTCAGTATCATGCTGCATTAATTACATACTATAATCTTGTAGTATAGTACGATACCAGGAAACATGGTTCTTCTAACTTTTTTTGCTTTTCCCAAGATTGCTGTGGCTAGACAATGTCTTTTTTTGGTCCCATATAAATTTCTAAAATATTTTTCTAGTTCTTTGAAATATGCCACTGGTATGTTGATAGAAATTGCATTGACTCTATAGATTGCTTTGAGTAGTTCGGATAGTTCAGTGATGTTAATTCCTAATATCTATGAATGCAAATATGCTTCTACTTATTTGTATCTTCTTCAGTTTCTTCTTTTATTGTCTTATATTTTTCCAACTACCATTCTTTTAAATCCTTGGTTAAAGTTATTCCTAGACCTTTTACCATATTTTTGATACACTCGTGAATGGGATTGTTTTCTAAGTTTCCCTTTCTGATAGTTATTTATTGGTGTATAAAAATGCAACAAATTTCTGAATATTTATTTGTATCCTGCTGTTTTACTGAATTCATTTGTTTTAGTGGAATCTTGAGGGTTCTTTATATACAATATCATGTCATCTGCAAATTACTTCTTTCTTTGCATTTTGGAAGCATTTTATTTCTTCTTCTTGTCTGATTGCTGATGTTATGACTTTCAGTTCTATGTTAAAAAAGTGTAGTGAAAGCAGACACCACTGTTTTGTTCCTGATCTTAAAGGAAATGCTTGTAGTTTTTGCCCATTGAGTGTGCTCTCAGTTGTGTGTTTGTCATATATGGCCATTGTTATGTTGAGATATGTTCCCTCTGTTCCCACTTTGGTAAAAGTTTTGATCATAAATGGGTGCTAAATTTTATCAAATGCTTTTTCTGCATCTATTGATATAATCATGTGGTTTTTATCCTTCATTTTATTTATGTGGTGTATCACATTAATTCATTTGCAAATATTGTACTAACCTTGCATCACCAAAATAAATTCCACTTGATCATGATGTATAATCTTGTTACTGTGCTGCTGGATCTGCTTTGCTAAAATTTCATTGAGGATTTTAGCATCAGTATTCATCAGGGATATTGGTCTATCTAGCTGATATTGGGAGTATCAAAGGCAAAAGTGATTTTAAGACCAGAAAAAAATATATATATATGAGCTCAATATGGAAAATTGAAAGTGATCAATTCAATGTCTTCAAAATGTATTATGCTTATATGTAATTATTAAATTTAATATTCATAAAATATATTATTTGAAAATAAACTTGGCAATAATTGTGAGGTATGCTCCCAAATTTCTGAAGAATCACAGACAATCATAAATTCAGTAGTATTCTTATAGTTAAATAGTTACAATAATAAACTTTAAAAACATTATAAGAAAAATTATATTCAATATGATATGGAAACATTTTATGTTGCATCAATAGTGAGGATGTGCTAAGATCTCTTACACCTTAATGCAGCTTTACATGGCTCTTAAAGATTGATGAATGTGAAGGTATCACTTAACTTTTTTGAGCTTTCTTTTCTTACTATAAAATGGAAATAGAATACTTGCCTTGTTGGTTTCTGAAAAATAGAACTAAGACATAAAAATGACGTAAAATTTTGTCTGACACACACCAGAACACTCAATAACTGATTGTTGTTCTTATTATGTCTGTTTCAAAAGTATTTGCCTTTTAGCTGATATCTCACCAAACTTTGTGTCTTTTGTACCCCTTTTTAGCACCTAGTACCAGTGGTGGGATTTAAATAATTTAACAACCAGTTCTCTGACCTAATGACCACTTTAAGTATAAAAAATATATACCAAAAGGTAGTTTATTATTTCATGTATTTCATACTTAAATAAAAATAATAAAAGAGGTACATAAAACTAGATTATGTTATAAGAAAGAGTTTTAAAATATTAATGAAAAAGTATTAACTAATACCAACAAAAAACAATACAAGTTGTCACCCTCTGGTTGTTTGGCATTTTTTACATTATATATTTACTGAGGTAACAAACATAGGCAATTAAATGTAGGATTTTATCAAAGGTATAATGGGTTTTATGAAATGAATAAATAAATATTACATTACACTTAGGTCAAATTTTTTCACCTCTGGATGGAATGAACATTACTAAGGGCACTTAGAATACACTGTTGTGCAGATGAACATTAAAAAAGAACAAGGGATATAAATTTGTGATTTCCACATTGGGTGGATGACTAGGCACCCACCTTAGAGAGAACCGCGATTACAAGTGCCATTTTAACAGCCAGTTCACCAAACTCAACAAAAAATTAGGTTATCGGGTCTATGGAACCTGTGTATACTGGCTGAATCCCACCAGTGCCTAGTGCTGTAACTCCCATGCTCACTTCAATAGGATTTATTTAATACCAATTAAATTGAGTATGAAAGTCATAAATTGAGAAAAATAGAAAGAGATTGTTGGAGTCAAATTTGAATATTAAAATTATGGTGCTGTAAATGCCAAGTTGGAATTTCAGAAAGAAAATATCAGCTAGTGTTGTGATTATCCACATAGGCTGATCAGAACTTGCAAGGAGATTATTTGCCTGCCCCATGCCATATGGAGGTCAGACAATTTAATTTACGAATCATTACAAGATAGATGATATAAACAGGGCCTGTATTGCCTAGCACTGTACCTGAATTTATAAGGTGTTTAATAAATAAATTGATTTTAGTAGTTTCAAAGTATTACTCATAATTTAATATCCAAAACTATTCATTTTACTTTATAGTGTAACAGAAATCTTTTTCTTTCTTCTTCTCCTTCTCCTTCTCCTTCTCCTTCTCTTTCATCTTCATTTATTTTTATTTTTATTTTTTTTTAGCAGAGACAGAGTCAGAGGGAGAGACAAATAGGGACAGACAGACAGGAAGGGAGAAAGATGAGAAGCATCAATTCTTTGTTTTGGCATGTTAGTTTTTCATTGACTGCTTTCTCATATGTGCCTTGACCGGGGGCTACAGCAGAGCAAGTAACCCCTTGCTCAAGCAGAGACCTTGGGCTCAAGCCAGTGACCATGGGGTCATGTCTATGATTCCACACTTAAGCCAGTGACCCTGCGCTTCAGCCAGTGAGCCCATGCTCAAGCTGGAGACTTTGGGGTATCAAATCTGGGTCCTCAGTGTCTCAGTCTGACACTCTACCCACTGTACCACCACCTGGTCAGGCTCTTTTCTTTTTTTCCTTTTTTAATGTTTATTTTATTGATTTCAGAGAGAGAAAAGGAGAGAGCAGGAGAGAGACAGCAACATCTGTTCATGTATGTGCCCTCACCAGGGATTGAACCAGCAACCTTTGAGCTTTGAGACAATGCTTTAACCAACTGAGCTACCCGGCCAGGGCCAGAAATCCATTTCTTAATATTATTGCAAATAAATCTTTCTGTAGTTATCTCTTTTCTTTGGATCTCTTTTCTAGAAATCTTTCTAAGATAATGTGATTTAAAATAAGAATTGGTATAGCTACAATTTGGCTAAAGTGTAAAATAAGGTAATCTGTTAAGAGACTAAAATACATTAATAAAAGAGGTAAACTAAAAAGATAGAAAAAAATAGAGTGTTTTGAACATGCAGTTGGGGCCAACAGTCTATCACAAAACCTCAAAGCATGCCAAAAAGAGGTAGAAACCCACAGAAGAACAGAAGCTTCCAGTGTGTCAGAGCAGGTCAGAAGGTGAGTGAGAACCAAACGGAGAGACAGAGGCTTTAGAGGATGGTATGCACCTTGATAATTCTTTGTTTCTACAACTTGAGTTTTCTGAACATATTTAATTATTTAGGAAATTTCTTTTTTAAATGATGGCATGCAAATAGTATCTAAGAGACTCACTAAATTAAGTATCTCAAGGACTGTCAATTTCAATGTTCTGATAATCAGATCATGGTGGTATTGCTTTTAATAACCCTCTTCTCTCTTAAATTCAGATTTCTGAATGAACAAAATTCAAAGAGGCTGTAATTCTTCCTCAGTACTCTCAGTCACGGTTCCAAATAGTAATCAGAGATTTTCCTCATTTTGAAACAATATTATTCAAAAGCATTTGCTTAATCATTGGAGAGCTTGGCAATATTTTCTCATCTTTAAGCATCAGCAAGATTAATTGTTCAGATATCTAACCCAAGGAAAACTTCTGCCAAGGCATAGCAAATTTTCTAAGATGGACCCATAACAGTAACTAAACACACGGTCTTCTGCAAATATGAGAGCCAAAAATGGGCACCTAAACTGGCCAAGATTTCTGCTGGAAACCTAGGCAACATAAAGGAAAACCTTTAAATGTTCACATAACATTAGAGGCAAGTGAAAGTCTATGAATTTATTCTAGTAAATAATAAGAAATAGCTACAGTATTTTTAAAATTATAACATTAATTATAAAAGTGAAAAACTAGAAAGTGTGTAAATGTTGATATAGCTGAATTGGTTAAGTGAATTATTACTGACTTATAGTTACATTATAAGATGTATATTCAATAAAATTAAAAAAAAGACATAGTTATTGAAAACAACAATAGAAAGAAACGTGAAAAAATGTATTAATGGAAGATACAAATGTCTAGAAAACCCGAATAAAGGTTTAGCCTCAAACTAATTTAAAAAATGCTCATTTAAGCTATAAGTGATACCATTTCTATCCCAAAATAATCTATGAAATCCTACAGGGTTAATCCTAAAGGGTGATGCCCCAGGGAGGTTTCTTACGGGAACTGGCATAGACTATTAAGAGAAGTTCCCAGGAGGGAAGATTCTACTTTAGATACGTTTGTAGTAGGAAATTTAAAATAATTTCCATAATGAACATATTGAAGACATCTATTGAAGAATCATTAATATAATAATTTCACTAATGGAGTACCATACTTAGATTAGAGTTTAGTTCATAAAATTGAAAGAAATGGTCTACAACCCAAGATAATAGAGTTTAATTTTACAACCTTATTTTGTTAGAAGCAAGTAGTAGTGGCAGGTCCAGCCATGTGTACACAGGGCAGCTGGCCTGCAGAATGCAGGAGTGGTGGCTAGAACAGAGTGGCTCTATTGTGACACACTGGCACTAGAAGACCAACCTAAGATACAATCATATCTTTCAACCACAGTCTATTTTCTGAACAGGATTTATTTGGAGTCAGAAGACCTGGATCCAAATGGCAGCTCTGTCTGTTATCACTGTGGGAGCTCATACAACTCATGAATTTTCCTGAATATATATATATATATATATATATATATATATATATATATAGTGATGTGTAAAAACTAGCTTACACTGGTTTGTGGGAGACAATCGTGAACACCTCTTTCCAGCCCCATGTTCAGTGATGTTACATCAGCAGCTGGAAATCAGGCATAATAGCAGTTATTTATATCACAAAAACTAGCAAACATTATAAATCAGGTCTCCTCCTTCCTAAAGGAGCCAGTAGTAAGACATTTACCAGTACATCACTGCTGTAAACAAGGGTCATCAAACAATATGACTAAGGGATTTAAATTGCTTTGGGAAACATAACATGTATTGTGAGATTTTGCTAATAATATTATTCTGTGCATAGTGTTTTGATAGATCAAATCTTGAACAAAGAGTTATCAAAGGCAACGTTTACATCTAATGAAAAAACAAGAGTTGAGAGATGAGAGTAATTAATGAGGACTGAAGTAGGCTTTCTACAGCTTAAAACTGTATGCAAGTTCAGGAAAAAAAGAACAAAGAATGGTGACAAGAGAACAAATTAGGTAAAGTGAACATGTAAGAGGTTTTGAAAAAAAAAGTCGGTCAAAATACAAAGACACAAATTTTAGACAGAACTATAAATAATCTGAAAGGCATCATTCAACTACTTATGTTCTAGAAAAGTCAGGCTAGATCTTTTGAAAGCACTTTTCTTTTTCTATTTCTTTCATTAATATTGGATCAGGGTGATTGCTCTTACCAATATAATCAATACATGATTATGTGCTTACATTATTGACATTCATATATACAATGTTAACACATGAAAAGACAAAATATAATTTTGGGATATTTTATAAATAATTATGTTTCTAAAGGCCTGTAATGACAAAATAAGGATACAGTTAAAATTTCAAAGTGTTCTTTAGACTAAAAATATCTGGTGAAGGTCAAAGGGAAAACTGAAGATTTTTGGTACTTTAGGGACCAAAGGCTTCACTGGGGACACATAAGTCATTCTGAAACCCCACCAATGTGAATGTAATCCAGGGGTCCCCAAACTACGACCCACTGAGGCCATTTATCCGGCCCCTGCTGCACTTCTGGAAGGGGCACCTCTTTCATTGGTGGTCAGTGAGAGGACACCACAAAGTGCGGCATCACTAATGTACAATACTACTTCCGGTGATGTGGGACGCACGCATCATGGCTCCAGAAGTGCGTCGTATCACGGCTCCAGAAGTGCATCATATTACTTGTTACGGCTAGCAGTGACAAATATGGAACCGGACATTGACAATCTCATTAGCCAAAAGCAGGCCCATAGTTTCCATTGAAATACTGGTCAGTTTGTTGACTTAAATTTACTTGTTCTTTATTTTAAATATTGTATTTGTTCCCATTTTGTTTTTTTCCTTTAAAATAAGATATGTGCAGTGTGCATAGGGATTTGTTCATAGTTTTTTTTATAGTCCGGCCCTCCAACGGTCTGAGGGACAGTGAACTGGCCCCCTGTATAAAAAGTTTGGGGACCCCTGATGTAATCAATGTCATAAGCAACCTGGGACCCCCACCTTATCTATTTTTTCATATTATGTTCACTTATAATCATACAACTAAAACAAAAATATGAACAAAAACAATATCAGCATTATGAAACACAGATCAAATTCTATTTTCTGTTATTTATAATCCTTCTTTCTCCCCTATTTATTGAAAATAAAAAGTTAGAAAGTATGTAAAAAGAGGAATAGTCATAGGAAAAACTTCATATTGTATATAAATATAATACAAGATAGGAGATAAAAAACATTAAAAAAATGAGCTTATGACAACATGAATAGACCTGGAGAACATTATACTAAGTAAAATAAGTAAAACAGAAAAAGCTAACAACTATATGATTTCACACAGAGGTGGGATATAAAAATGAGATGCATGAACATAGATAAAAGTGTAGTGGTTACTGGGGGTGGGAGACGAGGACAGGAGTAAAGAGGAACAAATATATGGTGACAGAAAATAATTTGACTTTAGGTGGTGGGCACTTAACATAAGCAACAGTTCTAAAGCTATAGAAATGTTTACCTGAAACCTATGTAGTCTTATTGATCCATGTCACCCCATTAAATTTAATATCTAAATAAATAAAAATAAATGAAAACGTGAGCTTAGAGCATTGAAATCATCAAGGTATCAAAAAAAACAGTAACTGATTGGTATGACAATGATGATCATTAATTATTTTAATTTTTAGGTGTTTATTTTTAATTTGATTGATTTTAGAGGGAGAGAGAGAAAAAAAAAGAGAGAGAGAAATCAATCTGTTGTTCCACTTTTTATGCATTAATTGGTTAATTCTTATATGTGCCCTGACAAGAGATCAAACCCACAACCTTGGCTTATCAGAACCACACTCTAACAAACTATGCTATCTGGCCAAGGGCTGATTTTGAGAAATTTTGCTATTAACCATATTATCAGTAGATCCCTCAACTCCATTTGTTCCTTCCTTTCCCTCCCTCCCTTTCTTTTCCTTTCCTTTCCTCCCTACCTCCCACCTTCCCCCCCTTTCCTTCCTTCCTTCCTTCCTTCCTTCCTTCCTTCCTTCCTTCCTTCCTTCCTTCCTTTCTTCCTTCCTTCCTTCCTTCCTACCTCCCTTCCTTCCTTCCCATTCCACCCTTCCTCCCTTCCTCCCTCTCTCCCTCCCTCCCTCCCTTTTTTTTATAGTTTTTCTTTTTTCTTTCCTTCCATCCTTTTCCCCTTAGGTCATTGCTTTCCTCTACTCTCGGCTCCAATTTATCACTTCTTTTCAGTTCAGAATCCCTTATATAGGCACACATTTGATTATAACACTCTTGGTTAAAGTATTATATTACATACACCATGAGAGCCGGTACTCTTTCAACTGTATCCCAGACTGCCTTTCCCAGAACATTTCTTTTCTCTTCTTTCCCAGTGTACCCTAAGCTTCAGCAACATATCAGCAAGACTATTCTCACATGTCTTACACTTTTAGCCTCCACTATAAAAGGAGTCAAAATGTAGAGTAGAATAAAAGAGGTTTTGGCAAAAATTCATATCTGGTCTTCACCTCTTAGCAGTTGTGGTATGCATAAAATAAAGACTACAGCCTATGTAGGATTATTGTGAGAAATGAATGATACCCCTGCCACATTGTTGATGATGATGAAGATGCTGACTGATGATGAAGATGTTCCTCCTCTGCCTCTCTAGATATGCTCTTTCCTTTGCCCACTGGTTCTGTATCCCAGAAGGCCTATATTAATAATTAATAATTAGAAAGAACTTGATTCTTTTGAAATACTCCAGGAGCATTTGCCTCAGTTAAGTGTTTGAATTCTGGCTAAAATTTGAGTCAACTCTTCATGCAATCTCATTTTGTGCAATGATATTTTGTGACTATAAATAAAGCAAGCTGAATCATCCCATCTATATGGGACTTACAATGACCTCTGGAGTAAAACATAAAGCTGTTGAAATGTATGGAATAACATAACTGCTGAAACAAGAAGCTTAGCTCCCCCCCCCACTTTTACTGCAAAATTTCTGGAGAACTACACCATTGAACTTGGCATATGAACCTTAGAATGGAGGAATTTCATATGGAGCATGTCAGAGGAGATTTAATTTTCAATTAGACTAAAAGAGGTCTAAGTCACTGAGGAAGACTGTCTTTATAAGAGTAAGAGAAAGGCAGCATTTCAAAACAAATCTCTTCCTAGAACCTTATGCAGTAGCTCTTGATTAGGTTTGCTGATATTTTAATATTCTGCAAACTTAAAACTTTCTAAGAATGCCAATGTGTATTAAGGTAACTTGCATATTTAATTTAAACTATTTTTTAAATTTTTCCCTTGGGCTTTAGAAACACAGCATTATTATTCAACATTATTATATAAATATGTATCCTCTTAACCAAAACAGAATTGAGTCCTTCAAAAAGTGTAACCCTTCTGACATTTCTCTTGTATTTAACTCTAAAGCTAAGTCTCTATTTTTTTATTCTCAGGAGAGAGCAGGTCCATTTCCACTACCTGCTGGTCTCATGGTCACTGCTTCGAGTTTAACACATTACTTCTAGTACCAAGCTTACCAGCTCATTTTAACTAGCGTATTCTCTTAAAAAGCTAAGAATATATTAGGTTTATCTCAATCACTATTAGGTTGCAGTATTCCTGACACAGAAACTAAACTCAATCTCTCTCTCACACACACATACACATACACCTAGAAATAAAAAGATGAAATACAGTAGAATTACAATACTGCTTAGCTTATTTTAATTATCCAATAAAAAAAGTTTTAGAAGCAATTGTATTTAGAATACAAGATATTTCTCTTTCTACCAGGTGTTCAACCATTGGCATCAGGGTATTTTAGACTCCTCCTTTTCCTTTCCACATCCCCTATTTGGTTATATAACTTCTTCTTCTTCTCTTCTTTTTATTTTAATTTCTTTAATCATGTATAGATGAGAGGTTACCTAATTTCTTTATTCATTCAACCCAAAAGTATTTATTAAATGGCTTCTATTGGCAAGGTATCATGGTACTTTAATTCCTAATCATGGTACTTCGATTCCTAACTGTGCCAGCTTCCTAATTATTCTCCATTGATATAGTTCCTTCTGCACTAGCAATGCATTAAAATTATTTTTACCATTTTATCCTCCCCTCAATTTCAGTGATATACTAGTGCCTATTGGTTTTCATTTGTGTTCAATAATTCTAGTATATGAGTATTAGCTGCCTGCACAACTTTGCCTCCCATGATTGTCAAATGTATTTAATCAATGATGATTTCTAGCCAGATGTATGGTTGTTATTCTCTCTATATAGCCTCTATTTCCTCACCTCTGAACAATAAAGCCACATTTTAAAATCAATCAAAACCAGATCAAAACACACTACTTGGCCCTGGCCGGTTTGCTCAGTGGTAGAGCGTCGGCTTGGCGTGCAGAAGTCCCAGGTTCAATTCCCGGCCAGGGTACACAGGAGAAGCGCCCATTTGGTTCTCCACCCCTCCCCTTCTCCTTCCTCTCTATCTCTCTCTTCCCCTCCCGCAGCGAGGCTCCATTGGAGCAAAAATGGCCCGGGCGCTGGGGATGGCTCCTTGGCCTCTGTCTCAGGCGCTAGAGTGGCTCTGGTCACAACAGAGCGACACCCCAGAGGGGCAGAGCGTCACCCCCTGGTGGGCATGCTGGGTGGATACTGGTGGGGCACATGTGGGAGTCTGTCTGACTGTCTCTCCCCGTTTCCAGCTTCAGAAAAAGAAAAAGAAAAAAAAAACAAACAAAAAAAAACCCCACTACTTATTCTGTCTTCACAGAGGTTCTGACTTTAAAAGATTTGCTGTGGCATTTCTCAACAAATGCTAGGCTCTCTGCAGCATTTCCCAAGAAAAGTTGTTTTTCTTGTTATTTCCTATTTATTTTTTAAAGTACAAAATAAATATACAACTAGGATAAACATGCTTCAGCTAAAAAGATATTATGAAAAAGCTATTTTATTTTTTTCTTCCCAGGTGAAAGGTACCAGGCTGACTAGAACTCTCTTAAATAATGAAATTTCAACTGTGCTGTTCCACTGAAACTTGGCTTGTTGAGTTCAGGGTGGTTGTACAGTCCAGACAAGCAGCATGACTGCCAGAAGCAAATTCAGTTCATAGTCATCTTTGTACTAGGTACAGGTTACTCAATCTCTAGTTTCAGGAGCTACAGAATTATAACAGCATACAATATTTGCTATATTTTTGCTTCTGTGGTGTGTGTGTGTCTGTGTATGTGTGCATATATACATATTATAAAATGGATTTATAATACTTTATAATGATGTATAAATTTTATTATAAAATTCACTTATGATGATTTATAATTATATATAAACTATCAAGATACATAGAAAGAAAAAGAAAAGAAGATAAAAAAATGAAAGAAGAAAATGGAGAAGGGACACAGAAAAAAAATGAGGAAAAGAGGCAAAAATTATAGAAAAGCAAGATGGAGACAGAGTGATGTTACAAACCAACCCCCATCTGATATAGAAAACGAACTTCTTTGTAACTTGGCAAATTGAGGCAGAAAGAGTAACTGCCCATATGTAGGGTGCTATTCAAAGGTTATTATTTCTGTGCTCTGAATGACTGTATTTGGGGACAAATGATTACACCTAATGAAAGGCTGGGATCCAGGTTTCACAGCTCACCTGGTTCCATGGGCCAAGTTGTTGCTTATCACAGAGGAGAGGTTTCTGAGGCCAAGAACAGCAAACAACTTGAGAAATAAAACTTGGATTTGGTGGCAAAATTTGCAAATTTTCTTAAAGGTTCCTGCAAATTTGCAGCAGATAACAATAGAAATGTGAAAGTGTAAAATGACACGTGCTAGAGAGGAGGGTGGAAGGGGGGAGGGCGGGAGTGAAGAAGGTTCTATTTTTCGAGGACACCTGATTTCATTATAATCAACTGTTAACCTTTTCCTTACATTCCTGTTTACTGAAACACCATAATTTTCGAATAAGTGTGTCTGAATTTCACCCATAAACTTATGTGGAAGCAAGCAGACCATAAAATTCACTCTAAGGAGGGCTTCTTAGTTGGTCATCCTAACAAAATGCAAGCTTGTAAAGCAATTTGCATTAGAAATGGTGTGCTGGGCCTGACCTGTAGTGGCTGCGCAGTGGATAAAGTGTAGACCTGGAACACTGACGTTGCCTGTTCAAAACCCTGGGCTTGCCTGGTCAAGGCATATGTGGGAATTGATGCTTCCTGCTCCTACCCCCTTTCCCTCTCTTTTCTCTCTAAAAATAAATAAAATCCTTTAAAAAAATTAGAAATACTGTGCTGGAAGCCCAATTTTTTATTGGTCCAAATAAATTTTCATTGAGTATTGGAATATGCATACTGAAAGGAGTAGAGAAAAACAGAAAAGAGAAGTCATCTGATTATTTCACTACTTTGCTTAAAATTCTTTCAACAGCCCTGAGGTCTGTAAATGAAGTCAGTGCTGAGTGACTATTAGGTAAGACCAGCACTTGTTTTTGGCAATAGAGAGTTTGGGTTCAAATCTGGCCAATAACACATGAGGTGACCTTGGGCACTACATTTACCACCTGTAAGTTTTCATTTCTTCATATGTAATATCATAAAAAATAAATATTTACCTCTGTATGATTGCCTAGCTGGGATCACTTTAAAAAACACCTAATCTAGTGTATGGCAAATAAGAACTACTAAAAAATATTAAGTATTATCATTATTATTAGTTGGAACATGGATTGATGGATTTGAAAAAGCCTTTAGAGGATTATTTGTTTACAGATGACAGCACTCAGGATCAGGGATGTTTCCCAACTTTCTCAAGGTCACCCATACAGGATGATGGTCTCCTGTCCCATAGTCCTGAGCCCTAGTAGATGACAAAAGAGAACAACATGTTTTGAAGCTCATAAAGCAGAAAGAATTTAGAGCATTTTCCTTATGGGTGGTGGCTGAATGTCTAACATTTGCTTCAAAATATTTGGTAAACAGTATTCTGAATTAATCTCATATTTTTTAATGTCATATTCACTAAGTTACTTGATATGAGGAACACAGGGCAGGCCTCCAATAACCAGCCCTTCTGTTATATCGTCTTAACCCCCACTTGGCACATTAGCAAAGTCATTTTCATGTAGTCATTTTTCCAGAAATAATGGTCCACATGTTTAAGTTAAAATTTTTGGAAAACACGTGGGAAAAATTCATGTGTGTGCCAGTCATCTACTGATGGTAATTATGTTAGTGTTTCTTGCTCTGAGACCATTTACTCATCCAAGTTCTCATTCTGGTGATGCTTTCACATAGTTTTCAGCCATCTCACCTTTTGGAAAGACAAGCCAACATAATTTTAATACCCACCTTAGCTTTTCTTCCTGAAAGAAGGAATCAGACCCATCCCACTTATTTCTTACATTAGCATGTACATGAGTACAATTTTACCTTTCATATTGAACTTTGCTGTTGATGGCAGTATTCATAAGTCGCTTTGATTAAGTTGAATGTGGTTTTCTTAAATAATGATAAATACTTAAATATATCCCCCAGCTGAAATTCTGATGTATAGATTCAGATTTTAGTAGGTTAAAAATTCAGATCTCTTATTTCAAAACTTACTCAAAAGATGTGCAATTGCGCACGCATGCACACGTGTGTGTGTGTGTGTGTGTGTGTGTGTGTGTGTGTGTTACATTTCAAAGCCACTGTAAAGGGAAATAGAGCACCAAAGGTCACACAGTAGCAGTGCCCAGGGTGCCATAAAGAGTAGGTCATGCTGGTACAGGTGTTGACCTCCTGCACTGGCCACTATAACTACAGTCACTACATGCCCGAACGCAAGAGATGCCAGACTTCATCTGGACCATTGATTTCCTTCTGCTAAGGATGAAACTGAGGTCCAGGAAGTTGAGAAGTAAACATTACAGGAGAGAGACAGAGAAAGAGAGAAAAAAAGAGAAGAGGAGAAGGAGAAGAGAAGAAGAAAGAGGAGGAGGAGGGGAAGAAAGTAAGGAAAGAAGGGAGAATGCCAAACAGAAAAGGTGTTATATGCTTCATCCTTCTTAAAAATTGAATTTTCATTTTATTTTATAATATGCATATAATTAAATTACTAGTCAAGTAAGCTATAAGTCACATGAACCACTCAAGAGTTGAACCATTATTTGTTTTATGGGGATTTTCTGCTAAAAAATAACAAGATATTTCTCATATTAAAATAAAAGTGCTGAGAGTCATTACTAGGACTGCATGGACATAAAGATAAAAATGCTAAAAATGCTTCCTCCAAACCAGCTGAAAAGTGGTTCAGATGTTTTTTGCTCTAGAAAAACGAGCATGCAATAAAACAAAACCAAAACAAGTACCGGAGCTAGGAGTCTCATGAGATTTCCTGTGACTTCAGCTCTCCTGTTAATGAGAATGTGAAGCTGCCACTTCATGACTGTCAGTGGCTTGTTATTGGCAAGATAAAGACCAAGAAAGTACAGCAAGGGAAAGTTTGTTCTTGATTAGAGCCTATATATGAAAAATTTTGAACAGCAAAAACAGTAAGTGGAAAATGCATGAGGCATGTTTTACTTGCTCTTTACTGCAATATAAGCTCTGCCAATGTACTCTGATATCTTGAAATTCCAATCATTTTTCCTCTGCTACAATTCCAAAAGTCAGTTGTTGGGAAACAATTTTAACATTTTTCAAAGAATAATTTTTTTAATTAGTTAAACATTCACAGCTTCACAATAGTTAATTGACGAGGAAAGGTCTGGATCTCTTACAAATAGCTTTTCTCTAAGTGTAGGCATGTAGGACAAACTGAACTGGCTGAGATTCACATAGTTGCTAAGTGTTCAAAGACATACACCTCTGAAGGCTGTTAGTTGCAAAAACACATTCTCAATGCAAGCTGCTCATCTCTGGAAATTCTCTTTATTTCTTTAAATATGACAACACCCCATTACAAATTAGGTGTTAGAAGAGAGCATTCTAAAAAAAAATGTATGAATTTTATAACTGGGATATATAGAAACATGTTAAGATTAGTGACTTAAAGATCAGACACTCCTGGGAAAAATTATGTTTCATGTACTACATGCCACTTTATTAGGCTTTATTTCAAAATCTATCAACGATCTTGAGGAGCAAGATTATTTTCTTCATTTTTTTTTGTGGTAAAATATAAAAAATATAAAACTGACCTCTTGACCAATTTATTGAAAATTATTGATATGTAAAATGCTGTACATGTTTAATTTATACAACTACTCAATGAGTTTGGGGATAAATATATATATTTCTGTAAAAGCATCACCACCGTCAAGACTGTAAACCTATCACCTCCCAAAGTTTCTTTCTGCTCCCTTTATTATTATTACTATGCATGTGGTAAAAGTATTTAATATAAGATCTACTTTTTAGCAAACTTTAATTACATGAAAACATTTTAAAGGGGACAGTTCAGTGGTATCACATACATTCACAGAAATGTGCAGCCATACCCACCATCCATTTCCTTTTGCAACAGTGAAAGTTTATACCTATTTAACAGTAACTCCCTGGTCTCCCAACATCCCAAGACCAGCAACCCCCATTCTACCTTCTGTCTCTATGATTTTGACTAAGTACATCATATAAATGAAATAGTACAGTATAATCTTTTTGAGACTGGCTTATTTTACTTAGTATAATTTCCTCAGGTTTCATACAGATTGTAGCATATATCAGAATGTCCTTCTTTTTCAATGATAAATAATAACATAATATTTATCCCACCTGTGTATCCTTTTATCTACTTATGCATACTTGGGTTGCTTCCGCGTTTTAAGTGTTATAAACAATGTTATGAACATGAATGTACACGTTTCTTTGAGACCCTCCTTTTAATACTTTTGTTTATATGCCAAAAAGTGAAATTGTTGAGTTATATAGTAAGTTATTTTTAATTTTTTGAGAAAGTGCCATACTTTTTTTTGCAGTATTTGTACCATTTTATATTGACAACAACTGTGCATCAGTTTTCTTTCTTTTCTTTTTTTCTATGTCTCAAGGGCCAAGTTGAGGTTGAAATTGTAGTGGACCTAATCTGTTCTGTTTGGTCATTCTTTTTTTTTAATTTTTTCTGTTTACATAGATTCTAGTGTCACTCTGAATTCATTCTCCTCTCCCCTGTGACCCCCAGTACATCCCTCCCTGTCCACCTCCCTGTAATGCCCTCCACCATCCCCTCCAGAATTTGCTTTTCTGTTCTCATTCCATCCTATCAGCCTATCATCCCCTTTCCCTCTGTCCGCTTTCCTTCTGGATCCTTTGATCCCACCTCTGTCTCTATTCTGCTCCTCAGTTCATATTGTTCGTCGGATTCCTTATATGAGTGAGGTCATATGATATTTTTCTTTCTCTGCCTGGCTTATTTAACTTAACATAATAGTTTCCAGGTTTGTCCATGTTGTCACAAGAAAATAATATTTCCTTCTTTTTCATAGCCCCATAGTATTCCATTGTACCATATATGTACCACTGCTTTTTAATCCAATCATCCACTGATGGGCACTTGGGCTGTTTCCAGATCTTGTCTATTGTAAACAATGCTATAATAAACATGGGGGTGCTTTCTCCTTTTGACTCGTTGATGTGGTGTTCTTGGGATACATTCCCAAAAGTGGTATGGCTGGGTCAAAAGGCAGTTCGATTTTTAATTTTTTGAGGAATCTCCATACTGTTTCTACAGTGGCTACACCAGTCTGCATTCCCACCAGCAGTGCAGCAGGGTTCCCTTTTCTCCACATCCTTGCCTGCTCTTATTCTGTGTTGTTTCATTGATGAGCACCATTCTGACTGGTGTGAGATAACATCTCATTGTGGTATTAATTTGCATTTTTCTAATGATTAGTGATGTTGAACATTTTTTCATATGCCTATTGGCCATATGTATGTCCTCTTTGGAGAAGTGTCTATTCATTTCTTTTGCCCATTTTTTGATTGGATTGTTTGTCTTCCTGGTGTTGAGTTTTACAAGTTCTTTATAAATTTTGGTTATTAACCCCTTATCAGATATATTGTTGAATATATTCTCCCATTCTGTGGTTTGCCTTTTTATTTTGTTCATATTGTCTTTAGCTATACAAAAACTTTTTAGTTTGATATAGTCCCATTTATTTATCCTGTCACTTATTTCCCTTGCACGTGGAGATAAATCAGCAAATACATTGCTGCGAGTGATGTTGGAGAGCTTATTGTCTATGTTTTCCTCTAGGGTGCTTATGGTTTCATGACTTACATTTAGGTCTTTTATCCATTTTGAGTTTATTTTTGTGAATGGTGTAAGTTGGTGGTCTAGTTTCATTTTTTTTCTTTCTTTCTTTTTTTTTTTTTTTTTTTGCAGGAAGCTGTCCAATTTTTCCAACACCATTTGTTAAAGAGACAATCTTTACTCCATTGTATGCTATTACTATGCTTCTCAAATATCAATTGTTCATAAAAGTGCGGGTTTACAATGACAAAGAAAAAATTCTCAAGGCAGCCAGGGAAAAAAAGAGTACAACATATAAAGGAAGGCCTATTAGATTATCATCAGATTTCTCAGCAGAAACTCTACAAGCTAGAAGAGAGTGGACCCCAATATTTAAAGCCCTGAAAGAGAGGAACTTTCAGCCAAGAATACTATACCCATCAAAGCTATCCTTCAAGTATGAAGGAGATATAAAAACATTCACAAATACAGAAAAGATGAGAGAATTTATCACGAGAAAGCCCCCACTCCAGGAAATACTAAAGGGGGTTTTCCAACCAGATTCAAAGAACAAAAGAAAACAACACCACAAGTAACAGCTCCACCAAGAACACAATAAAACCAAACTTAAACTGTGACAACAAAGAAAAAAAAAAGGGGGGGAGAGAATGGAGATTAACAGTAGCAAAGGACAATGAAGTGCAGAAATACTTATAAGATAGGGTACTACAATGAATATGGTAGGTACCCTTTTCATTACTTAATGGTAACCACCCTAGAAAAAACCACCACAAAAACACATGACTTAAAAAAGGTAGCAACAGAGGAAAGAAGTATGGAACACAAACAAACAGAAACAAATGATAGAAAAACAAAAGAGAAGAATCAAACTAGATACAAAACTAACAGAAAGCAATTTATAAAATGGCAGTAGGGAACCCACAAGTGTCAATAATTACACTAAATGTAAATGGATTAAACTTACCAATAAAAAGACACAGAGTAGCAGAATGGATTAAAAAAGAAAATCCAACTATATGCTGCCTACAAGAAACACATCTAAGCAACAAGGATAAAAACAAATTCAAAGTGAAAGGCTGGAAAACAATACTCCAAGCAAACAACACCCAAAAAAAAAAAAAGCAGGTGTAGCAATACAAAGAAGAAATAAGCGCAGAGATCAAAAGATACATACAGACAAATGAAAATGAAAATACGACATATCAGAATCTCTGGGATGCAGCAAAAGCAGTAATAAGAGGAAAGTTCATATCACTTCAGGCCTATATGAACAAGCAAGAGAGAGCCGAAATAAACCACTTAACTTCACACCTTAAGGAACTAGAAAAAGAAGAACAAAGACAACCCAAAACCAGCCGAAGAAAGGAGATAATAAAAATCAGAGCAGAAATAAATGAAATAGAGAACAGAAAAACTATAGAAAAAATTAAAACAAGGAGCTGGTTCTTTGAAAAGATCAACAAAATTGACAAACCCTTAGCAAGACTCACCAAGGAAAAAAGGCACAGGACTCAAATAAATAAAATCCAAAATGAAAGAGGAGAGATCACCACAGACATCATAGATATACAAAGAATTATTGTAGAATACTATGAAAAATTATATGCCACCAAATACAACAATCTAGAAGAAATGGATAAATTCCTAGAACAATACAACCTTCCTAGACTGAGTCATGAAGAAGCAGAAAGCCTAAACAGACCAATCAGCAGGGAGGAAATAGAAAAAACTATTAAAAACCTCCCCAAAAATAAAAGTCCAGGCCCAGACGGTTATACTAGTGAATTCTATCAAACATTCAAAGAAGACTTGGTTCCTATTCTACTCAAAGTCTTCCAAAAAATTGAAGAAGAAGCAATACTTCCAAACACATTTTATGAGGCCAACATAACCCTCATACCAAAACCTGGCAAGGATGGCACAAAGAAAGAAAACTACAGACCAATATCTCTAATGAATACAGATGCTAAAATTCTAAACAAAATACTGGCAAACCGAATACAACAACATATTAAAAAAATAATACATCATGATCAAGTGGGATTCATCCCAGAATCTCAAGGATGGTTCAACATACGCAAAACGGTTAACGTAATACACCATATCAACAAAACAAAGAACAAAAACCACATGATCTTATCAATAAACGCAGAAAAGGCTTTTGATAAAATACAACACAATTTTATGTTTAAGACTCTCAACAAAATGGGTATAGAAGGAAAATATCTCAACATGATAAAGGCCATATATGATAAACCATCAGCCAACATCATTTTAAACGGCAAAAAACTGAGGACTTTCTACCTTAAATCAGGAACAAGACAGGGTTGTCCACTCTCTCCACTCTTATTTAACGTGGTGCTAGAAGTTCTGGCCAGAGCAATCAGACAAGACAAAGAAATAAAAGGCATCCATATTGGAAAAGAAGAAGTAAAGGTATCACTTTTTGCTGATGATATGATCCTATACATCGAAAACCCGAAGGACTCCACAAAAAGATTATTAGAAACAATAAACCAATACAGTAAGGTCGCAGGATACAAAATTAACATACAGAAGTCAATAGCCTTTCTCTATGCCAACAATGAAATATTAGAAAACGAACTCAAAAAAATAATCCCCTTCACGATTGCAACAAAAAAAATAAAATACCTAGGAATAAACATAACAAAGAATGTAAAGGACCTATATAATGAAAATTACAAAGCATTGTTAAGGGAAATCGAAAAAGATACAATGAGATGGAAAAATATTCCTTGTTCTTGGATAGGAAGAATAAATATAATCAAAATGGCCATATTACCCAAAGCAATATACAAATTTAATGCAATTCCCATCAAAATCCCTATGAGATTTTTTAAAGAAATGGAACAAAAAATCATCAGATTTATATGGAACTATAAAAAACCCCGAATAGCCAAAACAATCCTAAGGAAAAAGAATGAAGCTGGGGGCATTACAATACCTGACTTTAAACTATATTATAGGGCCACAATAATCAAAACAGCATGGTATTGGCAGAAAAATAGACACTCAGACCAATGGAACAGAATAGAAAGCCCAGAAATAAAACCACATATATATGGTCAAATAATCTTTGATAAAGGGGCCAACAACACACAATGGAGAAAAGAAAGCCTCTTCAACAAATGGTGTTGGGAAAACTGGAAAGCCACATGCAAAAGAATGAAACTCGACTACAGCCTGTCCCCGTGTACTAAAATTAATTCAAAATGGATCAAAGACCTAAATATAAGACCTGAAACAATAAAGTACATAGAAGAAGACATAGGTACTAAACTCATGGACCTGGGTTTTAAAGAACATTTTATGAACTTGACTCCAATGGCAAGAGAAGTGAAGGCAAAGATAAATGAATGGGACTACATCAGAATAAAAAGTTTTTGCTCAGCAAGAGAAACTGATATCAAAATAAACAGACAGCCAACTAAATGGGAAATGATATTTTCAAACAACAGCTCAGATAAGGGCCTAATTTCCAAAATTTACAAAGAACTCATAAAACTCAACAACAAACAAACAAACAATCCAATAAAAAAATGGGAAGAAGACATGAATAGACACTTCTCCCAGGAAGAGATACAAATGGCCAACAGATATATGAAAAAATGCTCAGCTTCATTAGTTATTAGGGAAATGCAAATCAAAACTACAATGAGATACCACCTCACCCCTGTTAGATTAGCTATGATCAACAAGACGGGTAATAGCAAATGTTGGAGAGGCTGTGGAGAAAAAGGAACCCTCATTCACTGTTGGTGGGACTGTAAAGTAGTACAACCATTATGGAGGAAAGTATGGTGGTTCCTCAAAAAACTGCAAATAGAACTACCTTATGACCCAGCAATCCCTCTACTGGGTATATACCCCAAAACCTCAGAAACATTGATACGTGAAGACACATGTAGCCCCATGTTCATTGCAGCACTGTTCACAGTGGCCAAGACATGGAAACAACCAAAAAGCCCTTCAATAGAAGACTGGATAAAGAAGGTGTGGCACATATACACTATGGAATACTACTCAGCCATAAGAAACGATGACATCAGATCATTTACAGCAAAATGGTGGGATCTTGATAACATTATAAGGAGTGAAATAAGTAAATCAGAAAAAAACAAGAACTACATGATTCCATACATTGGTGGAACATAAAAATGAGACTAAGAGACATAGACAAGAGTGTGGTGGTTACCAGGGGTGGGGGGAGGGAGGACAGGGGGAGAGTTAGGGGGAGGGGGAGGGGCACAGAGAACTAGATAGAGGGTGGCGAAGGACAATCTGACTTTGGGCGAGGGGTATGCAACATAATTTAATGACAAAATAACCTAGACTTGTTTTCTTTGAATATATGTACCCTGATTTATTAATGTCATCCCATTACCATTAATAAAAATTTATTTAAAAAAAAAAAAAAAAAAAGTGCGGGTTTATTTCTGAGTTCTCTGTTCTGTTCCATTGATCTACATGCCTGTTCTTATGTCAGTACCAAGCTGTTTTGAGTAAAATGGACTTGTAGTATAATTTGACGTCCGGAAGTTTGATGCCACCCACTTTATTCTTTTTTTCAGGATTGCTGAGGCTGTTCCTGTTCTATTTTGGTTCCATATGAATTTTTGTTCTATATCTTTGAAGTATGTCCTTGATATTTTAATAAACATTGCATTGAATTTATAAATTGCTTTGGGTAATAAGGACATTTTAATGATGTTTATTCTTCCTAACCATGAACACGGTATATGCTTCCACTTGTTTGTATCTTCCTTAATTTCTTTTATCAACGTTTTATAATATTCTGAATACAAGTCTTTAACCCCTTTGATTAAATTTACTCCTATGTATTTTTGTTGTTGTTGTAATAGTAAAGAGGACTGTTTTCTTAATTTCTATTTCAGACAGATCATTGTTGGTGTATAAAAATGCCTCTGATTTTTGAGTATTAATTTTATATCCTGACACCTTGCTGAATTCCTTTATCAGGTCCAATAGTTTTTTGACTGCAACTTTAGGGTTTTCTATGTACAGTATCATATCATCAGCAAATAATGATAGTTTTACTTCTTCTTTCCAATTTGGATGTCATTTATTTCTTTTTCTTGTCTGATTGCTGTGGCTAGGACTTCCAGAACTATGTTGAATAAGAGTGGTGAAAGGGGGCACCTCTGCCTTGTTCCTGATCTTAGGGGGATTGCTTTTAACTTTTGCCATTGAGTATGATGTTGCCTGTGGATTTGTCATAGATGGTCTTTATCATGTTGAGGTATGTTCTCTGTATTCAACTTTGATGAGAGTTTTGATCTCAAATGGATGTTGGATTTTATCAAATGCTTTTTCTGCATCTATTGATATTATCATGTGGTTTTTGTCCCTCCTTTTGTTTATGTGATGAATCACATTGATTGATTTGCAAATATTGTACCAGCCTTGCCTCCTTAAAATAAATCCCACTTGATCATGATGTATGTTTTTTTTCATGTATTGCTGGATCCGGTTTGCTAATATTTTGTTGAGAATTTTAGCATCTAAATTCATCAGGGATATTGGCCTATAGTTTTCTTTCTTTCTGTTGTCTTTGCCTGGTTTTGGAATCAGAATTATGCTTGCCTCATACAAGGAGCTTGAAAGTTTTCCTTCCTCTTGAATTTTTTGAAATAGCTTGAGAAAGATAGGAGTTAGTTTTTCTTTGAATGTTTGAATTCGCCTATGAAGCCATCTGGCCCAGGCTTTTGTTTGTTGGGAGTTTTTTGATAACTGTTTTGATTTCATTTGTTGTAATCAGTCTAGGTTTTCTGATTCTTACAAATTGATTTTTGAAAGATTGTATTTTTCAAGGAATTTGTCCATTTCACGTACGTTGTCTAATTTTTCGGCATACAGTTCTTTATAGTATTTTCTTACAATCCTTTGTATTTCTGCTGTCTGTTGTTAATTCTCCAGCCTCATTTCTAATTTTATTTATTTGAGTCTTTTCTTTTTTTTCTTGGTGAGTTGGCTAAGGGTGCATCTATCTTGTTTACTTTTTCAAAGAACCAGCTCTTGGTTTCATTGATCCTCTGCATTGTTTCTTTAGCCTCTATGTCATTTATCTCCACTCTGATCTTTATTATTTCCTTCCTTCTACTTTCTCTATGCTTTACTTGCTGTTCTTTTTTTAGTTCTTTTAGTTGCAGGATTAAGTTGTTTATTTGAGCTTTTTCTAGCTTCTTAAGGTATGCCTTTTAATGCTATGAACTTCCCTCTCAAGAATGCTTTTGCTGTGTCCCGCAGATTTTGAGTTGTTGTATGCTCATTTTCATTTGTTTCAGAAAATTTTTTATTTCTTCCTTAATCTCATTGTTGACCCATTCATTGTTTAATAACATGCTGTTTAGTTTCTAAGTGTGTTTTAGTTTTTCTATTGTAGATGATTACTAGTTTCATATCATTGTGGTCAGAGAAGATGATTGATATGGTTTCAATCTTCTTAAATTTGTTGAGACTCATTTTATGCCCTAATATGTGGTCTATCTTGGAGAATGTACCATGAGCACTCAAAAGGAATGTATATTCTGCTGCTTTGGGGTGAAAGGTTCTGAAGATATCTATTAAATCCTGTTGATCTAGTGTGTCCTTTAAGTCTGCTGTTTCTTTGTTAATTTTCTTTCTTGAGGTTCTATCTAGTGATGTTAGTGGAGTATTGAAATCCCCTACTATTATAGTATTGCTGTTGATCTTGCCCTTTATGTCCATCAAAGTCTGCCTTATATATTTAGGTGCTCCTATATTAGGTGCATAGATATTTATAATGGTTATCTCTTCCTGTTGGACTGCTCCTTTTATCATTATGTAGTGACCTTCTTTATCCCTTATTATAGTCTCTGTTTTAAAATCTATTTTGTCTGATATAAGTATTGCTACCCCAGCTTTTTTTTCATTTCCATTTGTATGAAATATTTTTTCTATCCTTTTACTTTCAGTCTATGTGTATCTTTTGTTTTGAGGTGGGTCTCCTGTAGACAGCATATGTACGGGTCTTGTTTTCTTATCCATTCAACTACCCTATATCTTTTGATTGGAGCATTTAATGTATTTATATTTAATGTTATTATTGATATGTAGTAGTTTATTGCCATTTTTTATTTAAATCTATATTCCTCTTTTAATATATATATATATTCTACCCCCCCCCTTTATTCTGTCTACAGCAGGCCCCTTAACATTTCTTGCAGCATTGGTTTGGTTGTGATGAATTCTTTAAGTTTTGTTGTTTTTTTTTTTTTGTCTGAGAGGCTTTTTATTTCTCCTTCAATTTTAAACAATAGTCTTGCTGATTAAAGAAGTCTTGGTTGTAGGTTCTTGTTCTGCATTACTTTGAATATTTCTTGCCAATCCCTTCTGGCCTCAAGTGTTTCTGTTGAGAAATCGGATGTCATCCTTATGGGTGTTCCTTGTAGGTGATTGACTATTTTTCTCTTACAGCTTTTAATATTCTTTCTTTATCTCTTAACTTTGGTATTTTGATTATGATATGTCTTGGTGTGGGTCTTTTGGGGGTTCTTTTTTAATGAGATTCTCTCTGCTTCTTGAACTTGTGTGACTCTTTCCTGCAGCAATTTATGGAAATTTTCATCTATAATTTCTTCAAAGAGCTTCTCTAGTCTTTGTTCTTTCTTTTCTCCTTCAGGAACCCCTATTATGCGGATATTGTTTCTCTTCATGTTGTCACAGAGCTCTCTTTTGGTTTCCTCAGACTTTTTGATCCTCTTTTCTTTTTGCTTTTCTGCTTATGTGTTTTCACTTATCTTGTCCTCTAAGTCACTGATTTGATCCTCTGCTTCATCCAGCTTGCTTTCAATTCCTTCTAGTATAGTCTTCATTTCTGATATTGTGTTTGTCATTTCTGTCTGATTCTTCTTTATGATTTCCATGTCCTTTTTGATGCTTAAAATTTCTTTATTGAGGTGTTCATTAAGTCCATCCATTGTATCTTTGAGATCCTTAAGCATCCTAACAATCATTATTTTATACTCTGCATCTGGTAATTTGATTAATTCCAATTTGTCCACGACTTTTCTTGAGGACTTATCTTGTTGAAGCATATGAATTATGCTTCTCTGTCTACCAATTATTATCCATATGACTTATAGGCTTCTTCCAGTTGTGATCAATAGTGCACCAGTTTTCAAATTTCTCCACATCTTCACCAACATCTGTAGTTTTGTTTGTTTGATAGTAACCATCTTAATGTGTGTGAAGTGGTATCTCATTGTAGTTTTGATTTGCATTTTCCTAAATATTCGTCATGTTGAACAATTTTTCATGTGCTTATTGGGTATTTGTATATGTTCTTTCAAGAAATGTCTATCAATCCTTTGCCCACTTTTGAATCATTTTGTTGTTGTTGAGTTTCATTACTATGCTATATATTCTGGGTATTACTATAATTTAAAAAAAAACTTCTCACATTCTGTAAATTGCATTTTACTCTATTGATAAAACTTTTGATGCTTTTTTTTTCATTTTCACAAACTCCCATTTATGTTTTTCTTGTTAACTGTACTTTTGGTGTCATATTTAAAAAATAATTTCTAAAGACAATGCTTTAAAGCTTTGCCTTATGTGTTCATCAAAGAATTTTAAGTTTTATGTCTATATTTAGGTCCTTAATTCATTTTGAGTTAATTTTTTTAACATGGTGTTAGATAATGATTCAATCTCATTATTTGTACATCTATATCCAGTTTTCTCAACAACATTTGTTGAAAAGCTTGTCTTTTTTTATTGAATGGTCTTAGCATCTTTTGAAATATTTGGATGTATATGCTAGGGGTTATTTCTGAGGTTTCTATTTTATTACACTGATGTTTATTTATGTCTGCCTATATACAGTACCACACTATTTTGATTACCACAGTTTGTAGCATATTTTGAAATAAGAGAGTTAACATCCTCCAACTTCATTATTCTATTTCAAGATTGTGTGGCTACCTGAAGCCTCTTGAGATTCTATATTAATTTTGGATGGCTTTTTTAATTTCTTCAAAAATTGACTTTGAAATTTTTATAGGAGTTATGCTGAATTTATTTATTTCTTAGGTTGTGGTGACATTTTAACAATTTTAATTCTTCTTAACCATAAATGTGAATGTCTTTTTATTTATTTTATATCTTTAATTATTTGTTCAGGAATACATTGCAGTTTTAATTTAACAAGTTTTTGTCTACCTTAGTTAATTCCTAAATATTTTATTTGTTTGATGTAGAAGAAACTGTTTTCTTGATCAATAATTAGAAAACTTTTGACAAAAAAACAAACAAACAAAACTTTGGACCTAATAGCTGCACTGGTAAATTTGGCCAAATACACTTAAACAATAGTTAACACTAACTTTTTCAAACTTTTCCAAAAATGTAGAACAAGAGAAGAGTTTCCAACTCATTCTATGAATCCAATCATACCCTGATATCAGACCCAAAGATACTATAAGAAAATAAAACTATGGACTAATGTCCTTTATAAACATTGATGCAAAATCTTCAAACAAACTAAATTCAGCAGCATATTAAAAAGATTATTTACCACAACCAGGTAGGATTTAACACTGGAATTCAGGAACAGAACAGCATATAAGAATTTATTAAAATACCAGATCACATGAGGAATAAAGAAAAAACAAATGTATTATCTCAATTGATGCAGAAAAAAAATGTTTGACAAAATTAATACTCTTTCATGATAAAAATACTCAACACAGTAAAAACAAATGAAATTACTTTAACAGAATAAAAATTATATATAAAAAACCCACAGCAAAAGTCATACTTAATGGTGACAGACTAAAAGCTTTTTCTCTAAGATCAGGAACAAGGCAACAATATCCACTATTATCATTTCTATTCAACATAGCACTGAAGCCTGAGCCACAGCAATTAGGCAAGAAAAGAAAATTTTAAAATCTAAATTATAAAGGAAGATGTAAAATCATCTCTAGTCATGGATAATATGATATTATTATGTAGAAAACCAAAAGACTCCACACACACAAAGATAACTGTTAGAATAAAAAAGTGAATTCAGAAAAATAGCATGATAAAATGTCAACATGCAAAAATCAGGTTTATTTCTATAGACAAACTAACAGTCTGAAAAGGAAATTAAACCAACATCTTGGTTACAGGCAAAAATAGGAAATAACACTAATAACAATGATATACCTGAAAAAAATTTGAATTTTTATTTAAACATGTTTCCTAATATACTTTTATTTGTTTATTTAATTGTTTGTTTGTATGTTTTAGAGAGACAGACTGACAGACTGATAGGAAGAGAGAGAAGTTAGAAGCATTAACTCATAGTTGCTGCTCATACATGCCTTGACCAAAAGTTGCAACTGAGCCAGTGATCACTTGCTGAAGCCAGAGACTTTGGGCGTTAAGCCAGCAGCCATGAGGTCATGTCTATGATCTAATGCTCAAGCTAGAGACTATACACTCAAGGTGGTAAGCCCATGTTCAAGCCAGATAAGCTTACACCCAAGCTGGCAACCTTGGGGTTTTGAACTTGGTACCTAAGTATCCCAGGTTGATACCCTATCTACTGCTTCACTACTGGTCAGGCCTAATAAACTCTTTTTTCCCCCCAAAGTGAGAAGCAAGGGGTGGGTGAGGAGGGGGCAGACAGACAGACAGACTCCCACATGCACCCAACTGGATCCACCCAGCATGCCCACCAGGGGGTGATGTTCGGCCACTCTGGGGCATTGCTTTCTCAGTTGCAGTTTGAACCATTCTAGCACCTAAGGAAGAGACCATGGAGAGATTCTCAGCACCCAGGCCAACTTTGGTCCCATGGAGCCTTGGCTGCAGGAGGGGAAGAGAGGGACAGAGAGGAAGGAGAGGGAGAAGGGTGGAGAAGCAGATGGGCACTTCTCCTGTGTGCACTGATGAGGAATCAAATCCAGGACTTCCACACGCTGGGTCGACACTCGACTACTAGGCCAAATAAACTCTTAATTCACTTTTATCTTTTTCTCAAAATGACAAAAAGAATAATTTAATTTTAGATATGTTAGAGTTTACAATTTAAGCCTTCTTTTATGCTTAGAATAATTTTTCCAAGTTTTCACAGCTAGGTCTTAATTCATATTCTATGTTATCTGCTTTTCTTCCCGTAGAATGCATATGCACTACATGACAAAGTGATTAAAGAGTAATGAAAATAGAACTCTATTAGGCATAAACAGTTTTCCTAATGTGAAGACTAGAGGCATGAATGTAGGTAGGTTTATAGTATCATGTGCTGTACAGATGGAGCTTAGGTTGTGCCTTCTTATTTATCTTACATTTTATACAGAGGCTAAGCTTATGTCTGTGTTATAAATTGATACTTCATTTTAAGATTCATTTGAAGTCAGTATTATAACACTACTGTTGATTATTAAGATGATCAAAAGGACTGGTGTTTTGAAAAGCGGTTTTAAAAATATAAACTTTTGGCTCTAGCCAGTTGGCTCAGTGGATAGAACATTGGCCTGGCTTGTGGACATCCTGGATTCAATCTCAGGTCAGGGAACACATGAAAAGTGACCATTTGCTTTTCTTCCCCTCCCTCTCCCCCTTCTTTCACTTTTCCGCTCCTGCAGTCAGTGGCTCCCAGATGGAGGTTACAGAATGGATCCCTGTTAGGGCACATACAAGAGTCTTTCTTTCTATCTCCCCTCCTCTCACTTAAAAATATAAATATATGTATATATATAAAGGGTACTAATATTTAAATAAATATTAATTTAATCATTATTATTTAATTTTAATATTAAAAGTGTTTCTTAATAAAGTGAACCACAAATCTTCCTCCTCCAAGACATACATTAGCACTGAATCCAAGTGTTACATTAGTAGAGCAGCAGCTTGTCTTTTTTATAGAATATATTTTACAAGTGAATGGGACAAACACCATAAGCTTTCTAATCCAGGGCTTCCTAGTCTAAGTTTTTAGCTCTCACAATTAAATACAATAAGACTTTCAAACCTATGCTTTGTTAATGTTCTGGGGGGGGCGGAGATTGACCCTAGTGTTTCAAGATTTCATTTATTTCCAAGGCCCACATTGCAGTTTAATTCACCCTTGTTTATTCTGATCCAGCTCTTGAAGCAGTTAGAAACTCATAAAATTACTGATGAACTGAAACATTGTGTGGGTATGTGTGTATTTATTTAAACAAAAACAGATATAGGCAAATGGAGGTTTCAAAATGCTTTCCCTCACCATGTGCTTCTAAGCTTTTAAAATCTGCTGCAAAAGAAAAAAGAAGGCAAGTGTCTCAGTTCAGGCTGCTGTAACAACTTCCCATGGATTGAGTGGCTTTCAGACCAAACATTTATTTCTCACTGTTCTGAAGGCTGAATATACAAGATCAGAGTGTGGGCATGGTCAGGTTCTTAGTGAGTGACCTCATCGGGTTTACAGAGAGCAATCTTCCTGCTGTGTCCTCACATGAAGCCAACTGACTCCGTGGCCTCTTTTTATAAAAGAACCAATCCCATTCACAAAGGCTCTACCAATCATGACCAGTTACCTCCCCAAAAGTCCTTCCTTCAGATACCAAAACATAGGAATTAGGGTTCCAAAATATAAAGTTTGGGAGGACACTAACATCCATTGCAGAAATGAACGGGCTGATATTTGGTAATGGTTTTCCAAACCATGAGCTGGTGAAGAATAAAGAAATTAGAGAAAGTGCACCTTAGCAATTATAGATTTAGTATTTTCAGTTACAACTATTTGCTTAAAATCCTGGAAGCCCCTACCCTGGTTTGCAATAATCTATTAGATTGCTGAATCTGAATCATCTTCTACCAGGAGTAGAGGCAGAGATGGTTGGGGCACAACTGAATGAAGTGTGGCAATGAGTCATTTACTTACTAATGAGTGAACCCTGACTGTTCCATTGCCTAAATCCACTCAGCTTCACAGTTCTGTGTTTTTGCCACAGAAATAATGAATATTTGTCTTTGGAAAAGTAATGGTTTTACATCAATGACATCAAGAAATCATTAAGTATCTGCATTAAAATTTTGTGAGTAGAAAACTATTAAAATTATTTATTGTAGCAGAGCATTGGAAACAACCCTAAAGTTAAAAAATAAGGGGGCTGCCAGACAAGGAGGTGGCACAGTGGATAGAAAATTGGCCTGGGATGCTGAAAATCCAGGTTTGAAACCCCAGGGTAGCTGGTTTGAGCGTGGGTTCATCCCGCCCAAGTACAGGCTCACAAGCTTGAGTGAGGGGTTGCTGGCCTGAACATGAGATCATAGACATGACCTCATGGTCACTGGCTTGAGCCTATAGGTTGCTGGTGAAGGCCAAGGTCGCTGGCTTGAGCCCAAGGTCACTGGCTTGAGCAAGGGGTCACTGGCTCAGCTGGAGACCCACCTACCTCCATTTTAGGCACTTATGAGAAAGCAACCAATGAACAACTAAAGTGCTGCAACTACAAATTGATGCTTTTCATCTCTCTCCCTTCCTGTCTGTCTGTCACTGTCTATCGCTCTCCTTCCCTCTCTCTCTCTCTCTTGCTAAAAAAATAAAATAAAAAGAATAAAAGACTAAGTAAATATATAGTAGTCTAAACAGTGAAACAGTGAAATATTGTCTCTAAAATCTAATTCTGTTGGAAATTATTTAATGGTGTAGGAGTTTAGTCATTAGTAATACAATTAAGTGACAACAGAGTGTGACAATACTGTAACTGGACTATAACAGAAGAAACATGGAGCAGATAAAAAAAATATTGTTATGCCTGATAATCCCTCACTATAGCAAAATTTTCAAAATATATTTAGAATATAAGTCAATTTACATGCTATCTCCTTTTTTTTATGAGCCTCCAGCTTGTCTGTTTCTTTTTTTGACATACCAAAAACTTTTCTGAAGACAGGTTGATGTACAGGTATGGGCAAAAGTAGGTTTACAGTTGTGAGTACATGAAACAGTTTATTCTTGTGTTATTATTTATTAATCACTATATATTTTCCATAAGAACAACTGTAAACCTACTTTTTCTTACTCCATATTTAAAATGAAATTTGGATGTTTAGACAATCAGGCAGTGGGTGGTGAGGAACTGGGTGAGGGAGGGTGGAAAGATTGAGCAAAAAAAAAGACAAATAAAAATCTTCATGGACACAGACAAAAGTGCGGTGATTACAGGGAGGTGTAGGAGGGTAAGGGGGATAAATGTTAATGGACAAAGATTTGACTTGGAGCCATGAACACAACATACAGCTAATATGTTATAGAATTGGGCACCTAAAACCCATATAATTATGTTAACCAGTGTCACGTCAATAAATTCATTTAAAATAAAAACTAAAGTTAAATTAGTAGTCTAATTAGAAAAAATTAAAAAAAAAAGTCTTTCCTATACCTTTGGCAGCCTTCCAGTACATTGACGATAAACCCTGACATCTTTAACACGGCTGGCAGTGCCCAGAACAAAGTGGACCTGGCACCATCGACTACCTTATTTCATGGTATGTGCCCCTGGAGCCCACCCAGCCCCTGTCACACTAACGCTCTCCCAAGCTTTCCACGAATTCAGGGTCTCAATATGCTGTCTGTCTCCCTGAGATATTGCCCAGGTGCTCATTCATCAGGTCCCAAATAAAATCTACCTCCTTAAATAAACTCACAATCTGAGCTGAATTAAGTTGTGCTATACCTGCATCATTTTCTCTAATCTCTTCATCAGTTTCTTTCTTTTTTTTTTTTTTTTTTTTTTTTTTTTTTGTCTATTTGGCCCTTTACAGAAAAAGAGATTGGATAATAAGTTTATGAAAGTCATAATCATATCTGTCTTACTCATTGCTCTATAGTGGCTGGAACATAGTAGGTGCTAAAATAATTGTTACATAAATATATGAACAAAATTTATCTTTCTTTGCTGTATTTAAAAGAATTGTAGTTTTAATCTCTATTACATTCAGAAAGATCAACAGTAGTTTAAGACATTATTCAGCCTGACCAGGCGGTGGTGCAGTGGCTAGAGCGTCGGAGTGGGATGCGGAAGACCCAACTTTGAGACCCCGAGGTCGTCAGCTTAAGCGCGGGCTCATCTGGTTTGAGCAAAAGCTCACCAGCTTGGACCCAAGGTTGCTGACTCGAGCAAGGGGTTACTCAGTCTGCTGTAGCCCCACGGTCAAGGCACATATGAGAAAGCAATCAATGAACAACTAAGGTATCACAACAAAAAAACTGATGATTGATGCTTCTCATCTCTCTCCGTTCCTGTCTGTCTGTCCCTATCTATCCTTCTCTCTGACTCTCTGTCTCTGTAAAAGAAAAAAGAAAAAAAAATAACATTATTCAAGTTTTAATATTTAAAGAATATAAAATACTCTGTTACAATAAAGTCTTAACAGAGTCAGTTTTATTTATTTGTACAGTTTTCACTTTCTCAAAAAGTGATTTTAAGTATTGAGCATTTTCATGTTATCCAGTAGCTTTATTAAAATCTTTGGCAAAATACTTATCACATCAATCTCGTGACAGGAGCAGCTACATCAGATATACAAGCAATCCGGCTTCTATATCCACACAGTAAAACAATAAAAGTATATTCTTTTAGTAAAATTAAATATTTTGGTTATATAAATATACTTCATCATTATCCACTTTAACTAAAGGTGCTAGATTAATAAATTGGGCAGGAGCTTTCATTATAATGTATAGCATTCCCAGAAAAGAACAGAATTGCTACGGTTTCTCTGTGGTTGTTCTTGAATTTAAAACATTTATACACTCACACATCCTACACACACACCACCTATTTCTCAGAATATTTTGAACATCTACCATTTACTAAAGTGTGTCATCAACTCATTCTCATGTAAAACAGATTTTTAAATTAAATTTTCTTCAAGAGATATTACCTTTGTGAAACATTAATTCTTTCTAAAGGGATAGCGAGATTCACAATTACAAAGTGCTCCTGATGAATTACAGTTAAGTGAAAGCTTTCTATCCAGCATCTGCAGTTCCAAATCCCAATGGAGAAACCCTCAACATGACTATCAAGAAAAAATTTTGACATGCTATCTCTTCACTGTAAGTATTGTAGAAAATGTCAGAACCTGTCTGGAAAGCAGTGAACAGTGGAATGGATTTGTCCAGGGTGCTGCACTAGGAAGCTGCTTTTATTAGATTATATGTAAGTTCTGAATGTTAAGATAAAGGCATTTAGTATTACATAAAGTCCTTTGTATTTTTAAATAAAACAAACATATTTTCTTACTATACCCTCAGAGATAAGGACTTAGATGAATGTATTCAATTCTGTGTGTAAAATAGGCGGACATACACATGTATTGATATGCCCTCACAGCCCTTTTCAAGTACACAATTTGCTGCAGGTATCAAGCACATAAATGTGTGTCAGAACTGTGACTCTGGCTTAGTGGAGTAGTAATCCTCGCTGGTGAAAAACTTTCTTGCAATATAGTACAGGTTCAGATGAACATATTCTTTCAATTACGCACTGATAAGAAATGATTAAATGAAGTCAGTTGTGAAAATGATAAGTCTGTGAAGGACTACGGTATGGAAAAAAATTGTCCCTCATATTTTAGAATGTGGAATTGGAAGAAAAGGAAATTTCAAGTTAACAGGGTAAGCTAAACTAACCTCGACTAAGAGTAGTTGTAGTTCAGTGAAGTTCAGTCAAATTCCATTAAGAGACAATGCTATTAAAGCCCACAGGATCCTAGGCTTTGTTTATGTAGATTAATGAGTTTCCCACTCTGTTCTGAAGGAGTTTCCAGTCTCACAGAAAGAGACGTAAATATAATAAGATAATTATAGTGCAGTGTAGCACATAGTAAAATAGACTCAGAATTTGGAATTGGTCTGGAAAGATGAATTAGAGATTGAGGTGTAAACTCAGTACTAAGAAATAAGTTATCAATAATGGAAGAGAAAAATGTTAGTATGTTCCCACAGGGTTGTTTTGCATAAAATTATTTATGTAAGATTTTTGGGAGGCAAAGAATATTAGTTGAGGGGATAGCAAAGATGCATCCACAAAATTACATACTTGGTAAAGATATGCTTTTACTTTCACATTATTCATCCCAAGCAAGGAAGAATGTTAGAGAAAGAGGACCATCCAAAAGTGAGATGCTAGCCCATTTCAGTGATTCCAAACATGATGGAGAAAAACACAAATTTTCTGAAATGATACCAAACCTTTCCTCTCCATTGTACTTCATTATTAGTAAGAAAAATTTCAAAATATAAAGAAAAAATTATAATCTCTTCTAGCTAACTATCATGATCACGGAGCTCACAAGATGTTACACGTAGTCGTCATTGACATCTTCAAGACTTGGTGTTGGTTCACCAATGACAGTGAACCAATATCTGACTTACCAATTTTAGAGTTCAGCACCATATAAGATAATAAATAACTATAGCTGTAATCCTATGGCTTGCCTTTAAATGTTGATTTTTAGATAAGATATTCCAGGACTGAGTTAACAAGTACATAATGACCAACATGCAGAGATTTTCAGAATTTATATTTTTCATACATTTTCTTTCCCCTTTCCAGCTTCTTTTTTCTTTCCCAAATAGCAAAGTGCATAAATACATAAAAAGAGATATCAAAGTATAATGAAGGAGAATAAATACTCAGATTAATTTACTGATGGGCTATAAAAATTTTGAGAAACTAGCACTTCTTTATATTTTCATTTGGAAGAAATCATGAGCAAGGATTTGGTAGTAGAACACTTTATTTGTGGATGAGATAAAAAGAAAAAAAATAGTAGAAGGCTCTAGAAAACCATTATTCTCATTTCCATCCATTTAATGACTTTATTATGTATGGTAAATAACTCACTGTTCTCAAATAGGAATGTAAAATAAAAAATTTGATGTCAAGAGAAGAATTAAAGTACTAAGAAACTTGAAGAAAGAATTAACACACTTGAATAAGAACAGACTAGAGATAATTTTGCCAAGATTCTTTGCATGGCTTTGAATAATTTCCTGGTTGAGTTTATGAGGACTTCACCAAGTGACACAGTACATAACCAGAAATTGGACACATTTACATATTGTTTACACAAAGAAAATTAAATTATACGAAGATTTCATAGGAAATATCCATGCCCATGGTTCTGTAAAGATTCTAATTCTCAGCACTCATTCTAAAAAGTTATTCTTAAGTGAGCCCAGGGTAGGTCAGGCATCTGCTCAGGGGACGTTGATGGGTTATTCTACAGACCACACTTATAATTTGCTCTGTGTAGAGCCACCTCTTCCTTTAGTTAGCTTTTCTAAGTATAGCAGTTTAGTGGAAAATATTTTGTAAAGGGAAAATCATTTCTACTATTACAGGCTACTATGTCTACTGCATTTGAGTCTGGTGAAATCTTCCTTCATTAACATAAAATGATAAATTGTAAAGCAGTAACTTTATATTTTGAAAAGCATTCTTTATTATTTTATTGTGGAATCATATTTATTAATATTTATGTATGTATAATCATAAATCATATTAAATATAAGAACCAAGATTAGGCATTATGGAAGAAAATATAAAGAAGAAAAGAAGGAAAGAGATAGATATGACTAAGTTCCACTGTTTATTTCTTGGTAAAATGACTGTTAGCAGGTTCTTCTTTACCCAAAATAAAGAAAATCAATTACAAAATCAGTTTATATCCCTTCCAAACCTTAAATTCAATAATTATATTAATGGTAATTCAAGATATATTAAGTATAAGGTAAGTATATATTTTACTTAGTTATCTAATTATTTATAGTTAATTATTATAGAACATCTTTTATTTTAAATGTAGTGTTATGGTTAAATATATGAATAAGATAAAAGCAGATCACTTTAAGATATTTTATTTCTGCTTTATGTCAGTAATAATTATATCTAAAATGTGATGTTGGTCTAAAATGATCATCAGATCAGTGTGATAATATAGAAATGCATATATTACATAATTATTGGGGGCTGTTGATTTCATAAGGTAAAAAAAAGTTTTCTTAATTATGTAGCAAATGGTTATTAGTTTCCTGAAAAAGTGGCAAACTGCTATTTCATTCTTCATTTTCAACTCTTTTTGATCTCCTAAAATACTGCTCAAATGTCACCTAGTTTAAGATTCCTTAAAAATAACCCATTCATATCCTTTCTTTCAGACAGTTTTTTGTTTTGTTTTGTTTTGGGGTTTTTTTTTTGTATTTTTTGGGGTTTTTTTTTTTTTGTATTTTTCTGAAGTTGGAAACAGGGAGGCAATCAGACAGACTCCCACATGTGCCCCACCGGGATCCACCCGGCATGCCACCAGGGGGCTATGCTACACCCATCTGGGGCATTGCTCTGTTGCAACCAGAGCCATTCTAGCACCTGAGGCAGAGGCCATAGAGCCATCCTCAGCGCCCCAGCCAACTTTGCTCCAATGGAGCCTTGGCTGCGGGAGGGGAAGAGAGAGACAGAGAGGAAGCAGAGGGGGAGGGGTGGAGAAGCAGATGGGCACTTCTCCTGTGTGCCCCGGCCAGAAATCGAACCCAGGACTTCCGCACACCAGGCTGACACTCTACCACTGAGCCAACCGGTCAGGGCCTCTTCCAGACAGTTTTATCATTACTTCCTCTGTGATACCCATGATCCTTGTATGAGTTCCCCACTGTTATGCATATTATAGTGTATATTGTTTACAGTCTTGTTTTATCACTAGACTGTGGGTATCTGAAGAGTATAGTAACTATAGTCAATAATATTCTAATAACTCTGTATGGTGCCAGGTGGGTACTGGAAATAATGGGTGGAACACTTTGTAAAATATAGGACTGACTAACCACTATGTTATACCCATGGCACTAACACAAAATAATATTGAATATATATATATATATAATATTATATAATATATATAATATAATATATATATATATATATAGAGAGAGAGAGAGAGACATACACATACACACACACATACATACACTTTTGATTAAAAATCAGTTGTGTTCATGACTATATCCCTCATCCCAGAGAAAATCTGTAGCATAAGAGGTTTCTGAATGGATGTCTGCAAATCAACATATGAATAAACCATTAGTAGTAGCAGCTAATTCTACTAGTTAACTCTTTAGGTAGGAGGAAAGGGACTGAATTTTGACCATTACACATGAAGTACTGAATACTGAACTGCACCATAATTATAAGGAAGTCTAAGAGAATTCCCACATTCCCCCGCCTCCATGAATGTTAATCTATTTTAAACTAGCAAATAACAAATTCTATCAATGACGTATTTGGTGCCCCTAATTTATTTGTGCCATGAACATATGGTTAGTGTTTTTGTTGGGTATAAAAGTGTTGTGTATTTAAAAAAATAGGTTATAAAATTAGAAGGACCTATCTTGAGTCCTAACTCTGCTATTTATTAATTATACAATGTTAGGCAATTTATTTTACCTATCTAATAATACTTGCCTTGCTTTCTGATCTATAAATGTAGGGAAAAAACAATGTCTACTCTTCTAAAGTATGTGAGGGGATTAAAAGCATTTCAATTCGATGCCTAGCACTTGATTAATGTAAACAATTAGAGTGTATAACCTTTTGATTATAATGGAAATTTCTTGATTACAAAGTATCTTTGATTATAAAAATTGTCTGTAGTGATCTTTCATCAATATAATTTTTAACATCGCCTAGAGATAACCATTTTTGTCATGTTAAAGAATTATCTTTTTAAATCTCGAATAGATATTGTTGACTTCAACAAATGCATTCTTAGTATCAAAATATTCACATATATTTTTCTCTTTTTTTTATATATATATATTTTTTTTCTGAAGCTGGAAACGGGGAGAGACAGTCAGACAGACTCCCGCATGAGCCTGACAGGGATCCACCCGGCACGCCCAACAGGGGCGACGCTCTGCCCACCAGGGGGGATGCTCTGCCACTCCCGGGCGTCGCTCTGTTGCGACCAGAGCCACTCTAGCGCCTGGAGCAGAGGCCAAGGAGCCATCCCCAGTGCCCGGGCCATCTTTGCTCCAATTGAGCCTCGGCTGCGGGAGGGGAAGAGAGAGACAGAGAAGAAGGAGAGGGGGAGGGGTGGAGAAGCAGATGGGCGCTTCTCCTGTGTGCCCTGGCCGGGAATCGAACCCAGGACTTCTGCACGCCAGGCCGATGCTCTACCGCTGAGCCAACCGGCCAGGGCCTATTTTTCTCTTTTGATCTATAAATGTGATGAATTACAAAGATCATTTTCTAATGTTAATTGATCTTAACAATTACAGTAAATTTTTTATGATTAAAGTATATTTATTGTTTACTAAATTGCCAAATTATATGCCTGTATTATTATTTTGTTGTTTTGTTTGCATTATGCTTATAGTTTCAGTTGTTCTAGTATCAGGGTTAACAAAATAAACAAAAAAGATGCCATCTTTTTCTTTGATCAGCCAAAAATTAAAGACTTTTTGATGGTTGTGTTTTGTTTATTTTTAAAGACTTTTCTTGATTTCTTGTTTTCTTTCAAATTTATGTGCTGGAAATGCAAAGAAATACATATTTATTAAATTCTCACTGAGAGATAGACACTTCATATACATTGTCTCCTTTTTGCAATACTCATCTCTAGGTAGTAGTACTATTCCCATTTCTTAGATGTGGAGATATATTCGGAGGGATTATTTGCCTATACTAGGCTGGTGAAAAGGTAAGATTTGCATATAGGTTAGGCTGATACCACTTCCCAATTTTACAGTTCTGATGTAAACCAAAACTCACCAAAAAATAAAAATTCAGAAAATTTAAAAGATATTCAGAAAACAATATTAAAATTTATTTTCTAAGGCATCTATAAATTGCCAATAATAGCAATAAGAGAACAGAATTTTGAAAATATAAACAATTTTTTATTTAAATATAAAATTCATTAAAATATTTTGAAATATGGGATTAAAATGAATCACAAAATATAAATTGACTATAAAAATACAACAAGTTGGTTAGCCATAATTTTGAAAAATGTAGAAAGTCATATTTTGGAAAAATTAGTCTATAAAGAAAAAATAAAATTATCAATAACAAGTGACATATTTGCAGGCTTGGTAGTGGTATAAAAAGTCAAAAGTTAAGAAAGCCTTGGGTTCAAACTGGGAAGTACACAATTTAGCTCTTTTATATAATTTCTTATAGTTTTCTTATTTTCATATTTGTACTTTACAAAGAAAATCTCACAGCCCAAGTAAAATTACACCCCCAAAATATACAGACAGTGATATGTGAAATTAAATCAAATTGTGGCCAAATTTTCTCTAGAAGTAATTCTGTTTTTAAAACTGCCAAATTTTCTATTTAGGCTTAACCACTAAAAAGCCTCTTCTCTATTACACAATTTTGGGGAGCATTCAGGTGACATTTTCTTTTTGATAATTAGCAACACTATTTAAAGTTAAGATAGGAACATTTCTTCATGGTTATATAATTTTCAATTTAGACTTGTAAACTCAAACCAATTCAAGCTTCATCTATTGTATGCACAACTATATTTTTCTATATATTGCTTCTTGCTTTGCATCTGTATGTCATTGTTTGTAAAGACAGGAGGATTATTTGTATTCACTGCTATGGCTGGAGTGGGGGCAGAGACTACTGAGGGGCTACCATAGTGCCACTGTTCCCTATAAAGGAAATAGATAGCATATATAAAGAGAAAGTGCATAAACTCCACTCAAGTTTAAGAAAATTTACCTTCTCCCCATTCTGCTCCTTTGTGTTCAAATTCATAGGTTTGCACAAAGTGAAATAGCCTTGTGGTATGAATAGCTTTTCTGGAATACTTTTTCCTGTATTCATCATTATTCTATGGCCACATTGAGAAATACTATATTTTGCCATTCAGTATATAAACTTTTTGTGACTTAAGATTCTGAGATAAGAATGCTAGAAAAAGACTGTGTTCTTCATAGATTCTGGAATAGTTAATGGTGATACAGTTGTTGGTGGCAGACATCAGCAAATTACAATTTAAAATTCTTTTATGGCAAATATCAAATGACTTTTCTTTTGTCCCAATTTTCCTGATCACTATGAAGCAAAGATTTTTATAGTTATAGAAAAGTACAGAATTTAGAGAAAATTTAAAGATGATATAACAATCTACAAAAACCGTTGTAAATTTTTTTTTCTTTCTGAGTAAATCTCAAAATGGAGGGTACCCTTCAGGATTAAGAAAATATCCCAATACTCTGCATGTCAGTAGAAACGTGTCTAGTTATCCTGAGACATTAGAAAAGAAATAGATACCCAAGATAATCATCAATAGCTTAAATATTTTTAAAAATGAATCCATGAAACTGATCTATCAGTGAATGCCCTTTTTGGGTTTACAGCTATTTTTAAATAATTACATATACATTTTTGATAATTAAATAAATTAATGATGCTACCTACCATTAAATTTGTTGACACACTGCTTAAAATAAAATTTCCAGGATAACTGGTGAAATGGTTTAAATTCCCAAGGTAATTTTGAGAGGGGATAAATTTTATGAGACTTAGACAAGTTTATAAAAACAGTCATATGTGAAGAAAGCTGAATTAGGTAATACTTCATTTTCTTTTGTGCTTTTTTTGGTTTTTGTTTTACAAACATGGGGGATCTGTTTTAGAGGACTAGCCTCATTTGACCCAAGTTAAGTGTTTAATAGTGGTTTTTCTGGGGTGGGCAAAGAAGATATAGAATATTTAGTTATTTTCTCCTAGTCAGTATATAATTTCTAAAAATAGCATATGATATTTTTTTTCCTCATGTTGTTCAAGCATTAATTTCAAAGCAGATGCACAGACTAATCTATTTCTTAGGTTAGGTTTTAATGGAAACATTATTAAGCGCTTTGACCAGAGAGGGGTTCTCTGTCCCCTATCCTCAGCAGTAGTGTTGAAGCTGGTTTCATGGCCCCCCTCCACTAATTTTCACCAACTGCTCTCTTTTTGTCTACACTGCTTGCCACACTAACTTGTCAGGAAATTAAGCCACTTGGTAGTATTAATTCCACATAATTCATGGTAGACTGCAAAAAGGGTTACATTCCTCTTCAGTTCTTCTCATCAAGAATATCTTTCTCCACTACTGAAACTGGGCTGGCCTTGTAATTTGCATTGTTAAAAAAGAAGAAGAAGGAAGTGAAATTATGCAAATTCTGACTGTGGACTTCAAGAGCTCTTTCTTGGATTGCTGCCACCATGTGAATAAATTCAGCCTCCTGGAGAAGAGGCCAGGTGTAAGAGGAGCAAGTGCAAGAGTCTTCAGCCAATTGTGATGCCACCTGGGACTACTCACCACCCCCTCCCACTCCCATTTAACACACCAACTTCCACAGTCAAGGCATTGCATTTAACTATTCTTATGCCAGTGAATTTCACATGTGAAAACTGAGATTACACAAAAGGCAGTATAGTGCAATAAAAAGTTGCCTGATCAGGAGGTGGAGCAGTGGATAGAGCATTGGACTGGGACACAGAGGACCCAGGTTCAAGACCCCAACGTTGAGGTTGCCAGCTTGAGCATGGGTTCATCTGGTTTGAGCAAACCTCATAAGCTTGGACCCAAAGTCGCTGGGTTGAGTAAGGGGTTACTCAGTCTGCGGTAGCTCCACGGTCAAGGCACATATGAGAAAGCAATCAATGAACTACTAAGGTGCCGCAAGAAAGAATTGACGCTTCTCATCTCTCTCCCTTCCTGTCTGTCTGTCCCTATCTATCCCTCTCTCTGACTCTCTCTCTGTCTCTGTAAAAAAACAAAAAAACAACAACAAAAAAAAACAAGTTAAGTGGTCAGAATCCCAGCACCAGAGAGACCTTCTTTTGAACCCTTCCTGCCACATACCAGTCCTTTGAGATTAGAAAAATAAATATCTCCATTTTTTTTTCTTTTTAAAAGAAAGATGATAATACCAACTTTATAGTTCTGTAGTGAGGAGAAAATGCTTAATGTTTCATGTGCAGTACGTAGTCAATGAATTTTTATTTTTAAAATTTCTAGCATACTAATATGGTCATGATGTTTTTGATTAATATATAATTACTATATTATTTCAACTCCTTTAATTCTCACAACTTATTTTCTTTAAATGTCTTTCTATTCTGTATCTTATTAATGAAAAGAACTGATATAGAGTCTACTGTGTGAAAGAGGCTGCCGGATATGTTCTCAGCACTATGCCATACTACAGGTTTCTTCTTTTATTATGATCTGGTTTATGTACATCAGGTGATCACATTGATATGGGTGATAGTCAACATTATAGACTTTTTCTTTTCTTTTTTTTTTTTTTTTTTGAAATGGGGGTTTGTAGTCATTTTTCTAGTCAGGATCAAATCAAAAAGGAAATTTGTGCTTAACAGTTCAGAACAATAAAATCAGAAATCTTGTCTACTAAGACATCTTCTCTAAGGAGTAATGTCTTAATGCTCAGTGCACCAGCTGGGAACAACCTGTGCTAATCAAGTATATTTCACAACATGAGGCCATCCAGAAAAGTCAAAACGGGAATGTTTTAAAGAACAACTTATTTAGAGTCTGATTATCATTTTTGTTATTGTTAAATGCAGATAAATTACTTTCTTTTTGAAATGCTTATTTAGTCTGCTTTGTTTTGAGATCCATTTTAGCCGTATTTTTATTTCAAGGTGAAATTAATCTGTAACTATCATTTTCTTTGCTTTTATAGGAGATAGTCATTTGTTTTGAAGTTAAACACATTTAAGATTCTTTGAACTGTAGCACTGAAATCACCTACCTAAAATAAAAAAAAAATGTGCTGGTATAAAGGTCAAATAAAAAATTAATACACAATCTATATAATACAATAATAATAGTTAATCTCATCAATAAACTTTTTGAATAGCTAGATAAAAGTTCTCCTAAAATAAAAATTTCTATATTAATATGACAATAGATGAAACACATAGTACATCTTAAAACATGTTATACATGTAAATAATATTTGCATAAAATAATGGATAGATAACTAGCTAGCGAAGCAAAAAAAAAACCAAAAAAACAAACACCTAAAATGTTGTTATCAAGTCAGGGATTCAAAGTACCTGCTTCTAGTTATGGAAAATGATTGCATTGCACATGAAATTCAGATAGCCAGTTACAATGCTGTATGAGGTGGACTAAAAGGTAAGTGACAGTCTTAAACTCTAAGAATAAATTCTATTGACTCCATATTTCTGAAGGATAAGTAACTGCCTAGTTTATTAAAAAATATTGTCATTTGAAATATACATTCCTGGTATTTGTAATAACAAGACTGACCTAATATACATGAAAAATAAATAACTTTTTTATTCATGTTTCTAAATGAAACTGTGAATTCAGTGGATCAAAGTTACATTTACAGTCATATTAACTTTAAAAGTATAAAAGATGGGGACTATTTTGCATGGAATAGCACAACTGTACCACCACTCAAAAGAATGTTTTGTTTTATTTTGTTGTTTGTTAGTTTGATGAAAGGGCAGCCAATAGAAGTTTTAAATATACAGTATGCTGTGGATGTTTATATATATCTATCTATATCTATATCTATATCTATATCTATATCTACATCTATATCTATATTTATGTTTGTAAAAGATGGGGGTAGAAAGAGGCTACTCTGAGAGGCACGAGGGTTTAAACAGGGTTTGAAGGTCCATCCAAAAGGATGAAGCTCAAGAAAGAGTCTGAGGGTGTTTGAATAAAGGAAAACTACACGAAACATCTTTTTCTTGCTTTCATGCCTGGAGCATTTCTGTTTCTATCAACAACAGGAAGGGCACAGACAATTACCTACCTGCCAAATTCATTAATAATCAAGACTCAGCTCAGATGTAACTTCTTCCTTTATTTCCTCTATGGGGTTGAATTTTTATGAGAAATATTATTATGTTATGCTGTGATATTTTAAAGGTTTCATCTCTTTATCTCACTTTCACTCTGCCTTTCTCTGCAGTATTAATATCCTTTCAGAGGGCAAGGACATTACATGTTCATCTCATTGATTCATCTATTTATTCAACAAATACTTGTTGAGCACCTACTATAAGCCAGGTACTATACCAGTGGCTGATAATACAAAAATTAAACAAACAAACAAACACTGTTTTTACCATCATGAGCCACTATACCTATTTGGAAACATTGACTGCTTTATTTTTGATTACTGTCTTATCTCATATGTGTTATGAAGAGTAAAGTAATAGAGATCACAGAGTGAGAAACTTCCTATGAAATTAGAGGGTTCAAGGAATTTTTTTGAAGAAAGAACATTTAATGTGAGGTTTGTAGGATGAATTGGGGGGATTATGTTTTAAAGGCTAGGTGGTGAGATAGTGCATAATCAGAAAACAGAAATGTAATTTACCATGTCTGATGTGTAGAGTGAATGTTCGCTGTTTTAATACAGAGTGTGTTATGTAACAAGACCTCAATAAATGCTGAATAAAGAGTTAGTAAAGCTGAAAGAACTATGCTGCATGGTTGACCAACCTAGAAAATGGAGCATCAGTTCATTCAGCCCTAGGTCCTAGAATTTAGGGACAACAGACATCAGCAAGGAAATTTGTAGCTTTGATCTTCTAACACAATAATGTTAACTAGCAAAGACTTTCAATGATATCCCAAAAATACCTAGTCTTGAGGGGAGTGAGTAAAAATAGCTTTGTCTACCAGCATACTTTTTAGCTGTCACATATCATGATAAGTAAACGAAGACTAGTACTTAGCACTTGAGAGGTATTTTAGAAAACTTGCTCTCTCATTCCTCTTTAACTCTCGGATGCTTTGGATTTTAAAGGATTTTTTTTTCCTTTTTGATTTCTTCCATTTTTCATTTAAAAACTACAGGGCAAACCTTCATGTACGCAAGACACTATGCTAGATACTCAAGAGATGCAAATATATTAAAACACCAGAAGACATAGTCCAGAGGAGGAGGCAAACTCATGAAGAGCTCTTTTCTTTTCGGGGCTCTGCTATAAGTGGAGAACAAAAAATCTGCAGGGTTTCTTGAAAGTTTTCCAGCCCACCCACAATCATACTTGTTCCTGGTTAAGAGATAAGTAGACCAGCGAGAATGAGTAAGATTGCATTACCATTCAAGCACAGAGCGACTATTATTTATGGAACATTCATTATGTATTTTGAAGCTGATGTATAGTCTCTCCTTAATCCTCACCATAACCCTATGAGGTATTAATCTTTATTATTATATATGAAAAACCTGAGGTTATTTATTTATTTGCTTAAATTTATACAAGTAATAAGTGATAAAGATTTTGAAAGAGTTTGTCTCATTATTTAAAGCCTGAGTTTTGAATTTCTATCCAAAAATTGAGTTCTTGCCAAGCATATCATGATTCTATTATACAGATTTTTAAGCGAATGTAAAAGCAATCCAAGATAATTATCATAATAATACATTCTAGACTGCATTCTGCATTTTCCTAAACACTATCATATCTGTGTTTCCTGTGCACTGACTGTGTGTGTAATTCAGTCAAGTAACTCAGGACAGGAGCAGCAGAAAAGATATACAATTGATTCCCTGAACCTTTTATTTTTAACATCACAAAATATTCCTTAATCATAAAGAGGTAACAGGTTGAAACCAGTTAAAGCCATGCATCACTTCCTAATTTAAAATGGTGCCTTTTCTAATAATGTAATTTCACAGAACAATAAACAAACAGCCATCAAGTTGGTTTTTATAGTTCATCTCAGGATCAAGAACAGGGTTTCTAATATTTGAAAAGATTCTTTGGGTGATCTTTGAGAAAAGTGTTTAAGAAAACCACTGTGTGAATAATAAGCAAGGGGAACATGGAGATCTTATCCACATTCGCCCTCTGGTTGATAAAGCAAAGCAGCTAATTCTCAAGGAAGAGACTATGGGGCTCTTAGTAGACTGTTTTCATTTTCCCAAATTAGGTTATTTTCATGTCTAATCAATTCTATGGTTCATCAGTATGGTTAATTGCTGAGAAAGTCATCTGATCAACACAACTGGACTTTATCAACTACTTGGCAGTGCAGTGGGGTTTTCAGTCACTGACCTCAATTGACTAAAAAATGGGTGATTTATTCGACTCTAATCAGAACAGAGAGGCTATTACAAAGCTTGACTCTACTTTTCATCAGGGTCATAGAAGACTCAAATATAATTGTCACTGGTTATAGTAGAAGAAACACACACTTTGGAATCAGTTGTAGATTTGAAAGTACTTATGTGGCTTATAAATTACTTCTGACAACTTACTTGGCTTTTTAAAGAATGTTCTCCCTTATCTGTATATTAATAAAATTAATATCTGCTGCTCATAGAGAGGATGTAAAATAGTATTAAGTATAAACTATTAGAGCTTCCTAATTCTGTTCTGGTTATCCTCATAATCAAAGGGCACCCTTAGCAATGTAAATAGACATCTGGAGCAAACATGATTCTCTATCCTGCCTTAACTTTCTACCTTGCTAAAAACCTTTGGTTGACAGAAAACCCACTGTTCACTTACAAAGCTTTTAGACAATTAATTGTATCATAGCAGTGGAGAATGGAAACAGTACTATTCTAAATAATTCATTTTACAGCTCAGTATATTTTTAATGTTGACTTTGCACTTTTATGTTTAAAGAAAAATGAGATAGAAGTAAAGGGTACTTTGCTATTACCTTACCTCTCCACACTTGCAGAACACACTGCAAAGGTACTGGGCATTGAGAACACATTGCACATCCTGGGTATTTCTCTTCCCAGGCCTCACCAGAGGTTTTTTCATTTTTAAATTGAATTTATTGCGGTACAAGATCAGGTATGCAACTCAATAAAAAATCATCTGAAGACTGTATTGTGTGTTCATCACCCCAAGCAAAGTCAGTTTCACCTCCATTTCCCCTCTTCCTTTGCCTACCTCCACCTACACACCCCCTTCCCTCTGGCTATCACTACACTGTTGTCTGTCTATGTGTCATATAGCTTTTTTTTTTTTTTGCTTACTCCTTCACATTTTATCGTCCAGTGCTCTAACCCACCTCCCCTCTCATAGCTGTCAGTCTGTTCTATGTATCTATGTCTCTGTTAAAGCAAAAATGTGATAGATTAATGATAGAGTACTATCTTCTTTCCACTAGGGACTAAGAGCAATGTGTTAGTTCCAAAGATATTCCCTCAGATTATGAATCAGATGAAAATTGCATCAAGAAACATCATTCTATGGTGAATGAAGTCTACCTCCCTTTAACTATTCTTTTTTTTGTCTTCTTGCACATTATTATTTTATTTATTCATTAATTTATTTAACTTTTTATTGACTTTATTGGGATGGCATTGGTTAATAAGATTTTATAGGTTCGGGTGCACAATTCTATGATATATCATCTACATATTATACTTTGTGTTCATCACCCCAAGTCAAGTCTCCATCCATCACCAAACCATTCTTTAATATGTATTGGCAAACTAATAATACATAGCTCTGTAGAACTGATAACATCATATGGAGATGTTCAATAGGCCAAAATCCCCCAACTTTTTAATAGAGGACCTTGAAATGCTAGAAATTTGTGATGATGCAAAGAATTCTTTAATGCTTTAGCTTGAGAGTAGAAATTGGTTGCAAAAAATAATCTTCTGGCTCTTACACTAAACTAATTAAATACTATATTCACCACCACTAAAATGTTTCCACTTCTTTGTTTCTGTCTATTCTTTGTGACAACTTATTCTTACTGGAGTTGCTGCCATAGTGTGCATTTCTACCTGAATTAATGTATTTAGGTTGAGAAGTAAAGAGAAGGTTTGCCCTGGCCAGTTGGCTTAGTGGTAGAGAGTAACCCAGTGTATGGAAGTCTTAGGTTCAATTTCCAGTCAGGGCATGCAGGAGAAGTGACCATTTTCTTCTCCTTCTTTCCCCCTCCTCTTTTTCTCTGTATTTTCCCTTTCCATAGCCATGGCTCAATTGATTCAAGATTGTTGGCCACCTACGCTGAGGATGGCTCTGTGGAGCCTCTACTTCAGGTGCTAGAAATAGCTCGGTTGTGAGCATCAGCCCCAAATGAGGTTGCCAGGTGGATCCCGGTTGGGGCACATATGGGAGACTGTTTCTCTATCTTCACTTCTTTCATTTAAAATGAAAAAAAAAGTAGAGAGAAGCAAGACATTGAGAATAGCCTAGAAAAATGTAAAAACAGTTATAGTTCAATTCAACAAATATGTGTTGAATCATTGCTTTTGTCACCCCTGAAGCACCTAAAAGGATGAGTTAAATATATCTTCAAATTGATCTCATTGCATTTCATATGCATATCTGGTTTCCAAAAAATACCAGGAAGGACCCCAAGTAAGTAATTCCCAAGGTGGAAAGGAAGGAGGGTGTTTTCCTAGTAAGTGCATGTGTGATTTAAGGTGGCTTGTTGCAACTCCCAAGGTCTCAAGTGTATTGGTTTCATTCCAGTGTTGATTGTTGACTGCTAACAGCTGCTGGGAACACCCTGAAAACTAGAACTCAGCTTTCTGGCTGGCCTGAAAGAAGTTGGCCTTGGTCAAAATTCAGTCATGCAAATGCGGTGTGTGAAAAGCCAAAATTGTGTTTTTAATATAACACCCAGGGCCTTAACACAAAGTTCTAGCTCACCAGAGTGGCACAGAAGATGTGTATTCCACATTGCATCTCATGTTCCAGCATAGTGCACAAGGATGACCACATACTTAGAGTTACTTGATGTGCCAAACCATTTCACATCTCAGAAACTCTATTCACACAACCCTCTTTTTCTGTGATAATTTAACTCTCACATCAACATCATGTTCCTAGAGAAAATTTCCTTATGTTTCAAGTTTGAACACAAAGGACTTTAGATGTCACCACATCCTGAATAGATCTGTTTTTTTTTGTTTGTTTCTCCATGTTATTCTGCAGAGGATTTTAGCATAATGTATATAATAAATAGGTTTGTTTACTATCGATATCATATTAGTAATTTATTTCTGGGGAACAAACTGCCCTAACACATAAGGCGTAAAATAACTAATGTTCATTTTCTCACAATTTCTTTATGTCAGCAACTCAGGACTGACTCAGTTGATGGTTCTGGCTCAAGGTCTCCATTAGATTACAGTCAAGGTGTCAGGTATACAAGTGGGACTCTGCTGTTACGTCTCTTACAAAATGGCAACTTGTTGACCCCAGTCCAAGTAATACAAGAAAAAGAACCCCAAGGCAGAAGCCAATGTTTTATTATTTATATAATATCTGATGTGATATCCCATCACACCCATGACAGTTGATAGAAGCAAGCTAATGAGATCAGTTCACACTTAAGAAGAAGAGATGGCACAGGGCACGGATGCTAAGTCAAGGACTACAGCAAGTCCTCTGAGAGTCAGCCTACCTCATATATTAATAGTATCTTCCTTACCTAGGTTAAAACTCCAAGTAAGTTCCTGTGTTTTTCTATCATCTGCATAGTGACAGCCAAAGTAAATATTAAAGAAAGAAAAAAAAGGGAGAGAGAGAAGATGCAAACCAGCAAAGCCAGATTATAAATGAAATCCCTTTAACAATTGGAGATGACCAATCTATTTCTAATATTTGGAAAAAATAAACACAATTTCAAAGTCTTAGCCAAGATTGAAATTACATAGAATTTTCTAGCAATGTGACCCTTGGTTACAACGTTTAACAACACACACACACACACACACACACACACACACACACACAAAATTGTAGCTTAACTGTTATATAAGTCTGGAAAAGAATCTTTGAAGTTAAGAATAAAAAGATCAATTAAATTCTTTCTTCCAGTTTATGGTAGCTCCTTGCAGTATATTTTGTGACTCTTCCAAAAGTCCCTGTAGCTGAAACACTGGCTTTTATGGATGCAGTTTTATGTAATAAACAGAATTTCAATTATCTTAAATGGGCTATCTCAAATGTTTTATCCAAAGTGAATTCTATTTTTGATCCTCTCTCAGGAATTTCTTTTTTAATTAAATTTAGGCTGATTTCTCTTCAAATGCAAAATGGAAATGTGTCCAGTCTCTTGCTTCAAAATACTTAATATGATTTTTTGTTTCCTTTGAAATATAGCTCTCACTCACTCAGGCACCCCCTTCCTCCTGAATATGTAAGTGACGGAAAGACACAAGTGATTAAAATCGGCTTTCAGAATTCAGGGTATGAACATCAGACAGGTATGCAATCAAATAACCATAATATAATGTGAATGTGTTATAATGTAAAATAATATGCTATAATGTGAATGTAATATATAAAATACTAAAGGGTCATAGGAAAAGGATAAAAGTGATGAGAGATGATGCAGAACTTTAATGATGATAAAGAAGGTATACAATGGTTTTTAAAGCAGAAATAAGTGGTGGGAAGAAGATAATTTAGAATGGGTCAGACCTCTTAAAACATGTTTATTGAATTTGACTATATGTCCACTTTGTTATTAAAGACAATATTTGAGCTGAAGTCATATTGAATTTTAATAAATTATCATATCCTAATTAACATCAATTCGATTTGTAAAACAACAAAATATTTACTATTACAAATGCAATACCAGCATTGGAACAGCAATTTCAAGATAATAAAAAGGAACAGATGATAGAAGAATCACAAAGTGGAATTTTCCCTGTCACTGTTCAGAAAGACCAGTATAATAGTTTCCAGTTCAGTTTAGCTGTGATTGATTTTGTGGCAATTTAAATGTACAAACAATAAATTTATTTGTATGAGTTAATGTGATTGCAGCTTCAGAACTAATAACAATCAGTTTAGATACTTTCATATCTGAATTCTGTCTCCATTAGCTTTGCATTTAGGGTCACATTAATCATAAAATTAGAAAAGAAAACTGTTTTCCAAAATATACTTGATTTATATTAATTATACATTTTTTTGGTATTTTTTTTTCTGAAGCTAGAAACGGGGAGGCAGTCAGACAGACTCCTGCATGTGCCCAACCGGGATCCACCCAGCTTGCCCACCAGGGGACGATGCTCTGCCCATCAGGGGCACTGCTCTGTTGCAACCAGAGCCATTCTAGTGCCTGAGGCAGAGGCCATGGAGCCATCCTCAGCGCCCGGGCCAACTTTGCTCCAATGGAGCCTTGGCTGCGGGAGGGGAAGAGAGAGACAGAGAGGAAGGAGAGGGGGAGGGGTGGAGAAGCAGATGGGCGCTTCTCCTGTGTGCCCTGGCCAGGAATTGAACTCGGGACTCCTGCATGCCAAGCCGACGCTCTACCACTGAGCCAACCAGCCAGGGCTTATATTAATTATACTTTTAAGATAAAGCATTTAATGTTTTTATTTAATTCTGATTAATCTTTATAATAGAACACTGCTGATAAAAGAAATGTTAACTTCATCCTAACCCTATTTTCTATTTATTAGCCAAATATACTGAAAATTAATCAAAATCACATTCATAGAAAATAAATATTGTATAAAATCTTGTTTTAATTTCTAGAGAGAATTGTAACAGGTGGGAAATGACACAATAATACCCAATAAAAATATGAATCATTTATCCCCACCTTTGGTTCACTTGAAAAAAAAATCTAGCATCAGAAAGACTAAACATAACAATTTAGCATTCTTAGGCATCAGTTTTTAGTATGCAAACTGGCTATCATCTCTCTGAAAAAGCAGGGAGTTACAAAGAGGTGGACTAGGTAAGAGATGGTATGGTTCAATGGAAAGACATTGTCATATTGAATAAAATTTACAGTTGGAAAAATATATAATACATGATCTTGTGAACAGACTTCCTAAATTAAAAAATCCAGGCTAGTAATTCACCTCCTCACATCCTGGCTACCATCCTCTATAACTATGTAAATGGCAAGACCTGGCCAATAGATAGAGATTGGTCTCTAAAGCTCTTTCTTTCTTATTCATTCCACAGATATCATTTGCAAATCTTCTATATGTCAGGTATTGTGCTGAGCCAGAAAAGCAGATGAATAAAAAAATGGCCTTTTTTTAATGTAAGCTTTTATGATCCAGCAAGAGGAGACAGACCTCATTAAGCCTAAGATTGTACTGATGAAAAGGAGGGAACCAATTTAAGACCTATTTCTAAAGGTGAATAGAGAAACCCTGATTAGAGACTTGAAAAATGCTATTTTTTCCCTTCCTGCATTTGGCTTATATCAAGCTGGAGGTCTTCTATTTCAACATTCTCCATAAATGCCTTATTCTCTCCAGCTCTCTGGTCCAAAGTGAACATCCCAGTTTCTTCAAATGAGAAGGTTGAAACAATCACATATGAATGTTTCTCTTTCTTCCTTTTCTTTTGAACACATTCTTATTTTATTTTCTACTCCTGATCATAGCTTGAATAGATATTTATTCTTCTTTATCATTTTTGAAATGTTTTTGGACTTTTTTCCCTATGCAAATATTCTATCAAAAATAAAACATTTGCAGAAAAAAAATAGGAGAAAAAAAACCACTGGTCTAACTTACAAAGAATGTATTTTACCATTCTAAGGATACCTTAAACTGCTTCATGTCCTCTCTTGAGCCAATATAATCTCTATATTTTTTCTTTTTTCTCACTTTCATTCACTTTTAAAAATTTATAACCCTTTATAAATGTCTACTTTAAGGGAATATTATTTTTTGAAAAAAAGAAACATGTCATGTGTAGTTCTTTTTAAGTAGTAAAAAACAAAGTAAGCATTTGATAAATAAATAATTAAAGCAAAATCATTAATGAATTAGGTGCTAGAAACTAAATGCTATAGGGCATATGCACATAAAGCTATGAATTAAAGAGAAAACATTTTAATTTTATTATAAAATAACTCAATTTTAATGTACCGTAAATCACTTTATGTTTTATAATTTGATCTAGAAGTTTTAGACTTGTGTAAGGTGAGACTCACATCTATCACATCCATGGTAAGGATATTACACCTCAGAAAAAAGGGTTTGTACTTAGCTGCCAAGAAAACTCATAAATTGGTAAAAGCTGAAATTTTTCTTGAACAAGTCTAAGGAAATGCTAATTGAGATAATGGATAAGACAAGAATTGTCCATAAATGTTCTGATGAGCTTAACCATAAAGTTTGATGCCTAGTTGTCATTTTATTTCACTTCAAGATTTCTGCAATGGAGTAATAAACTTAATGTAGAATGAGAATGTAGTGGAAAAAATATAGAGAGACTGGTTGGTGGAATGCAAGCTTATATATCTGTGCCTTGACCTTCATGCCCAATTTACAGAGCTCTAATAAGAGATCTTTTGTGTATTAAACAGCTCTCTCCTTGGAGAATGGGACATCAAACTAAGGACAAAAGCAATACAACAAAATACCAAGTAATATTTCAGGGATTATGTGCAATGGGGTCTACAAAGTAACAAAAGTCAATAGAAAAAATAATAGAACAAACAAAACTTAGAAAAGTCTTAGATAAACCAATCAAAATAGTTAACTGGAAGTATGTGGGATTTTAGAGAAGTAAATACTGATTGAATGACAGGCTGGTTAACATTCTTACCACTTACTTCATTCCTAGGGCTTCTATTTGTGTCTGCCAGCAATGATCAACAATAGAGAGCAGTTACCAATGTTCTTAACATGGAATTTTATTAATAGTAGTCCCTCTTTCTGTTTTTACCATCATAAATAGCTCGTTCGATTGCATCTCCGAAGTTTTTGAACAAATTATCTATAGCAAGAACATGCAATTGCAAGGGCTATAAACATTTGTTTTAACTCTTGATAAAGGCATGGCTTAAATCCATTCTTTATGTAATAGTAAATACTTTTGGGACACTGAAAGTATGAAATCTTAATGAAGATTAGCTTCTGCAAAGACTTTAGTCACCTAATAATTTTGATTCTTCATATTGAACCTAAATACATGACCCAGTTCCTGGAGATAGTGACTGAATCAGTCAGGTCTCTGACAGAAAATAGACAGGGCAGTCTGTCTGTGAGAGATGAATAAGAAAAACATTTATAAATGTGTGACAAGGTAGGAGAACAAGCAAGGGATATTATAATACTTCCAGGCCAGCAAGAGAGGGAAGTCCTACCACCACAAGGCCTAAAAGGGGAAGGGGAAGGAATATTATTGGGACCTCAAAGCTTTGTCTCTATGGACAGGGCCACATGATAGCAATGTAGCCTTTAATAAAGGATGAAGTCGCCCTGTAAAGAACTAGCAGAGAGTAAACTGGGGATTAAATATCCCAGTCTCATACTTCTCCCTTTCTCAGCTTTTTATGGTGCCTTTGTTGAAAAAACTCAGAAAGCCAAGGGGCAAGGTAACCATAAATTTTAGCCTTCTAGGTTCTAGAAAGCTAGGAAAGGATGAAGGTGGGTTTTGAAGGACAAACCACATATTTAGTACAATAAAATCTTCATCAGTTGCCAACGCAGTATAATAAATTCTTCCAGGCAATATTAATTCATTTTTCTTTGGATTATCTTTTTAACAGTTTAAATTTTCATTGTTAACACCATAGAGCTAGCTACCTCCCCAGTGTGAGATTCAAATACTTTAACAACCAGTTCTCTGCCTTAGTGACATTTTAAAAAAACAATATACTGAAAGTAGTTTATTATTGCATGCATGTAATACTTAAATAATAATAATAAAAGAGGTAAACTAAACTAGATTATGTTAAAAGAAAAAGTTTTAAAATATTAATGAAAAAATCTTAAATAATACCTGACAAAGAACAATAAAACTTTTATTTAAGATATTTTTATATTGCTTCTGATTGGCATCCTCACTTGCAATTTTTCCAGTGAGAACATGTTTAGAATATGCTGTTGTGCAGATGAACGTTAAAGGGAGTAAGGAATGTAAATTTGTGATTTCCACTTTGGGCGGCTGCCCAGGCACCCACCTTAGAGAGAACCCTGATTACAAGTGCCATTTTAACAACCGGTTTGCCGAACTCAACAAAAATTTAGGAATCTGTTCTGCCAAACCAGCTGAAGGAATCCCACCACTGACCTTCCCCTTCCCAAATATATTTAATACAATAAAAATGTTTTATTTCCTTATAATATTATAAGATTAGTGATATAGAAATATCAAATTAGAAATGTTGGTTTTATTTCCAGTAATCTAGTATTTTTCCTTTTTTGTTTGTTTTTTGTCTATTTTTCTTTTTCAGTTTTCAGTTTACATTCTATTTTACTTTGTATTTGTTTCAGATGCACAGCATAGTGGTTAGACAATCAGATACTTTACACAGTGTTCCCCCGATATTTCCGGTGCCCACCTAACACCATACAGTCTTTCTCTTATTTAACCAAAGGCCCAGGGTTTTCATACAGACCCCTCTCCTCATTGTATTAACCTCAGTACCTCTTGAAGAATGGCATCATCTGCCTAGTCTTTTCTCTCTCAAACTAGTTATAGTGATGACAATTTCAGCTTCTTAATCTCTATTAATACCGTAAAAGTTATTAAAATCTAATACTTTTGTGTTACATTTCAGAAACTCAAGCATCAAAGACAATTTCAAGGTCTAGAAAAATAAGGAAAGAAAATATACAAATGCCCACCCAGTAAGCCAGGATTCTTATGGTAGTCATGAGTACTATTCATCAAATATTGATGGTTTTCCTCAGGATATAGTATCATTTTACTTCCATGCCCATTTTGGTTAGGTATGGGCATGTAACTTGCTTTGCCCAATGATATGCATCACTTCTGGTAGGAAATTTAAGGTCCAGTGTATGATTCATATTGCTATTCTTCTCTCCTCCATGAGACCAAGCAATGTTCCAGATACTGGCTTTTCTGACACTCAGACTCCTAAACTGAGTACAACTTGATGGATATATGCCATCAGCATGCATTAAATCTCTATTGTTTGTAGACTAAGTATTATTTGTTAACAACATAACAAAGCCCATATTGACTGATACAATCTTCAAGGGATTAATTTATATGACTAATATCTGATTTGTATACAATGACACTTTATTTCAAAACCCTGATTTTTATTATTTTGTTTTTATAAAGAAAAAAAATATACCAATCAGCATGTAAAGTTTGTGAACTACTGCATCTAAAATATGGAGCACTCAAAAATTTTCTGGCATATTAAATATGCATATTTAAGTGACTGCTTTATATTTTAAAGTCAAAGATATAAAAAGAAGTTGCTAGTAGTGTGATTAAAGTAACAAGGCATATTTTTAATGGAGCACAGAAGGACAATTCTAAAAGTGTGTTTTAGAAAAATGTCTATGGGTCCTTATAGGAATTTGGAAATATTCTTAGTCTGGAAAAATAAATCCCCAAATTTTGAGGCTAGACGATTACGTCTGATGTTTCCATTCTATTGGCCATATAAATTCTTTCTATTTTTTTTGGATTACTAAGCCTTCTAAAGGATTTTAACTTGAAGTTATATTGTTCAGAAATATCATAGGAGAAAAACAAGAAAACAAAACCTCTAAAAACAAAGTTAATTTACCTTTGAGTACAGTAATTAAAGACACAAATATCTCAGAGAATGCTATTCTGCGTCAGCCACGACTGACTGTGGAGTGGAAAAAAAATAGGGATCACATTAAAACAAAATTAATCAGGTGAAACATACTGCATATGCCTCAGTGATTAACAAGAATGTTTCATTTCTATCAGTTATGCAAATGAGAACAAGGTATTTTAAGGTTTTCCCAGTTCACATATTAATTCAGAATATATAAAACCATTTGAATGAAAATGACCTAGAGGCATATCACAAAGTCTGAATACAAGTATACCGTGATCAACTAATTGCCCGTTTTGTGGTATATTAGTCCACACTTCTCTTCAGAAGTTTATATATTAAACTAATTTTCAGTTAAATAAAAAAGACTTTTGCCTGACCAGGTGGTGATGCAGTAGATAGAGCATTGGACTGGGATGCAGAAGACCCAGATTTGAAACCCCAAGGTCACTGGCTTGAGCATAAGCTCATCAGTTTGAGTGCAAGGTTGCTGGCTTGAGCTTGGGATCATAAACATGACCTTATGGTCGCTGGCTTGAGTCCAAAGGTTGCTAGGTTGAAGCCTAAAGTAGCTGGCTGAGTAAGGGGTCGCTCACTCTGCTGCTGTAGCCCTCAGTCAAGGCGCATATGAGAAAGCAATCAATAAACAACTAAGGTATGCAATGAAGAATTGATGCTTCTCATCTCTCTCCCTTCCTGTTCGTCTGTCCCTATCTGTCCCTCTCTCTGTCTCTCTCACAAAAAATAAAAGTCCTTTCCTTAAAGAGAAATGTAATATCTATCACTTCTCTTCTCCAATCTTTGATGAGTTTTATCTAGAGGTCACATTAGATGTTCTCAAACTTCAGTGGACATCAAATTCACCTTGGGCACTTACTGAGAATGCAGATTCTTCTGTGACTTCAGCATTTCATTTGATCATCAGGGCTCAAATTTCCCAGGTAACTTTTGATGAAAGTGGTTTAGTCACTACCCATTAAGAAACACTGTCTGAATCAGGGACCTTACAAAGTTATTGGACATAGATTTTCTCCATTTTTATCATGCAATTATAGTTACCATATTTTCCCTAAACGTCTTCTTTTCTAGCAACAAAGGAGAAAAGAGCTTATTATCCTGCTAATTTATTCTCCTTGATGAGCAGTAAACTATTCAATTTTTATATACAAGTAAATCATTTATTATGCAAGTCACTTATTTATTTATTTGCAATTTATTTATTTATTTGCAATTATTGCAAGCAGTAACTCTCAAGAAGTCTGTGGTTGCAAAATTAGACTGTTGTAACTTACTGTGTTTAAGATTGTTAATTGTCTCTGACTTCATTGAACTGAGACACCTCCATTTCATCCACTGTTTTCTATTGAAAATGCACTGCAAACTGTCCATTGATTAGACCACTTTATTATTCTTTCATTTGTTTTATGAAAATGTTTCTGCTACTTGCAATGCCTTTGTAAGTGTATTTTTTTCTGTTTGACATGTTTGAATTCTATAGGCTCTCTCCTTTTCCTGGGGCTCTCTGAGACATTTCCTGAACATAAGAAAAATATTGTTCAGTTTTATTGATTATAAAAATAAATGTGATCTACTAATTATCACTTGGTCAGCTTACTTTGAATAAGAAATACATTGTAAAATAATTTGAAATTAGCAAAAAAGAAATAAGTGAATGATCATCCCAAAGTCCTACCATTAAGACATAATCAGTATTAAAATTTTGGTTTATTTATTTTTAGAAAATTTTTATATTGCATGAATATATGATTTTTTAATTAAAAATAAATGATCAGTGCTGTACATCTTTGCTTTGTAGTCTTCTTTTCCTCTTGTTTACCTGTTCTTCTTTAGAACTTACTGCCTAGTCCACTGTGTTATGCTTCCTTTTTTATTGTGTTTTTTTAGTGTTATTGACATATAATTGACATACAAAGTTGTATAAGTTTAAGGTGTACACTGTAATGATTTGATGCATGTATATATTGAAAATCGTTTACTATAGCAAGTTTACTTAACACCTCTTAAACTCACACAATTTCCCTATTTTTAGTGCTATTATGGTGTCAATATTTAAGATCTATTCTCATAGCAACTTTCAAGTATACAATATAGTATTCTTAACTATAGTCACAATGCCGTACATTGGACACCTGGAACTTATTCATCTTACAACTGAATATTTGTACCATTTTATCAACATCTCCCCATCCCCACCTCCAGCCAATTCAGCAATCACCAGTCTACTATCTGTTTCTATGAGTTTGCCACTTTTTAGATTCCACAGAAAAGGAAGATTGTAACATATATTGTAACATATTTGTTCTTCTCTGCCTGACTCGTTTCACTTAGTGCAGTGCTCTTGAAGTCAATCCATGTTGTGCAAGTGGCAGAATTTCCTTTTTATGACTGAATAATATTCAATTGTGTGTGTGTTTCATACTTTATTTATCCAACTATCCTTTCATGGACACATAGGTTGCTTCCATATCTTGGCAATTATGAATAATCCTGAAATGAACTTGGAAGTGTAGATATCTCTTTCAGATAGTGATTTCATTTCCTGTGGATATATGCCCAGAGTAGAATTGCTAGATTATATGCTAGTTCTATTTTTAAGTTTTGAGAAACCTTCATACTATTTCTATAATGCTTTTTACTTTCCAACCAATAGTGAACCAAGAGTTCCCTTTTATTCATGTCCTCAGAAGCTCCCTGTTTTAGAGCCAAAGAAGCAAATGTTCCAATTACAGATACTCATTTTTCTTTTATATAAAGACTCTTTTTTCAAAGTCAACCAAGAGTTTATGTTCATGTTAGCCAGGGTCCTCAGATGAAGAATTAGACTTGTCTACATTATCTCTTCTTTTTTTTTTCCTGGCACGGACAGAGAGAGGTACAAATAGGGACAGACAGACAGGAAGAGAGAGAGATGAGAAGCATCAATTCATCATTTTGGCTCCTTAGTTGTTCATTGATTGATTTCTCACATGTACCTTGACTGGAAAGACTGGAAATCTACAGCAAAGTGCAAGACCCCTTGGGCTCAAGCCAGCGACCTTAGGCTTCAAGCCAGCAACTTTTAGGCTCAAGCCAGCAACCATGAGGTAATGTCTATGATTCCAAACTCAAGCCAGCAACATTGCACTCAAGCCAATGAGCCCATGCTGAAGCTGTTGACCTCAGGGTTTCAAACCTGGGTCCTTTGCATCCCAGTCCAACACTCTAGCCATTTTGCCACTCTCTGGGAGGCTACATTTTCATTTTACAGTCTTAAACACTATCAGTGTTTATGTGCATTCTTGTGTCAGTAATATATATTTTAATTGTAATTCATGATCTTTCTTTAATTGGGATTATAATCCCATGGTTATGAAGGAATATACATTTTGTGATAGAGGATTTGTATTCTTTGGTATGACTTCATTACTCTCATTATACTTGATATTAAAATTATTAGCTTGAGCAATGTTGGTTTTATGTTTTTGTTTTTTAAAAACTGAGGATTTCTAAAAGTCAGACTCCAACAGGCATGTAATGATAAAACTTTAAAGTAAGGACTACATGAGTTACAATATTAAATGGACCATCGTCTTTGTACAAGTAGAAGAGGAATGAATGGTATGCTAACAAGCCAAATAAACACTTAGGTGTGTATATGAGTGAGAAAGGATAAAATGGTGTTAAAAAAAGAAGTAGTCAAAAAAAGAAAGAAACAAAAGAGATGATCTTGATTCAATTACCCAGTTTTTTCTACTAAGTGCCTGTCACTGTGTGTATTAAGGGTCTGGTTGGGTAAGTTTACTAGAATAGCAATAATAATTACAGCTAAGATTTCCTCAGCTAACCATATACTAGCCACTGTACTGAGAGATTTATAGGTCATGTCATTTAAGCTTCCCAAGAAACCTTTCATTACTTTATTTGAATTAGGTAGCTTGGCCAAGGTCACAGAGCTAGTAAATGATGGTGCTGGAAGCCAGGGTGCAGGTGTGATCTTAACCACCCTACCCCAATAATGTTATCGATTATATTGATATTTGCCATATTCCTCCCAATGTTCTCCAGGGATACAGATTCATGGTCCCTGAACTTTAATCTTGACCATACTGAAGATTGCAACTGAAGCCACAGAATCAGATCATTCTTCACAGATCCCACAGAATCTGTTATTGTTTCAATTTGCCTCTTTCGGCAAAGAAATAAACTGGAGAAGATAACTATGAACACAGTAGTAGGCTTGTGAAAGAGAAAACTATGTCACCATCTGTGGTGTTCTATAAACATTTAAAATAATTACACATATTTTATCACTCCCTTTTAGCATCTCTATAAAGTGTGTGGCGTGTAGTGTCCATGTGCAATTACATCTAAAAATATGATTTATTGCATAGGAAACAATATTCAAGCTGTGCAAGAAAATAAATTATACATTTTGGAAACAAATCTTAAATATAAATTTAAGGATGTACAGGTAAAAAATACACTGGATTCTGCCTAATGACAAAGTTACCTCTTGGTGGCAACATTTTAAAAATGAAATCCTATGATTAATATTCTTTTTGTTATTATCTTTTAACCCAGAGGGAAAAGACCATAATTATGAGTTATGGTTTACTACATCACAATACTAAAGGCATTTTAATTCAAAAAAGGAGAATTTCTATCTGATCTCAGATGTAATTAATTCTCCCGATCTGTGCAAATTGTTACATAGTATTTGAGAAGACACATCCAAGTTTTAGTATTATTCATTAAGACAGTGAAATTGAAAACTATACATACAATATATGATTTTATAATTGGGAATAACATTTTTCTTTCATCCAAAATTCATGGAGAATATTTAATTTTCATTTGACCTTGAATAACCTCATTATGATTATTATTGCTATCACCAGGTTCCAGAATGAAACACATCTTTTCAAGCTGCTCTGAAGAGTCCCCACAGCAAATTTGGAATGACATAATCCAAATCTGTTCCATAGTCTATTTTGTATCACCCATGTCTCTCCAGTAGGTCATCACACATGTCCAAGTATTTACATTGCAGGATTTACACTGTGACATATGTATTGTGGAATTTCAAATACGGGAACACTTGGCTACTTTAAGCTGGGTTGCAGAGGGACCTAATGCTACGAGCACAAATTTTGAACAAGGTCCAATGCTTATTACTACTATTTGTCCTTGGGTAAATATGTAATTAACAACTACCAGTTGGAGAAGTCTTAGTTTTTTCCTTTTATCGCATCTCCTCATTCAATTTACCAATTCTTGCCAATTCTAAACTTCGCTTGACTCCAAACACATGCCACTGTCCTTGTAAGTATCTGCTCCCAGGCACTGTTATCTTAGTCTTTCACTCCTGCAAGAGCCTCCTAACTGGCATTCCTCACCCTCTTGTGCTGTTTTCAACTCTCTTCCCTAAAGAACAATGGGGATAATCCTTTTAAAGTACAAATCTGATTATAGTTCACTCCTAATTTAAACAAACAAAGTATAAATAAACAAATATGCCTCTGTGTTCTCATTCCCTTTTGGCTAATATCTAACATGAGTGGGCAGCCTGCCGGAATGCCATATATCATACGATTCAGTCTCCTGTGTGTGCTTCCTCTCCCTCTGTGCACTGCCATCACTGGCTGCCTTGTATTTTTCTAAAAGGTGCCAGACTCCTTTCCTATCTCAGGACCTTTGTTCTTCTCTCTGCCTTGAGTAATCTGCCCTCACCCTACTCACCCTACTCCCAACCTCTCTTTGACTGTCTAACTCTTATTCTTTAGAGCTCAGCAATCTTCCCTGCCCCCAGCCAGACTAGATCAGGTTTGTCTGCTATATCTCTCATACACAACTGATTCTCTATAGCCCTTTTTATAAGCAACCAACTGATTTGTTCTCCAATTAGCAGCTTAGAATTTCTCAAATGAGTTGATGAAAATTCCACCTCCCATCAGAACAGAAATTCAATAGGATTAAAGGGATTAAAATAAAATTTATGTTTTCTAACTGAAGAGTAAAAAATGATACAGAGCACACAGAGCCTGACCTCAAGAAGACCAGAGGCTCTAAGGAAACTCTAATCAGAATAAGTAAACTTATAGAACAGAATTTTCAAAAACTATAATTAGTAGAATACTTGAGTCTCATGGGATATTCAGTATTGTGAAAAAATGAGTTTCAGGGAGAAACGTATATAGTAAACACTATATATTATATAGTTTGCTCTTAAAGATTCAGTGCACATAAGAACTAAAAAAACCCTCACTATTCTTGGAGAGAGAAAAAAAAGACATGTGCTTAATTTAATTTAATCCATATTTTCTCATTTGTTCTGGGCCCTATATATTCCCTACTCCTTTTTCCACTTGCAATAATATTTGTCAGTGTGCTATAGAACTAGTATCCTTGGGACATGGTTTAAAGACTAGCTCAATAGAAGTATAAATTAGAGTGACTGCATACAAGATGAAGTAGTTACATCTGGGGTCAAGCAAGTTTTCATGTGTGGGGTGTGTCTTGAAGAATGAGTAAAAATTTGCTATATTCAAGAGAAAGAAGGAAAGTGAAGGCAAAATATAAAAGTATGTGTGATTGCCCAGAGTTGTGAAACAAAGTGGAATATAATGGGGTCAGTGGGAGTAATTTGCTCTCAAACTGAAATCAAAGGCATAAAACAATCATAGGTCTTGTGTTTCTCACTTAAGATATGGACTTTAAAACTTTATTGTGCAAAACATTGGAAGTCAAAATATATACTAAATATATAAAATTATGATGATCTTTGGATTTGAATTTTAGATCAATGACTATTATAAAAATATACATAATAGATTTGAGGAGCATTATAACTGTAATAGAAACTAAAAGGACAATATCTAAAGGACCATATGCTTTTGTAAATGGTTGCTAACAAATGTTTTGTTTGTTTGTTTGTTTTTTATTCAACATTTTCTCAGCATTTCTATGTTCCAAGCATAGTAGCAGTCATTGGGAATATGATAAATTAAAAAAATATATTTGCTCTCTAGAAATTAAATTTATTAGGAGATATATTCATTTAAAGTGATAAAATATAGTGAAGTTTATAATTTCATCATTTAATACTCTGTACTGTATATTATGTATTTAATTAATATTTTAGAAGTATAAAATGAATGAATAGATGAATGTTGGCAAGGTAATGTCAGTATGCTATTAAAATGTAGAAGAGAAATATTATGCAATTATTTGGTCTATGTGTTCTGTTTGGTAGTACAATTTTGAGTACAGTCTTTTAAATTCTTTTAAATTATAGTGAGTGAAATATTTAGATTTATTTTTGATTCCAAGTCAAAGAAATTTTATATTTGTCTTTTTGTTTTTAAAGATATTTACTTTTAAAAAGTTTTAAGATCACTCATAGATTATAGAAAAAAATTAGTATTTCTTAAAAAAGAGTAAAATGGACCAAATCACATTCCTTAAATATCATACTAGATTTCTTGCTAACACTAGATTATATTCATCCAAATGTGCATTGAACCCATCTATTTCATTAATGCTCAAGATCTTTTTAGAACTCCTATTTGGCAATGACCTTCAGAGCCCATGGCGCATTAGTTAAATAGCTTCCTGATTCTGTGCTTAGTGCCAGTGACACTAGGGTTGCTTTTCTGATTAATTCCATTTTTTTAAAATCCTAAGTGGCTTTTCTGAACCACACAGATATTGAATATTGACCTATGCTTTTAATTTTTACTACAGCTGTCCTGTAGTCCATCTGCATTCATGGTTGGGCTGGTGAAATTGGAAGACTAAACTAAGATAGACTAAGGTCTCAGAAATAGGGTCCTGATGAAAATGCCAAAATCAGTCTTGAGTAAGAAGAGTGTCAAAGAAGTAGAGCACAACCTCTTAAAGTGGTTACTAATAAGAGCACATGTGATTGGATGTACAAATTTCTATTAGGACATTAATCTTACTATATCATTTTATTAAGTCTCAGTCTCAGATTCACAAATGACAAATTTCAATATAGAAAAACACAACCCAAATTTACTTTACATTTTTTAGTTTACTTTGGTGATACCTTGCTAAATTGCTTTTCAATTCTTGTACTGAGTTCTAATCAGTGTCTGTCAGTCTTCCCCCCCCCCCCAAAAAAAGGCACACAGATGTGCCATCTACAAACCGTGAAGTAAAACAAAATTTTGACAGGTTGTTGTAGTCTCTGCTGAATAATACATTCACAAGATCAGTGAGCAGACACACGACTTACATTGGAGAGCAGTGTGGAGATGAGAAACTTTATAACAAATGTAGGTGCTCTAATGGGTTTGGGGATACATATACATAAGCTTTGTACAGATTTTTGATCATGAAACTTCAAGATAAAGACACTTGAATAAAATGAAATGCGAGTGTGGAAAGCAATGCTGCGAAGGTATCAATTCATAGCAGTGAATTATCACAGTAATTCCTTTAAATAGGTTTTGCACTTGACAGAAGTCATAGAAAATGGATTTCCATCCAAAATAAAGGATCACAAACATTTCTGAAACTTCCTTTTTCCTTTGGTACAACTTTAATACAGATGAAAGAGCTTCAGATGAATGAGTTAATGAAAAAACATCCCCTAAACATCGGCTAGAACAAAATGTGAAACATTTTTGACACCTCTTAGCTTCCTTGGCTGAATTTCAGAATGCACCTAATAGTATTAAAAACAAGCACCAAGGATTTCCCAAAATTATTTTGTTCTTATCTTAGATGTTCTAGTATACTTACAGACCCCTTCACTAACTTTCTTTGATACTTTTTTATTTTCTGAAGTTTAAAATAAAATTTCCCTTTCGTATGGTATATAGGAAATCATCATGCTTGACACATAGAGAGAAGACGAGTTAGAGGAGAGGCGTGCAGAAGGCACTGATTTAGGAACAAAAGACATTAATATTTGAAGTGGTTCTGAGTCCACAGTTTTTTCAAAATATTAGAATTGCATGTCTGCTGATGCATACTGGAGTATTAAAGGAGTTCTATTTTTGTTCTACTGAATAAGTACTGTTGATATAAATGAATACATTTTTAATATAAATCCAATATATTTCATAAGAAAAACTTGATAAGGTCATATGAACATTATAGCATGGTTTCCCAGCTAAGTGCTTGTGGGATGACAATAGGACAAATCCACCCTTCCTCTTATGTCTTTACAGGAAAGTTATACTCACTTAATAAGCTAGCAAAATGGGTTTGTTGCTAAATGACAAACAACCAAGAGAGATAATCAAAACCAATGCATAAATGCAGGATGCAATTAAAGTCAGAAATCAAGGAGAGAAACTTATGGGACTAAATACCAAAGTGGATTTAAATTAAAAAAAAAAAATGGCTCATAAACAACACTCACAACTAGCTTACTTCATAGCTTGAGTTCCAAACATCCAAATCAAGCAAAAAGAAAAAAGACAAGAATATAACAAAAGAGTTTTAAGATGGAACCATACCAAGAGTAATGTGTTTATTATGTACATCTATGCTCTCATAACAGTCTTAGAGAGTAGGCCACATTGCTCTCTTGATTACAATTCATCAATGTCATTCTACTGTCCAAAGGAACAGGTGAAAACTACTAATATAAAATATAACTACCTTTTTGAGACAGTCTTTACTTACTTCTGATATCACATCTCCCACCTCCCCTGCTAGGCACAGTATTCTTCTGTAGTACTAATCATTTTGTAGTTCCCTACCCACACCATGAAATTTCTTACCAGAGATCTATTCTCTCTGCCCAGGCTGACCCTTGTATCTAGAAGACACTATATCATTTCTGCCCGATAGACACATTCATCTTTAAAAGATCAACTCAGCATGTTAGTACCTACATATTCAATATTCCCTGTGTTTTCTTTCCTTTCATTTTTATTTTCAGACTTTTTGTTTCTCAACAATGACTTGCATTTGTTAGTGCATTTCATTCATGTGATAATGCCCAGTCAGTGTTGAGTGTTCATTTTATGGTAAGTATTGGGTTAAACACTTTATAAACATTATGCTATATTATCACCACATCAAATTCATTAAGGTAAATACCATTATTTGGTCATTGTACAAATGAACAAACTAAAAGAATCTGTTGAAGTCATATGTCAGTGTAAGTCCAGTATTCGCAGCCATCATGACCAGGCACATGCAAGTTCCCATTGGATTTGGGCAGATGGTAAAGAAACAGTGGATCCAAAAAATGGTGGGCCATTTCTTCATTAAAGTCTTGCACCGGCCCACGAGCAAACACACAGGGATCGCAAAGCCACTGACGCATTCTCTGGTTCCACAACCAGGAGAACCTTCTCTGGTTTATCTTAGAATCAAAGGCCTCACCTGTCTCAGTAGGGCTCCCAAAGCCTCACACCTCTGTTTCCCCATCTGTTCATCTTTTCTTTCCAAGCCAACATGGCTTCTCTCAGCACTCTGCATTCTCTCTGCTTTCACTTTGCAAACATGGCTTCTCTCCCCTTCTCCTTCTCCTTCTATTTTCAAAACTTTCTGGCATGAAAATGTCTCCACCAGCAAACATTAGCAAAACAATTGCCCTTCCCAAGCAGGAAGGTAATTTACAATTTCATAGACCACTGATATCTGGTGCTGTCCAACCCCCAGTGCAAACTATAAGTTAGCAAACATAAAATCATATTTTACAAACTTAACCAAAATTGGTAAGTGCTATGACTAAGGTTCAAATGTGATTATAAAGGCTGGCCCAACTCCTCAGCCTATCCATCTACTTCCAGGGGTCTCAAACTCGGGCCCGCCCACCAATTTTGTTCAGCCCGCAGACTGGCCCGCAGACTAATCCACAAAGTTTGATTAGTCTGCGGGCCGCACAAAATTGGTGGGCGGGCCGCATGCGGCCCGCAGGCCACGAGTTTGAGACCCCTGCACCCACTTCTCTGCTGGGTTGCCTCACTGCTTTCCCAGGGTTTTCAGGGGTCTCTGTTTTCTACATGTCTTATGTCTTACAGGCATGGTAGTACCTTTCTTCCAAAGGCACAGACAAATCCATGACAAGGAAGAAGCATAAATAAAAATTTGGAGAGAACACAAAGAGAAATTTGGGCTTCCTAATGTCTGTAAATAATGTTAAAGGTTTGCTCCATTCTGACCACTCCCTTTCCAGAGTACAAAGAAATGATTTGGAATTCTGTGAGAAACTGCCCAGTGATATACACATAGAAATTTGAGGCATTTTTATCTCTTCATGACAAGCTACCACCATAGAAACCCATTAAGATTACCTTTTTCTGGTATGCATGGCACAAACTGGACATATAAACATATGAAATATTTGTTAATCTATAGCTTCTAATTCAAGGAATGCCTGTAAAAACTACGCGAAATAATTTGGAACAATGAATCTTTTGAGTGGAGGCTACTTTTATTAGAAAAGTTCCCTGGTGTTCTCTCTCTCTCTCTCTCTCTCTCTCTCTCTCTCTCACACACACACACACACACACACACACACACACACACACACACTATGGCTCATCTTGTATTCATTCCTTATGGGCATTTGCAAGACAATATTTCACTCTTTCTACTCTAAATGTCCTTTCCTCATCACAATCCGACCTTGGGAAATCCAGAATATGGAAACGAGAACAGTTTTCTACAGTTTATGAGGAGAAAGCACTTCCCTGAAATCGCTGAAGCACTGTGAAGTACTACTCAAATCATGAGAGAACATGATCTGTCATAGAACCAATTCCAGAAGTAAAACAGTCAAGTAGTGAATTATGGAAATGGATAAAAGCAGGGGACATGAGGGGAAAACCTTGACCTGTCCCATGATTTAAAAAGTGCACCTGTCCGTGTAAGACAGTCCTTTTGCATAGGCACAGAACCGTTTATTCTGCACAGGACCAGTTAAACATCTCATTACATAGCAATATAAAAGAAAAGATTTCCAGAAAGGGCTAAAATGTTGGTAAAGCAAAGAGTGAAGCCTTAACATATATTAAATTAGACTAAATTATACACTACCATTTAAATCTTTAATATTGTCACTATGTCACAAAGTAAGTTTTAATGTAAATACTAGTTCCAGGGATATAATGCTACCTTTCCCAGCAAGGGAAAAAAAAGAGCAACATTGTACATGAATTTCACATTAACAGTTTCTTTTTCTCCTGTATCATCACTACATTCTTTACTTCTTGTAGAAAGAGTTGCTGGGAGGCATAAATTTTGAATAATAATACAACTCAGCCAAAGAATTATCATTGAAAAGAATTAGCAATCCAGACAGGGTACCACAGAGTGAATTTTAATGAGAATATTTTACAAGGCAAATTACAAAGGAGGCTATAATTATCAATTTCTTTCAATGCTACTCAAGTTTATAGCATGTGGGAAAAAAGCTACTGAGAAAATTGACTTGATATATAATGTAAATGGGCAGGATTACTCTTAAGAGATGAACAACAAATTGCTTGTTAGCCTTAGTTCATATAATGTGTCAGATGTCACATATCTCAGGAGCAAACAAATATTTTGTCACAAATACTTCTCTGCAGTTTTTTTAAAAAATACATATTTATCAATAATAAAATATTTCTATAACTGTATTATAATTTTCTGAAGATTCAGTGTTCTATAACATTTTATTATCATCCTGTACTTAATATCGTGAGACACATATTAATAGAACCCAAAAACTATTTGCCGATTTCACTAGATATTTTATCAGTTTTATTTCAGCCTTTTTAGCTGGCCAATGACAATTTTCATCTCTGTTCACCCACACAAACACATTTCTTAGCCATCAGGAAAAATGCCCTGCATTTCAGTCATATTAATCAAATCACTGTGTTTATATATAAATATATATATAAATATATATATATATATCTTTTTTCATATTTAGAAATATGACCAAGAATTAAAAAAGCTTTGAAACTAAAATCTTACTCCCACTGGTGCTCTTAGAAACTAAAGTTCTCTCTCCAAAATCCATTTGCCAGCTGCTAGGTCCTTATTACTTGTTCTCCCACTTGTTGTTCCTGATGTCTGTTTGATGATCACTGCCAGACCCACCTAACTTTTCATAGACAAATCATCAAATTCTCCTTCATCCTATTCCTGAATCTTCTTGGATCAACAACTCTCTCTTGAAGGTCTTTCCTGACTACACAGATATACCTCTTCTTGAACTCTGCCCCAAAATAAGTACTCTAAAAATTGGGAAAAGACCAAAAGTTAGAAGAAACCACAAAGAGTATGAGGTGGTACAGGCCTATTCTTTAGAAATTTTGGATACAGGGCCAAACTGTTAACTATTCCTTGAGCCGAAATGTTAATGATTAGTCTGTAGAACAGAATCCTAATGAAATAACATGAATTTATTTCATAAGCATTCATAAAATCAAAAACTGGCACCACTAAATATATTTTCTAGCACAAAACTCTCATCACGACCACACAAAATGACTTTGCATTAGTTTGCAAAAAGTAAATGATGCTCAAATTATTTGAATAATGACAAAACTAAACTCTGAAAAGCAAACAAAATATAATCCACCATGATGTTCTTGCTTATTCATATGATCCTCCAGAAATATACATATATACAGTGGAATATTACTCAGCCACAAGAAAAGATTAAATACTGCCATTTGCAACAACATGGATGGCCCTTGAGAATACCATGCTAAGCTAAATAAGTCAGTTAGATAAAGTTAAGAACTATATAATTTCACTCATACAGGAGATATAAGACTGAAAGCAACAAATGAAAAAAAGAAGAAAAACAAACAAAACTCATAGATATACATAACAGTATGGTTTTCACCAAAGAAAAGGCAGGTGAGGGAGTAGTAAAGGTTAAAGTGGGTCAAATATATGGTGACAAAATGATTTGACTTTGGGTGGCAGGCACACAACGCAATATACAGGTGATGGATGATGTATCACAGAATTGTACACTTGAAGCCTATACTCTTACTAATCAATTTTACCCCCAATATATTTAGTTTAAAAATAAAAATATACTATCTCTCTAAAAAGGTATTGAAAATAGATACATTTTGGGGGAAATGGTTCTAAAGGAGAATACTCTATACAAACTATGTACTAAATTACATGCGCATTACATTTTACATGTAATTTTTTCTTGAATCTTCACTATGACCCCATTAGTTTGATGTTTATATACCTAGTTTACACTTAATGAATCTGAGCTCAAGAGATTGGGTTAGCTTTTGAAGGTCATTACGAATGGAGGTATTTTTACCTTCTTGGGTTAATGTGACAACTAAATAACCCAAGGGAGTTGAATAAACATCAACAAATACTGATTGACCCTCCATCCATGTTGCTTGATTTAATGTTTTTAAGTGGGTAAATGGGCCTTTAGTAGAAACATTAGTTTAGGGCCAAGGTCATATATAGACATTTGCTTCTCCAGCTTAGAAAGAATGTCTTGTCCACATGGCACTCTTAGCACTAGACAAGTGTTTCTGGTCCCCAGAAGGTTCTCAGGAAATATTGTATTTACCAAATGAATTCATGATCACCAAGAATTTGCAAAAGAGAGTTACCTAGAAATATTTAACAATTTTGAAATTTCTGTACTATTATCACAACACTATTTGCTCTGCATTTTATGGAAAGAAAATATGTTTGCCCATTGATACTACCAATAGAATTATCTTCTGAAGTCACAAGAGAACTTATAAACATGAAGCAATATGTCCAAAAGATCCTGACTTACAAAAATTCATCTTCAAAAGGGCTATCACACACTTATATTTTTCTTAGACATAATAAATTAGATACATATTTACTTTTTGGTGTCTAAGAACTTTACTTCAATATTCCAATAATGTAATCCTGCTATTTTGTCAGCTGTCTCTTTTTGACACTGCCAGTACATTTGATTTAAACAGACATTCTACCTCTTTCTAATTCTCTGTAGGTGGAAAAGCAGATAACACAGCCAGCTGGAATCATGCTTAATATAAGAGCAAATATATTATGTGCAAAAACCCACATGAGGTGTGATATCTTTTCTTAAATATCAGAATCCTTTTAAAATCATAGTCATGTTCTTGGTGGTTAAGGTTGAAATAAATGATGTATGGAAAGAGAAAGATTGGTGTGTTTGCAAAACTATTAGAAAAACACGGTGTTATACTAACTTAAACATATTTCCCAATACTGAATACTCAGTCATGAAGTATAACAAGGCCTTTTAGTCAGGATTATAGGCTGCTTGCTCAAAATGAAAGATGCTACTAGGTATCTATGTAAGAAAAGAATGTATCAGGGGAAAATATGGAAACTGAAAACCCTGATGCCCTACAATAAGAAAAATGTATTTTCAATGAAAAGATACTATGTTAAATATATATAGTGCATTTATGACTGAAAATGTTAATTCACCCTTTGGAAATTAATTATTTTAATGAATAGGTATTTGATAAGCAGTTTTATGATGAATGGTTTTACATAGTAATATATTTCTTCCTTTATATATTTCTCCCATCATATGTTTCTGGAGGACAAGTGAAAAGAGAAGTGAGCAAAAACTCAATACAATATACAAACATTTTAAATATTTGCAACCCCATGTCCCTTTCCCCTTTAACTCCAATTTTATTCATAAGAAAATTTTAAAAGCAGTGAATTAAAAATTAAGTGTCTAAATGCCAAATGTACTTAAATACAATTACAACAACAACATGATTCTAAACACTTGAGCTCAAATCCACACCTGCTTTCTTGACTTGCCATTGTCATGTTTTCTTACTTTTGTCCTCCTGATACCAAAGGAAATCAACAGTTTGCCAAAAATATTTGATTCAATTATATAACAACATAAAATGATAGAAGATAGTACTGTAAACTGAAGTTGATTTTAAAGGAATACCAATCAAAATAATGTTCCATATGGGCATTTGGAAGCATATTACACAATATCAATATAATAAGACAATTCTTGATCTGCCTTAGCAGGAGCCTGAAGTGCTATACAAACAGCCTTTTCACAGCCTCAGTGGTCTCCCACCATGGTTCATCTCTCATTGTCAGTAATTTGGTTGGCTTCTAGAGAATGGTGTGTTCCAAACTTGCAAGACACCCTACATTTTTTATTTATTCTTTCAAAGAGAGTAACACATTTTTGTCAAATAAAGTTCTTATGACTTAGGCTGGGCACATATAATTTTTTCTTGATTAAAAATAAACACTTAAATATACTAAAAAGGAAAGTCGGATTATTTAAGGATGCAATGTAATTGTTTGAATGACTATTAAGTGCTTAGCATTGGTGTCCTGAATTGTGTCAGTCCCATCAGCTGAATAATCAGTTGGTCTGATATCAGTACAGCTTCTAAATCAGTTTCATTTGGAGTGGTGAGGATAGAGAGAGAGTATGGGGATAGTTTATAAGAGGTTAATATAGGCAAAGATTAAGAAAGACACCAGTATCCAAAGACAAGCATTTGAAGTACAAATATTGATCAACTTACGACCTATGCAACTTATGACCATTCGACTTTATGACCACAATCGCTAGCCATGACTGCTCCATGTCTGGCAGCGCAAGCGGTTCCCAGCTGGGCGAACGACAGTGTGGAACAGCTTCCGGCAGCATTACCATCTCCACGTGCACCATTTCAACTGTTATCCCAGACTCTGTACAGCAATTTGTGTTTTGGGTCTTGGATATTTTTAATCAAACCCCTCCCAAGATGTCTACCAAGAGGAAATTTTCTTTGCAAATATATATTAAACCAGTAGTACTAGTAATGCAGTGTTTTACTTAAACCTGACGAATGTAAAAATAAGAAACAAAATGGTGTAGAGATGATACAAATGACATAAAATGAACAAAGAAAATTATGATATATAACAATAATGAAAGAAAATTATGATAAAATATGACAAAGATTTTTATAACATCATTTCACAGTACTGTACATATAGCCTACTCAACTTATGACCAAATCATGTTATGACCAGTCTGTCAGAACCAATCATGATCGTAAGTCGAGCAATAGCTGTAGTAGTTCCCAAAGGTATTTGTTCAAGATTCTCAGGCAAGAAAATGTAAATGGTAAAAGACCTGTGACATTACAATGACTGCGACCATTCTACTTATTCATCTTATTTAATTTTCTCTACTATTCTGTGAGTTGGATCTCAACAGTCCATTTTACAAGTGAAGGGACTAAGACTTCAAGAGAATAAGTAACTCAGTGTGAGTTTAGAAAGCCAATATCAGTAGAACCAAGATTTGAAACATGATCTGTCCACTTCTAAAACATGTATTATCTTCTAAAGTTATCCTTAATCTAAATACTAATCTTTATATTGATCTTTGCTTAACCTTAGTCCTAACACATCTTACCTTTATATTATAGAAGTAAAGAAACTGAATGGAATTTCTAGAGAACCTGATGCTAGTCACAAAAAGAGAACAATTAGAGAACTGCTATTGTTGTCAAAAACATTTCAGGGTTCACAGGTGGATAATCTTCTTTCAGTGAAATAACACCAAATTATTACAGATAACATGGCTTAAATGATGTTTTAGGAATGAATAAAATAAAATAAAATAGTGCCCTTACTTTCATTTTGTGATTAATAAAAGGAGTCTCATGCTACACTAACATTCATTATGCTCTAATCAAAATAATCTTATACAGTAACCCTCTCTTATCCATGAACTGGCTTTCAGTGCTTTCTGCTAACCATGGTTGGCCATGGTCCAAAAAATATTAAATAAAAACTTCCAGAAATAAAAAAAATCCATAAGTTTTAAGTTGTGTGCCATTCTGAGTAGCATAAAAAATTTCTCATATCTTGCCTTATTCTACCAGGAGGAGTGTATCAATGCTGTATGTGTTCCCCATCCACTAGCCACTTAGTAGCCATCTTGATTATCAGATCAACTCTCAGGACCTCACAGTGCATACATTAAAGTAACCCTTACTTTATGTAACAACGGCCCCAAAGCATAAGGGTGGTGACATAGATGATTTGAATATGCCAAAGAAAAGCCATAAAGTGTATGTATATACAGGAAAAATACAGTATATATAAGGTTCAGTACTATATGTGATTTTTAGCATCCCCTGGGGGGGCTTGGAACATATCCCCCATGGATAAGTGGATACTACTATACCCACGTTTTCAATGGCACCTCACTTTAACCACAATTAAGCACACCTGGTGCATGAAAGAAGGGGCAATTTGTAGGGAAAAAAATAGAGTTGGAGATGTTTGTCACCTTTCTCTTCAGTCATTATTAGAAGAATCTAAGAATTCACAACATTTGTACATAAATGACTTCTTTAGTTGTGCTGTTGTTTATTGGAAACAGGAAAATGTATAACTCTTCCTCGGACTCAGAGAATTTTAGTGATGAAAATATATTTGGGTATCCTCTACTCTAATTATTTTTTCCACCTCTCTATAGACCAAGAAGAAGAGGCTCAACGAAGTAATGCAGATTCATAGACTAACTTGGTTTTTAAAGAGTAGAAATCAAGTTCAATGCATTTTTAAAAAGGACTACACAGTACACTTAATCACATTCTCTACTAATATTGGCTACATTTTTCATACTAAAAAAATTGGAAAACAGCTTATCCTAAGATTTCTAAGCCATTTCAGGGGACACCTTTGTTTTGGCATTAAGTTTTGCAAGATAGCGTATGCCTGCAAATTATTAGAACTACATGGAAGACTAGATTAAAGCCTATGACTGGAAGATTGCCTTTTAGGTTGGGGGACATTACGTTCGGGTGTGTCAAGAACAATATTAGTTTACACTTTAATCCCCATGTTGGTTTAGATGACAAATGTTATGATCACAAAAATTTTAGAATAAGTAAATAATACATCTAGTTTAGGTCCAGAGAGCCTATAATTTCTTGCCTAGATATGCAATATGTCTTATTAAAAGAAATGACACTATAAAGTAGAGATTAATTGTTCTTTTCAAATTAATGTGAAGTAATTTAACAAATTTATTTTACCTTACACCTAAGATATGATTGATTTATTTCTATGGAGAAAAAGACCAAGTTACATGAATTAAATAAATTTTGCCTTGGAAGTTAGAAGAGAATTGTTTATAGAAAGATCATCTGAGATGCCATAAATTAAAAACTACACCCTTCTACTTTAACGTACACAGACAAATATATGTGTGTGCGTGTACTTTGGTATGTGTAGTTATGTGAAAAAAGACCTCACTTGATACAGCTTCAGCAAAGGAGAAAAATCTAAGATTGGTTTTTAGAGAGTCTTATAATTTCGTGATAAAAATGAAATAAAGATTATTTATAGTGATTTAATAGAACTAGGTTAAGTCTTCATTGCTGTTTTAATTGAGTACATTTGACAGGGAAACAAACCTCAATGGGATTTATAAATTTAAAACATCTTGTATTCTTTCCTTATTGTCATAATAAATATTGTTATTTTTATTTATTTGAAGTTATAGGAAATGAGCTAGTTTTTACCTTAATATACTTCACATTATGCCTCTATAAGGACAAAATCCATCAGTGATATAGTATCAAGAATATTGCTATAAATTTTACAGAGCAGTATCTTGTTTTTGTTTTCTACAGAGTTCAAGACCAAAAATTTTCCAAACACTTAAGGTTGGGACGGTGTCATTCTATCCAGAGAAACTTATTTCACCTTATAATTCTAATCGTTTATACCATGAACTCTTATTTCACAACATAATATTTAAATACCACAATGTTTAGATACTTTTCATTGTCATTAAATAAGCAAAGACATTCTGTGTTCCACAGAATCCAAGCTTTAGAGTGATTTGCCTCAATTCTATTCTAATGCTACAATATAACTACTTGTTTTCTTTTTCTATCAGAAAAAAAGAACACATATTATTGGAAGGGCTTTTCCATGTTCAATTTTCGTGAAGAATAAACATACATTAATATAAAACACAGTTTTATGTCTCAGTTGTTTAGATGAATGCAAATTCAAATCTTCTGTTTTTAATAACTCTCACTAAGGTTTTACATGACTGTTATGCCCAGTGATTTTTGTTTCTGAAGCACATGTTGAAATATAGCTCAGTTGATGTAAAACTTATTACAAATGTTGCTATTGTGAAAGCCATGTTTATAGAAAAAGCTATACATGACATCTTGGATATAATCTTGGGGAAAATGAACATGCCATAATCTCCATAATATCTTTAGATTCATTTTACTCTTTGGTTAAATAAATAAAATATTTTAGAAATTCTCTGTTAAGGCCATTATTGGCTTTTATTTTAAAGTGAACAACATGGTTATACAAAATTAATTATAGCTCTTTACCTTAAGATTTTCAGTAGAGACCCTGGCCGGTTGGTTCAGTGGATAGAGCATTGGCTAGCATAAAGATATCTTGGGTTCAATTCCTAGTCAGGGCACACAAGAGAAGCAAATACCTCCTTCTCTCTCCCCTCACACTCCTACCTTCTCTCCCTCTTCTCCTCCTGCAGCCAGTGGCTCCATGGGTTCAAGAATGGGCTGAGGCACTAAGGATGGTTCTGTTGATGTGAGCATTGGCCCCAGATGGGGGTTGCTGGGTAGATCCCAGTTGGAGCACATTTGGGAGTTTGTCTCTCTATGTCCCTACCTCTCACTTAGAAAAAAAAATTTTTCAGTAGAGATATTACTATAATGGTTACTTAAATTTCAAGTTTTCTTTCTTTTATTAAATCTAAGAGAAGGCATAGAAATTATTTAAACACCTATATATCACATGCATATTGTTTAAATATGAGAATGGCATTACAAAATTATTTAAAATAACATATTATTGCTTATACAGAATTAACTTTAAACTAACACTGGTGCTAAAACATATAGATGAAGTGGTAGATTTGATCTACCAAAAAAAATTACTCTTAGTTGACTTTAACCTCAGCTCTTTCCCCCTTCAGTCATATATTAGAGTAACAAGCAATATAGTAGAAACAATGTTGACATAGAGCCCTTAATAATTCTAATGATGACAGCTTTATAACATTTTTTATATTCCTTGGCATTTTTCTATGACAATGCTGAAACTATGCCCCAAACAAATCATAATCCCTTAAACATAATAACTATCACTCTGATATTCAAAAGTGAAGTTGTAACATTTTCATATTTGAACAAAGGATTTCTTAAAACTAGAGAACTAGAATGCAATTTTGGTAAATAATATTGAATTTATATTGTTATTTATATATTTTCTTTATTGCATAGAAACTGTCTAATCTACTGAAACGGTTTTAAAAAGGTTAATCTAGCCTGATCTGTGCTGGTGCGGTGGGATAAAGCGTCGACCCAGAACACTGAGGTTGCCCATTCAAAACCTTGGGCTTGCCTGGTCAAGGCACATATGGGAGTTGATGCTTCCTGCTCCTCCCCCTTCTCTCTCTCTCTCTCTCTCTCCCCTCTCTCTAAAAATCAATAAATAAAATATTTTTAATAAGGTTAATCTAATAATTGCTGACATCATATAATAAAAATAAAATTATGTAGCAAATTAATCTTTTCCTTTGAAATGACAACATTGTATTCTATGTCAAAAGCATTTGAATCAAAACTTAAGAAAAATATCATCTAAAAGAGGGTAAAGGGAGGATAAATGGTGATGGAAGGAGACTTGATTTGGGGTAAAGAACACACAAGACAATATACAGATGATATATTATAGAATTGTGTACTTGAAACCTATATAATTTTACTAACCAATGTCACTCCAATAAATTCAATAAAAATTAAAGAAAAAGATTGAGGACTAGGAAACACTAAACTATTATTCCTCCATGGAGGAGGTGGGGGACTATACATTGAATACAATAACATTATAGGAGCTCTGGAAACCAGTTAATGCTCTGCAGAAGCCAAGCACATGCCCAATCAAGAAAAGGCACATAAAAAATGGTAGAAAATCTTGTAATGTTCTACTTTCCCTTGAACCATTCACTTCCCAGTGCAGTGCTGCACAAGCCAGGAAGAAGTGGTTCAGTTCAGAGTTCCCTCTCCATGGCCAGGAAGAGCCAAGTGGAACATAGTTGAAATATTCTGGGCCTGACCTGTGGTGGTGCAGTGGATAAAGCATCGACCTGGAAATGCTGAGGTTGCCGGTTTGAAACCCTGGGCTTGCCTGGTCAAGGCACATATGGGAGTTGATGCTTCCAGCTCCTCCCTCCTTCTATCTTTCTGTCTCGCTCTCCTCTCTCTCACTCCTCTCTAAAATGAATAAATAAAATAAAAAAAATAAAAAATAAAAAATAAATAAAAAATTGAAATATTCTAACCTGTCCAGGTGTTGACAAAGAAGTGCTTTCTGTCTTACCTGACTTTGAACTTGGACAGGACAAAAGCAGTGCAGTTTAGCTTACATGCTGGAAACCACCTAAAGCATCAGCAAGCATGTAAGAATTGCAGGTGCACTGCATATCCATCCATGGATGCCTGGGGTTAAGATATAATGAGCAAAAGAATACAATGGAACATCTAAGGCACTGAGAAAAAGCTGGCAGAAGACTGTGGGAAATTAAGACTTTCAAAGTAGCCACAAGGATCTGGCCAGTGGCTCAGTAGATAGAGCATCAGCCTGGCATATGAACATCCCAGTTTGATTCCCCGGTCAGGGCACACAGAAAAAGCGACTATCTGCTTCAACACTTCTCCTTCTCTCCCGTCTCTCTCTCTTCTCCCCTGCAGCCAGTGGCTTGATTGGTTCCAGCATGACCCTGGGTGATGAGGATAGCTCTAATAGTTGGTCCAAGTACCTCAGCCTTAGGTGCTAAAAATAGCTTGGTACTGAAACATCATCCTCAGATGCAGTTGCCTGATCAATCCTGGTTGAGGCATGTGTCAGAGTCTATCTTACTATCTCCACTCCTACTACTTAAAAATAAGTAAATACATACATACATACATACATACAGACATACATACATAAATAAATAAATAAAATAAAAGTGGCCACAAGTGAGATCTGCATATTGTTGAAGTAGAAAACTCCAGGTCCTTGTATTCCTTAGAAATATTAAGCAACAACTATAGATTGACTAACTAGCTTTATGGGGGCTCTGAAAATAAATCAAAGATGTAAATTGTTTATGGAATAAAAGAGAGGAAAGAAGCATATTCAAATACCCAGTCAGAATATACATCCAGAAAAGAACTATGCTGAGCTTATTAATTATGGTCTTTTTCTGGAAGAACCGGTCTATAATGAGTGGAGAAGTGGCTCCTTTTTTAAATACCCAATATTCAATAAAAAATCACAAGACATTAAATAAACAGAAATATTGCCCATTAAAAGAAACAAAAATAAATTGAGAAATGATTTCTAAAGAAATACATGGATCAGAGTTACTAGAAAAGATGTCAAAACAACTATCTTTAATAAGCTGTAGGAGCTAATGGAAAACATGGAAAAGGAAATAATAAAAATGGTATCTGAACAGAATGAAAATAAAAAAGTGATAACAATGATAAAAAAGCATATAAATTTAGAAGCTATAAATATATATAATAACTGAGTTGAAATATTTACAAGAGGTCTTCAACTTCAGCCTTGAAGGAAGTAAAAAGATTCAGTGAACAGGAAGACAGGTAATTTGAAAGTATTGATTCTGAGGAACAAAAAGAAAAAAGAATGAAGAAAAGTATACAGAACACAAGGTGTTTGTGGGACACGCAGTGTGCTTAACCAATATATTCATTATAGAATTATCAAAAGGAGAAGAGGCAGAGAAGGTGCAAAGAGATTATATAAAAAAAATAATGGTGGAAACTTCCCAAATTTGAGGAAATAACATAGATCTACAAATGCAAGAGGCTCAACAAACTCTAAGAAGTTCAGCCTAAAGAAACACACACTGAGACATATTATAATCAAATTGTTGAAAGACAAAAATAGAGAATCTTTTTTTTTATTTTTTTTATTTTATTTATTCATTTTAGAGAGGAGAGAGAGAGACAGAGAGAGAGAGAGAGAGAGAGAGAGAGAGAGAGAGAGAGACAGGGGGGAGGAGCTGGAAGTATCAACTCCCATATGTGCCTTGACCAGGCAAGCCCAGGGTTTCGAACCGGTGACCTCAGCATTTCCAGGTCGACGCTTTATCCACTGCACCACCACAGGTCAGGCAAGACAAAAATAGAGAATCTTAAAGACAGCAAGAGAAAAATAACTCATAACATACAAGGAAATCCATCAGGCTATCAGTGTATTTCTCAATTGTACCCTTGTAGGACAGAAAGCAGTAGGGTGATGTATTTAAAGTGCTGAAAGAATACAAAAGACTGTCAACCTAAATTCTATATTTGACAAAATGCTTCATAGAAATAAAGAAAAAATTAAGATATTCTAAGACAAACCAAAGCTGTGGGAGTTTATTACTACTAGGTCCTCCCTATAAGCAATGTTTTTTTTGTTGTTGTTGCGTTTTTTTTGTATTTTTCTGAAGCTGGAAACGGGGAGAGAGACAGTCAGACAGACTCCCGCATGCGCCCGACCGGGATCCACCCGGCACGCCCACCAGGGGCGACACTCTGCCCACCAGTGGGCGATGCTCTGCCCCTCCAGGGCGTCGCTCTGCCGAGACCAGAGCCACTCTAGCGCCTGGGGCAGAGGCCAAGGAGCCATCCCCAGCGCCCAGGCCATCTTTGCTCCAATGGAGCCTTGGCTGCGGGAGGGGAAGAGAGAGACAGAGAGGAAGGAGGGGGAGGGGGGTTGAGAAGCAAATGGGCGCTTCTCCTGTGTGCCCTGGCCGGGAATCGAACCGGGTCCCCCGCACGCCAGGCCAACGCTCTACTACTGAGCCAACCGGCCAGGGCCCCCTATAAGCAATGTAAAGGGATTTATTTACATTAAAATGAAAAGAACCTAGACAGTAACTCAAAGTCATATACAATATAAAGTTCTCTGGTAAAAGTAAATACACAAATATAAATAACAGTATTATTATAATTTTTATTTGTAATTTTACTTTCTATTACTACAAAATTTAAAAGACACATCTTAAGAAATAAGTATAAGCTTATGTTAATGGGTAAAACCTTGATATAAAGATATAAAGGGAGGAGGAAGCTGTTAAGGAGAAGGTTTATATGTGATTAAAGGTGGTATTTGGAAATATTATAAAGCTAGATGATGGTAACACTTGCACGGAGTCATGAATGTATTTATTACCACAGAACTATACACTTAGAAATGGTTAAAATAGCAAATTTTATATTATGTATATTTCATTTCAATAAAAATACATTTGGATTTGGCTAATTTCAGTTTTTCTTGTTTTATTGAGATATGATTGACACACAGCCCTGTATAAGTTCAAGGTAGAAAGCATAATGACTGAACTTGCATATATAGCAAAAACAGTTATCACAATAAATTTAGTTACCATTCCATTATCTCATGTAAATACAAAATAAAAATTAAAAAACATTTTTCCCTTGTGATGAGAACTCGTAGGCTCTACCTTCTTAACCACTTTCACATATACCATGAAGGAATGTTAACTATGGTCATCATGTTGTACATATTATCCCAATGCTTATTATGTTATATAACTGGAAATGTGTGCCTTCTGACCACCTTCCTCATATTTGTGCACCCCCCACTCTCTACCTCGGTCAATGACAAATCATAACTAGCTAATTTCTGATAATATGGTTTCATTTAAAAAAGCATGCACTTGACAACATAGTATTAAATTATGCACATCAAAATTGCCTCAAGAACATATGAATCAAGCTCTCAGACTGTTTAGAAACTAATAGTACTGGAAGCAAATGAACCATCACACTGCCCACCATAGGAAATGTCTGGGAAAGTGATGGAGCTGTCACACTGGTGGCACGGGCGACAGCCCTAGGCCCTCTGTCAAAATCATGCTGCTCTCCTGGATCATTTCACGCCAATAGTCCATGTGCCATCCCCAGTTTCCAATGGCTGGACAAATAATTAGTTTTCTTAGCAGTTACTCTCCTGCAATAAACTCTAATCATCACCATTCAACTGTAATCTCACTATCAGTAGATTGGTTGGTATCCAATGAAACAAGACAAAATTGATAGATTTGATGCATTAATTAGCTAATTGGAAAGTAAAAGTTGAACAAAACTGATAATTTAAATTTAAATTGAATGAGATTGCCAGGCTTGCACACATTTAATGACATGTTTGTATATGCTTTTTTATTTTCCTATGTAAAGGGAAAATTTAGGTCCCTTTAGAATGAATGTTCATTCAATGGAGGGGAATTCAGCTGCCATGTTTTTAAATAACTCCTCTAAATTTCCATTCAGATTTAATCTGGAGGTATCTAGGAAACTGTTGATCAGAGGTAGCAATGCCACCCTTATCAGTGCTTATGGAAATGTTGATTAAAACCCCAATGAGATACCATAGCACACTTTTTAGAATGACTAAAACCAAAATCCCTCATAATCATCAAGTTTGGTAAAGATGTGGAACAACTAGAACTCATACTCTGTTACTTGGAATGTATTCATTTATTGATTTTTAGAGAAAGAGAGAGAGAGAGAGACAAAAATTAAGTTGTTGTCCCACTTATTCATGCCGTCATTAGTTGATTCTTGTATATGCCCTGACCAGGAATGAACCTGTAACCTCAGCATGTCAGAACGATGCTCAAACCAACTGTGCTACTCAGCCAGGGCAACTTATAACCACTTTAAGCTGCCTCCTTAGAGAACAGAACTTTAAAGCAACAACAACAAAAGCTACTTCTGATATTTATGCTATGATTTAAAATTTTCTATCAAAAACATTTGGAAAAAAAATTGAATCTTCCTCTAATACTCATTCACAACCAAAAGTTATTGCTGAACATGTGTGCAATATTACTTTTACATAGATACAAAATAGGTATTAATAAAATAGCACTTGTAAATATTTGGATCCATTTCATCAGTAAAAATTAGAAAGCCACAAAACCATCTTACAAAGTACATTTTCATTATTGACTCAACGTGCATTTTATTTTGCAATGAAAGTGCTGAAATTTTTCTTAGTAGTTTTTGAAATGAATAAGTAACATTATTTCCAGGTTCCTTCGATGAGATGAGAAAATAAGTTTATGTTCATTTCATAGCCAGTCCAAATCCACTTTTATCACGTAGAATAAAGTGAGACCCATATTCTGTTCTGGAGAACCAACAAGATTCAGTCTCCTAAATAAGACCTAACTTCTTTTTTCAAAAAAAATAAACAAAATAAAAATAGAAAATAAAAAACCTATCTTGAAAAAGTCTTTCAATAATATAGCACGTGCAAAAAATTTCAAGTATTGATTTCATACATATAAATCTAAAAAAATCATTTCCATAAGCTTCAAAATTTTATGTCAGTGGTTTCATATAACTCTTTAAAAATGTTTTGTTATTGCCATTTTTTTGGCACATGTTTTCTGTGAACAGTTTGGACTTTGATCTCCTTGTCCCTTAAAACACAAAACAGATTTCTAGCTATCTGCTGAGGTGGTATGAAGTAATAGATACAAAAAGACCTGGACTACAGCTAGAACATCTGGGACTGGATGCTCAGTTTGCCTCATGCCTTCACTCTTTCAGTGTTGTATGGTTACTGTCTAGTCTATGGGCTAGGGCCACTCTGCAAATGTTAATTGGGATGAGCACAATAATGGAAAGAAAGCATTAGAAACTTTTAAACTCCTTCCATAGAGCAACTTTATGCCTGTAGAAAAAATAATAAATAATAAAAATGTGGAGTGGTATATCTGGTATATGCTTTAAATCATTTTATTTCTCAAATAAATAATTTTCAGTAATTTCACAAACACATCCTGTCTGCAATGGATTAAAAATACACTGACCTTTAACCACAGAACTTGAGAAGCATTGAGCTATAAGCCATCCAGTGATCCAATTAACCTTTGAGGACCTCAATTTCTCCATCTGTAAAACTGTAAGTAATGATCCCTACCTTGTCTTCTACACAGAGTGTGTGAATACTAAACAAGTAATTTTGTTTAGTACTTGTAAACTGTAACACCTAAGATACAGTGATGCCTCAGTTTTCGTCAATAACCCTTCTGAAAACAATCAGTGAAATCCAAAACCGATGAAAACCGGGGAAATTATTTCTATATTAATCAATGTAAATTCAATTATTATACACAGTAATCAGTTACATGTAACTGTAATATTAGCACTCTCAATCAATAAATAAAGGCACAAAAATCACTGGAAAGCAATGGAATTGTTTGGCTAAATGCACGGGGTGATGCTCACACAATAAGAAACAACACTACACTGAGCAGGAGAATGCATGGATCATCCTTTGTTATCACAAAATTATCAGTGAGGTCACGTGGACACATCAACAAAATCCGAAACAAATTTTTCATGAAAAAAATCGATGAAAACCACCCTGGCTGGTTGACTCAGTGGTAGAGTGTTTGCCCTACATGTGGAAGATCCGGTTGGATTCCCAGCCAGGGCATATAAGAGAAGCACCCATCTGCTTCTCCACCTTTCCCCTTCTTTTTCTCTGTCTCTCTCTTCCCCTCTCACAGCCAAAGCTCTATGGCAGGGGTCCCCAAACTATGGCCCGCAGGCTGCATGCAGCCCCCTGAGGCCATTTATCCGGCCCCTGCCATACTTCCGGAAGGGCCATCTCTTTGATTGGTGGTCAGTGAGAGGAGCACATTGACCATCTCATTAGCCAAAAGCAGGCCCATAGTTCCCATTGAAATACTGGTCAGTTTGTTGATTTAAATTTACTAGTTCTTTATTTTAAATATAGTATTTGTTCCCATTTTGATTTTGTTTTTTAACTTTAAAATAAGATATGTGCAGTGTGCGTAGGGATTTTTTCATAGTTTTTTTTATAGTCCGGCCCTTCAATGGTCTGAGGGACAGTGAACTGGCCCCCCGTGTAAAAAGTTTGGGGACCCCTGCTCTATGGAGCAGAGTAGGCCCGGGTGCTGAAGATGGCTCCATGACCTCTGCCTCAGGCACTAGAATGGCTCCAGTCATAACAGAGCAACGCCCCAGATGGGTAGAGCATCGCCCCCGGGTGGGCATGCTGGGTGGATCCCAGTTGGGCGCATGCGAGAGTCTCTCTACCTCCCCGTTTCTCACTTCCAAAAAATACAAAAAAAAAATCAACAAAAATTAAATCCAATAAAAACCAAAGTAAATGAAAACTGATGCATTACTGTACATAGTTATAGTCTAAGTAATAATCATTTGTAAATAGCATGGCATCTCAGCTAACAACAGGTTATCATTTTTAGATATCCAATACATGTTTGTTGACTTCATGAATTCATATAAAAACAAAAACTCTGGCATCAGACAGAACTACACTCAAACAACTGTCTCAGGGAGCAGTGCGTGATTTAAAGGCAAATCAAAAAAACTGTCAATAGCACAGTTTTTTCATCTGGAAAATAAGAGTAGCAATAGTTCCTATGTCTAAGGGTTGTATTCAATAAAATAATGTATTAAAGTATTTAGAATTTAATACTTGACACATGGGAAAATTTAGCAAATACCAGACTAATATTTTTATGTTCTTTTTCTATACTAAGGAAACTACTCAGTTGTTTATATGCAATATTTTAGTTCTTCAAAAAACTGAACAAGATAATTATTATAATCTCCTTTTTAAGATAAAGAAACTAAGACTCAAAGAATTAAGTAACGTTCACAAAGTCGAATAGCTACTTTAAATCCATGCCCATCTATAACAGAATCAGTAGCTTTTCCCACAGAATACCACCACCCTAAGGTCTTCTAAGTAATGACAACGACTTTCATAGGCATTTTCCTTTTGGAAGCACTCTCATTTTTGTTTGTAAATTCTAAGACTTTGTTGTGTAAGAAAAATATCAACAGACCTAATGACATAGAAAATGATAGCTTTGGATGACTTTTCCCACTTACCAGTTTGACTTGGGGTCCTCATGATGATGGTGGCCACTTCCAGCATTTCGGTCTGGGTCTCTTTGCATGACCTTATTTCAAGGCTGCCAAAAAAATGTAAAAAGAAAAATGACCCTTGCTTTTAGAACTATTTCTTTACATTATTGACAATAATAATAATTCAAATTTATACAGCACCTGTTTTATAAGCTCTTTAAAGAAACAATAGGGATTAACTAACTTCACATATTTGGGCTTTTGCATCTTGAAAGCAAGTACATTATCACGTCTATTTTGGAATTGTGAGAACATGACAAACTATCATCCAGGCATTTACTAAATTATTTTCTTCTTTATTAAATAGATAACGAATGAAACTCATGTTCAAATACACTCATATATTTAGAGATTTTTCAACCTTCAAACACAGAAGGCAAAATAATTGTTATAATGTAGTTGTTTGCGGAGGAGAAAAGAGACCTGAAAGAGAAAATATTTTTGCTTTGTCAATAAACCTGTCATTTCAAAGATTAAAATCCAACAATGAAGTCAATGTGCAAGTCATAGATTATTCCTGGGTTCTCAGTATTGAATAATTAAATGAGTCTGAAAAACTGTTAACAAAAATATTTATGGTCTGTTTACATAGGAACGTTTAAATACAATCAATTAAAAGATTGAATCTACTGTTGCAGTAATTTTAATGTTGAAATGAAAATAAAATAATGTTTTTAGAATTAGAATATGACTTTTTACTGTCATGATGACTCTTTTCCTTTTAATTCTACTTCCCAACTCAACCTATAATACAATGTATAAAAAAAGAGAAAAGGATAAAGGAGAGAGAAAAGTATGTTAACAAACAACAGTAAAATGTTATTCTAAGATAGTTTTCATTAACTCAGAATTAGTGTAATTAAATTAAATTAAATGCTTTCTTTTCTTTTTAAATTAAAATATATTTTACATATGGTACTGTGCCAGTTAAAAGTATACAACATCTTAATTTGACACTGATGCATTCTTAAAAATGAAAAATGTCAACCTCTTTCCTTTAAACCTCAAATTTACATACCAGATTACCTTTTTTTTTGTATTTTTCTGAAGTTGGAAACAGGGAGGCAGTCAGACAGACTCCCACATGCGCCCAACCAGGATCCACCCGGCATGCCCACCAGGGGGTGATGCTCTGCCCATCTGCAGCGTCACTTTGTTGCAACCAGAGCCATTCTAGCGCCTGAGGCAGAGGCTACAGAGCCATCCTCAGCACCCGGGACAACTTTGCTCCAATGGAGCCTTGGCTGCGGGAGGGGAAGAGAAAGACAGAGAGGAAGGAGAGGGGGAGGGGTGGAGAAGTAGATGGGCGCTTCTCCTGTGTGCCCTGGCCAGGAACCGAACCCGGGACTCCTGAACGCCAGGCTGACGCTCTACCACTGAGCCAACCGGCCAGGGCCCAGATTACCTTTTTGACATTGCTGTTACTGTGACCAATAATAATGACAATCATTATTTTGTGGCTTACAGTGTATCAGGAACTGTTCTTATCACTTTATTGGAATTATCCAAATTAATATTTACATCAACCCTATAAGGTAGGTATAATTAACCTATTTTTAAAGATGAGAAAACTGAGGCACTGTTTAATGAAATCATTCAAGATTCACTGCTAGTAATCAATAGAGTAGGAGTTGCACCTTCCCCAGAGCCCATTATCTCAATCTCCAAAGTATCTACTGCCTTTTAAACTTACTGCAAACTGGAACTCTTGCTTGTCCCCAGATACCTTTCTAGGTCTTCTTTCACTTTGTAAGAATTTGGCATATCAGCTTTGTATTCAAAGCCAGAAATGTGAGGATCTCCTTAGTAAATTCCTTTTCCATGATAATATGTAGTGTGTTAGCTAGAAGCCACACAGCTCTTTTTGCCAGTTCACTATCCGCCACCTAGAATATAGCAAAAGCCTTCTACACATTCTCACTGGTTTTACTCATGACCTCTTCTACAATCTGTCACTCACATTATAGCCAGGGTAGACTTTGTATAGTATAAATCATTTTACTACCCTGCTTAACATTGTTCAATGGCTTTCTACTGCACTTGGAATTATCTAATTATTTTATCATGTGTTACAAGTCATGACACAAACTGGCTACAACCTACCTTTGAAATACTATCTTACACAGTGTTCTCTCATTTTAATTGGCAACCAGATACTTTTTCCCTAATAAACAGTGGTGTCCAGCATCTAAGGGTTTAGCTTTCCAGGACATCAAAATCTGGAAGTGCTGTATTTAGATCCTTACATGCTTTAGGCCTCAATTCAAGTCTCTTTCCCATAGAGGTAATTTCTGACACTCAAAGTGTCCTCTAAAACAGTGGTCTCCAACCCCCGGTCTGTGGACCGGTACTGGTCCGTGGGCCACTTGGTACTGGTCTGCAGAGAAAGAATAAATAACTTACATTATTTCCGTTTTATTTATATTTAAGTCAGAACAATGTTTTATTTTTTTAAAATGATCAGATTTCCTCTGTTACATCCATCTAAGACTCACTTTTTTTTTTTTTTTTTGTATTTTTCTGAAGCTTGAAACGGGGAGGCAGTCAGACAGACTTCCGCATGCGCCCGACTGGGATCCACCTGGCACGCCCACCAGGGGGCGATGCTCTGCCCATCTGGGGCGTTACTCTGTCATGACCAGAGCCAATCTAGCGCCTGGGGCAGAGGCCAAGGAGCCATCCCCAGCGCCCGGGCCATCTTTTGCTCCAATGGAGCCTCAGCTGCGGGAAGGGAAGAGAGAGACAGAGAGGAAGGAGAGGGGGAGGGGTGGAGAAGCAGATGGGCGCCTCTCCTGTGTGCCCTGGCCGGGAATCGAACCCGGGACTTCCACACGCCAGGCCAACGCTCTACCACCAAGCCAACCGGCCAGGGCCAAGACTCACTCTTGACGCTTGTCTCGGTCACGTGATACATTTATCCGTCTCACCCTAAAGGCTGGTCCGTGAAAATATTTTTTGACATTAAACTGGTCCGTGGCCCAAAAAAGGTTGGGGACCACTGCCTTAAAACACTTTTAAGTTGTTTGTTTAGTTCTCTATTATCTCTCTTCTTGGAATGTGGGATCCATAAGGATAGGAACTAAGCTACTAATAAGGAGCACTTAAAATTTTCTGCTTTATGAATATATAATATGAATAAATGAATAGATGTTAAAGCATATTCTAAATAATTATTTTTCCTTGGTTTTATTTATTCTTAAAAGGAAGACAATAGAATCTTAGATTTAAAAAATCAGTAAATACAATACCATAAAAATATTATGCTTTTTCTTTTTCTTTTTTAATTCAGTGAGAGGAGAGGCAGAGACAGACTCCTGCATGCGCCCTGACCAGGATTCACCCAGAAAGTCCACTGATGCTCTGCTAATGTGGGGCCCTTGCTTTGTTGCAACCAGAGCCATTTTTTATTGCCTAAGGCAGAGATCATGAAGTCATCCTCAGTCCCTAGTGCCAATTTACTCCAATCCAGCCATGGCTGTAGGAGAGGAAGAGAGAGAGAGAGAGAGAGAGTGAGAAGAGAAAGAAAGAGAGAAGGGAGAGAGAGGTTGTGGATAAGCAGATGAGTGCCTTTTCTGTGTGCCCTGACCGAGATTCGAATCTGGGACATCCACATACCGACACTCTACCACTGAGACAATTGGCCAGGGCAAAAAATCATGTTTTCAAACTTCTTCGTATATACCTGCTCTTTTGAGATGTTAAAACAATATTTATTAGGAAAAAATAATTTATTTACATATTTTCTTAACAAGAATTACAGTAAATATCATAACTGTATCTTTTTGGCTCTATGAGCATCACCACGGCGTGGCAAGCACAAGCACCTTAAGAAAAGTGGCAGAATGATAGCCAAAAAGAAAGTGGTTGATCCATGTTCTAAGGTGAAAGCTCCAGCTATGTTCTTTCATAGAAATATTAGAAAAACAATAGTCATGAGAACTCAAGGAAACAAAACTGTGTCTGATGGTCTTAAGGGTCATGTTTTGAAGATAGCCTAGCTGATCTGCAGAATGATGTAGTTGCATTTAAAAAAATTCATGCTAATTACTGACAATGGTCAGGGCAAACACTGCCTAACTAATTTCCACAGCAGGCACCTTATACCCATGACAAATTATATTCCATGATCAAAAAATGGCGGACTGTGACTGAAGCTCATGTTGATGTCAAGACTATCAATGGTTATTTGCTTTGTCTATTTTGTGCTGGTTTTACTTTAAAAAAATATCGTTTTTGTAAGCCCTCAGCATCAACAAGACTGTCAAATTCAGCAGAAGATGAGGAAAGTCATGACCTAAGAGGCACAGACAAATCACTTGAATGGAGTGCTCAATAAATTTTTTCCAGATAGCATTCGAAAGGACATAAAAAAGTCATGTCAATCTATTCATTTGCTTCATGATGACTTTACTAAAAAAGACAAAATGTGGAAGAATTCTAAGTCTGAACTGGAAAAACTCACGGAGCATTGTGATGTAGGTAGTTCTGAAAAAGCTACTGAGGATAAGACAGGTGCTAAAATTGGATGAGCTGATGGATATAAGCTCCCAGTCAAAGAATCTGTTTAAAATTCAAGCTCTTAATGGTATAAAAAAATCTTATTATTAAAAGGGGAAAGAAGACCATAACTATGTATTAGTTTACATTATATTTTGAAAGTGTTTCAACTGTAACTTTCTCAGTAAAGCATGCAGTGGGCAATAGGTGATACACATACAGTGGTGGGATTCAGCTGGTTCACACCAGTTCGGCAGAACCAATGCCTAATTTTTTGTTGAGTTTGGCTAACTGGTTGTTAAAATGGCACTTTTAATCAGGGTTCTCTCCAAGGTAGGTGCCTGAGCAGCCGCTCAATGTGCAAATCACAAATTTACATTCCTTATTTTTTTTTTAACATTCATCTGCGCAACAGTGTATTCTAAGCACTTGTAGTAATGTTTATTCCATCCATAAGTAAAAAAAAAAAAAATGCAAGTGAGGACATCAATCAAGAAGTAATATGGAGGCCCTGGCCGGTTGGCTTAGCGGTAGAGCGTCGGCCTGGCGTGCGGGGGACCCGGGTTCGATTCCTGGCCAGGGCACATAGGAGAAGCAACCATTTGCTTCTCCACCCTCCCTCCCCTCCTTCCTCTCTGTTTCTCTCTTCCTCTCCCACAGCCAAGGCTCCATTGGAGCAAAGATGGCCCGGGCGCTAGGGATGGCTCCTTGGCCTCTGCCCCAGGCGCTAGAGTGGCTCTGGTCCCTGCAGAGCGACGCCCTGGAGGGGCAGAGCATCGCCCCTGGTCGGTGTGCCGGGTGGATCCCGGTCGGGCGCATGCGGGAGTCTGTCTGACTGTCTCTCCCGTTTCCAGCTTCAGAAAAATACAAAAAAAAAAAAAGAGGTAATATGGAGCCTGTGGTGATGCTGTAAATAAAGTATCTATCTGGAATCTGAAGTCACCAGATCAAAACCCTGGCCTTGCCTGGTCAAGGCACATATGAGAGTTGATGCTTCCTGCTCCTCTTCCTTCTCTCTTTCTCTCTCTCTTCTCTCTCTCTAAAATAAATAAATAAAAATCTTTAAAAAAAAAGCAATATGAAAATATCTTAAATAACAATTTTATATTTTGTCAGGTATTATTTAATATTTTTTCTTTAATATTTTTAAACTCTTTCTTATAACATAATCTCGTTTTGTGTACCTCTTTAATTGTTTCTATTTAAGTATTAAATGCATGAATAAACTACCTTTTGGTGTTCTTTTTTTATATACTTAAAACGGTCATTAGGGTAGAGAACCAGTTGTTAAATTATTTGAATCCCACCACTGTATACATATACAATTAATTTTGGACTTGTGCATGAACTTTTGTGAGTTTGCATAGGCCAGGGTCAAATATTTAGAGATCTTTAAATCACCATGTCCTCTTTGTAGCTCTGATCCATACAGGCCTAAGGGAAAACAACACTGAAGTAGTTTGTATAATTGAGTCACTGGTATTATGTCACAGAGCATACTTTCATTTAACTCACACAAAACAACAACTTGTAAAGAATCTATTAGTTATACAATAGTATGTTTCTTTCCTAACTGAATCATTTTGCTAATATACATGCAATATCACTAAGATGTTTCTGGGTTTTTTTGCATGTGTTCCCCTCCTCCCTTTGATGTGATTTAGAACAGTGCTTGTTAAATCTAAAGTGTACATGATTTACATGGTATTTATATGCATATTAATCAAACTGCTGATGTTTGATTCAGTAGGTGTAGAGCCACACTCAAGAGTCTGTATTTATCAAAAGCTTAGGGTTTGGTGATGGTGCTGATCCAATGACCACACTTTGTGTGACAAGAATTCAGATGATTTCAATATGTATTTGAATAATTCACAGCATGTGTGTATGCATTTTTCATTTGCAAAATATTATTATAATTATTACTAGTAAAGAATTCTTTTAAGTGAGAGGAGGGGAGATAGTGAGGCAGACTCCTACATGCTCCCTAACTGGGATTTACTCAGCAACCCCACCTGGGATCGATGCTCGTGTACTGAGCTATTTTTAGCTCCTGAGTCTGATGCCCGTCTTTACTAACTGAGCTACCCTCGGTGCCTTGAGGCCACTGGCTATAGGAGGAGAAGAGGGCAAGTAGGGAGAGGTGGGGGGGAGAGAAGCAGATGGTCGCATCTCCTGTGTGTCCTGACCAGGAATTGAACCCGGGATGTCCATATGCCAATTTGTGCTCTATTCACTGAGCTACCGGCCAGGATCTAACTGTTTCTAAACTTACATTTTCTTTTCCAGAAAAGTGGCATTACTATGAGATTAGCAATACTAGGTAAGCAGTTAGCAAATCTTATACATTTCAACTTTTGCTTATTTTGTAATTTATCAATAATTAATTCAGAATAAAAGTTTTCTTCTTTGAAAATAAGCATGTATGTTGACATAACTTTATTCAGTCTTCTTTGATTTTAATAATTCATAAAATAAATGAAATATTTTACTTTTTGTCACTGGCTAATAAGATTTTAAGTGATATTGCTTTTTTCTTCATTTTTTTCTATATTTCCGGTATCTTTTACTTGAAAGTTTAGTTATCATTATTAAGTGTATACCATTCCAAGTATGTGTGTTTATATAATTTTATATATGTAATATTATTTTATTTGATTAATCAATTAATAAAATTAATGTTAATAGTTATAATTTGGGGGCACTTACTAATGGCCAGGTACTGCATTATTTCTTTGCATATATCAATTCATTTAATTCTCTTTTAAAAATAAGTTATCAATATGCTTACTGTTTAGGTAGAAGAATTGGTTCAGGTTATATGGATTAAACATGGCAAAACTGAGATTTAAATTCAGGTATACTAGACATTATTTTTATAACCAAAAGAAAATGAATATTTTAAAGAATCAAGTCAGTATCTTCCCTGGTGGAAGCTACTTTAGGCAGACAATTATAGAAGAAAACATATATTCAACCTCTATATTAGAGAGATTATTAAAGAAAATTATGTCAAAATAATTATTTTCAAAAGCACAGAAAACTATGATAAACTCTATACTATGCTGATTATATTTCCTCTTTCCAAAATTTGGCAAAAGGTTATATTTTTACTAAATGTTTCTTGGATTTATTACTGCTGAAAATCTTTCTATAAGCATAGGTTTTATCACTGCTGAAAGGACAAGGAAAATATAACTAGATATTGAAAGAAATAAAAATTAGAAATGATAATGATAAGCTCATTAGAAGGATATGCTTATTTCTGACATTTTCAGCCAAATTTTCAAATAGCAATATATTGCATAAACATTTCTCCAAAATACATTAATGACATAGTCACCCCATTGGTCATATATACAATCGCTATGTCTCTCATTATAAGTACCATTACTAAAGAAGCATGTCTTAACTATTTTAACCATGAAACACACACACACACACACACACACACACACACACACACATACATTTAAGGAAATTTTTTGAAAGTATGACTCTAATATATTTGGGAAAAAATTAATAGAGTCACTTGCAAAGCAGAATTTTAACTCCCATACTAAATCAATTTGTCTAGTTTGATAGATTATGCACTATTATGATTTCATGTGAGGGTCACTTAAATTTCTAGGTAAATATTATAGTCACTTTAGGTTAATAATGATTTCACTTAGATCCAGTAAATATCTAGAAGTTTAAGAAGTATAAGAACAAAAAAAGCTATAATCTTTTTCGAATAGATTCATATTGAAACAAGCGTAACAAAAACTGTCTAGTGTTCATTTTCTTTGTTATTTCTGAGAGCCAATCTATCATTATCTCTGCTTGCATTTTCAAATTCTATGTTCCACTACTTTTTTGTAAAGAAACACATAAGTAATTTCACAATATAAGGCATATTAACCCTGATTGTGTTTCCAAATCAATTATTCCAAAAAACTTACTCTTTTCAAAAGCAGATGGGGAAACATTCAGAAATTTCCTGATTAAAAACCCAAAGACTCAAGTGTAGGCATAAAAATGACAATAGTTCAGACAAACTTCATATAAGAACAGAAATAAAAATAAGTATTATATAGATGTGTGTGTGCGTGCCAGGGAAGAAGATGGTTCAGTATTGAAGGGGAAAGTGTTGCTGGAAAGAGAATTCAAGAACTTTAATACCCTCAGTTTGACATCTACTGGAACACCTCACCACCTTGTTACTGGCTTTCTAGTTTTCAGCGTCTTTTCTAATTCAGTCTACTCAAAAATGCTTCCATGCTTTCTGACATATTTTCTTACTTATCGTATTTTTTGCTCCATAAGATGCACTTGACCATAAGACACACCTAGGGTTTTAGGGAGGAAAATAAGAAAAAAAAATCTGAACCAAATGGTTTGTTAGAATATTTAATAAAATACTGTATTTTTCATTTCATAAGACGCACCGGCATTTTCCTCTCCACTTTTGGGAGAATAAAAGTGCGTCTTATGGAGCGAAAAATACAGTAATTGTAATTTTAATTATTTAGTTTCCAGACTCTTACTTTGGGCCTTGATTTGTTTTCCCATAATCTACAAATTGAAAGAGAGTAGGTGAATTTTCCTGAAGAAACAAAGAATGTTGCTTCCTCTTTGAATCTACGACTTCCACCTCCACTTGACTCTGTTACTGCAACACATCTTCACCTGAATCATCTGCCTCAACAGCCATCTTACTTCTTTTTCCCATACCAAGTTCTCCACTAATTTCATCACATGAAACTTTCTAAATCGAAGCTAGAATTCTGGCAATCCTTTTCCAAAATGTTTCTCAAGTTTCCCCTTCCCTGTACAGTATGGAGGAAGAGGAAGGACAATGGAGCCCCTTATCCAACTCCTCAGCTTGGGCTCCCGGACATCAGCTGTCTTTTCAGACTCATTTCCTCTGTGCAAATTCAGAATTCACAAGTACGTCACACACTGCAATGATCATCACAGATGGGAGTAATTCATTCTTAGAATAAATCTGAAAAATAATTATGAGTAGTTATATTTTATAAAGAGACTGTTGAAACAACAGAGATGTTAAACTACCTTAAATCTTTAGTTAAATAAATAGTAGAAAGCAGCTTTGAATCTTCGACCTCCAGAGCACATATCTTCTCTTCACCAAAAACAAACAAACAAACAAAAATTGTTTTCCAAATTGCACAACTAGCCACTTTTTTGAATAGTTTATTTTCCTTTCTCTGAACAGACGTGTGTTTATTTCTGTTCAGAAGAGTATTATTCTCAATGTCTTTATTTCCATATATTTATCATCTTGCAAGGCCCAGGCCAAATGCTAAATTCCTCTGTTCCTTCAGTTGGTAATTCCCTCTCTCTTCTCTGTATGCTACTGTTCTTTTCTCACAGCATTTCTTATTCACTGCCACTATTTAAGTGGTTTGTATTCCAACTGTCTCTCTTGTTCATTTATCAGCTCTTATGGGGTCAAAGACAGATTTTGTTCATCTTCACAGTCACTTTACCTGATCCGATGCCTTTTGTACAGTGGCTGTGAAGTAAGAGAGGAAGAAGATTCTTCATTTTTTTTTTCTGAAAAGGTAGTTAAAATATTGGACTGAAAGTACAGGCCCAACAAAGATTATGAAGATCAGTTCATAATTTAATAAAGACTTACATGTAGACCATGCTGCTCTAGCTCGAGATAACTTGATCATCTGGTGGCAGCTACCTAAGTTACTGATATATTATGTAAGAAAAATTACCAGTCTCAAATATTGGCTTTTCATTTCAAAAGCAAAGAGCTGCAAAGCATCCAAATCTCATTTTAGCTATAGAAGTTTAGGACAGGTAAATTTATTGAATATAAAACAACTTTTCTTAGAATAAGATTGTTTCTCCTTAAACCTATTATCTTCATTTGTCTACATCTTCTTTACCACAGAGAATCTTGCTGCTATTCCTTTCTCCAAAGCTATCTTGATAAAGTGCTTTTTAAATGTACTACAGGCATTTTGGAAATAGCTCTTGGATCAAACTAAATGATTTCTAGTATAAATAAAAAAGCTGAGACACTGCAGATGGCACTCAGCAAGATACTGGTGTGACAGCTAGAAAGATGCAGCATGACCCTCTGCAATTGATAGTTTATACTGACAGGGTCTAATAAGATGAGTTCCATCATGAAACCTGTGTGCTCAATGAAATATGGGTTAAACATAAATATGAGATTTGACTGCTGCTTCAGTGACATTTAAATAAAAGACAAACTATTACTACAATGGTAATTTGAGTCAAACCAAGACATCAAAATAACTGTTAAATGTGTACTTTCCATTCTAATCAAGGTGAGAAGTGAAAGAATCTTTATATTATATATGTTGCTTTGTTGTGAATATTATATTCAATACATTAAAACATGACTTTATTTATTCTAACACCTCTGGCACATTATACTGTTTGATTTATTTTCTAACACTTTCAAAGCTGTAGTGCATTAAATTACACTTGTTTCACATAATCCAACTTGAATATCTATGCTTAACCTAAAAAGATTGAGAACAAGGTTTTAATTTAAATATATTCTACTCCTTTCATGTAGATCAATGCACAGAGCATCCTAAAGAACTAAATTGTTTCCACTGCTGTAAGAAAAGCTTCTGGTTCTGGTAAATAAGGCAGAGAGGAAGGGGGTCCCTTCAAGATAATGTGCTATCTGTGCTATCCACAGCATGGGCAATTAATCAGGGGTCCAATGTAGACAGTAAATAGATTCTAATGTCATGATCTTTCCTAAAATGCTAGTTACCTGAGTGAGGTGAGTGAGAAGTGCTGAGTGAGATTTGGTTGTCATTCATTTGGTTAGAGCTTAGTGACAGATAATCATGCAGTTTTTAAGTTGTAAATGACTCAGGTCAACCAAGCTGTCTCTCACTCAGTATGGGTTACCAGCTTTTATTGACAAGAGACCAACAATGCAGTTCCTTTGGCATCAACAAGAAAACTGACACAACGCCAACTGTTGAATAAGTATGCTTATAGATACTGGAAGCCACTTCTTGTGCTTGTCACACATCGGCCCCAGTTTTCCCTGTGAAATTATTCAGAAAATATAGAATACTAGTTTCACATGGCAGCTCTTCAAATAATTGAAGGGAGCTAGCTTTGGCCCATAGAGATGTGGGGCATCTTTCAGATTCAACATCACCAGTTTCTTGAACATAAAATGACAAATACATTCCTTGCATGACATGTTTCCAGACATTTCACTATTCTGGTCACCTTCTTTTGGATGCATGTTAATTTGTCAATGTCTCCTTTTAAAAGATATTGGATATTCTATAACATTGCTAAAATTTCAAGCAGAAATGGAATACCTTAATAATAACCATCAATTTTTCTGGTTTATGAAGAATGATGAGGTCTCTATGTAAATAAAATTTCTACTTCTCAAAATTGGATAAAGAAATAATTAAGCACCAAAATATTGATGGGTTAAAAATTTAACTCTAAACTTAGTGGCCTTATAGAATGGAAACTGAGAAAGTATTGTCTAGAGTGGGCTATCTTCTAGCCACAGACAACCCTTCAATCAGCTGACTGCTTGTCGGTTAAATATCAAAAATATCCAACTCTCTAAGAAGGATGAAAAGAAAATCTGTCAGAAAAGGAACCTGGGTCATGGCTGTCCCCTTAGCCAGATGTGTGACCTTGCACAAGTCAGTAATGTGTAGTTTTTTGTTTTTCTCATTCTTTTAATATGATTTTAAATGTAGACTTGTCTGGATCATAATTTTTAAGAGCCCATGTAAACTATAACTTGTCCAGGTAAGAGATTTCAATATTTTAAAACTTGTTTGTCAGGATTCTGTTTTCTTAATTATCATTTAACCCAGATTTAAACAGTTTTATCTTCAACAAAGTCTGAGAAAATGTTATGCCAGTTCTCACAGTGTTTGTATGCACTGTTGGCTTACCCAGGAATTTACGTTTGTGCATAATATAAACATATCATAGTGCCTGGAAATGTGAACAAAACAAAGAAATATGATTATAGCTCTTTCCCTTGAAGAACTTACAGTCTATTTAGGTCAACAAGATACTATTGCATTTCAAAGCAGGAAAATATGAGTGTCAAATGTCAATGACAATAAATGATAATGAAATTCAGGGAAGGGAATGACCACTGTAGCCTGATAAGAAGGGAAAGACTTCCGGAAGGAGATGGAAGGGAAAAGAGCAGTTGGTGAGGTAGGATTTTGATAGTCTATGATAGGGGAGTATTTGTATACTTGTCAAAGTGATCAAGCTTTTAGTTAAAGAACCTTCTATTGTTCTAGAAACTATGTAGCTACTGTATACACAACACTACAATATATAATCACTGGATAAGCATTTAAAAATAAACAGGATTTCAGCGGCCCCTTATACACCCAATACCCCACCCTATTTAGTTAACAGGGTACAAACAATCAACCAGGAGGCTGTACAACCTCTGTGGGATCTGCCTAATATTGTAAGTATAAATATTAGGAGAGCTGAGAACAGGAGGACACTGGATATTTATTTCTATAGTCTGAATATACTCAGGAGATATGTACTCATATATATACAAAATAAACTTGTTGCCAATTGGTTTTCGAAAGGGTGACTCTAAAAGGGCTGTCATTGTTCTCGGCACTCCTAACAGCAGGTGTGGCAGAGGTTTCATGAAGGTAATTATGGGGCCTAGTGACAAAACTCTTCATGACTGAATGTTGTGACAGGAACAGGTCAGGAACCTTCAGGATCAATTTCAGTTGTTCTAGAAAGACATAAATTTAATATAGATGGAGAGTGCTGAGGATATCCTTCAGATGCCTGTTTAGAATCCAGCTGAACTAAACTCTTTTTTCTTTTCTTTTTTTTTAACAGAAACAGAGAGAGAGTCAGAGTGAGGGACAAATAGGGACAGACAGGAATGGAGAGAGAGATGAGAAGCATCAATTTTTTTGTTGTGGCTCCTTACTTGTTCATTGATTGTGTTCTCATAAGTGCCTTGACTGGGGGGCTACAGCAGAATGAGTGACCCCCTCTCTCACGCGAGAGACCTTGAGTTCAAGCCAGTGACCATGGGGTCACATCCATGATCCCACGCTCAAGCCAGCAACCCTGCACTCAAGCTGGTGAGCCCATGCTCAAGAAAGATGAGCCCAGGCTTAAGACAAAGACCTTGTGGTTTCAAACCTGGGTTCTCCGTGTCCCAGTACGATGCTCTATCCACTGCGCTACTGCCTGTTCAGGCCGAACTGAACTCTTGAGTTATTGCTAACCTCTTCCAACTATCTGTTGAGGACAGCACTAATTGATGTTCAGCAAGATCTTTTTTTCTTTTTTTTTTTTTAAGAAAAAAGCACAGTGGTAACAAGTAAAAGATTCTCTGTACCAATTTCTTACACCAAGTGAAGTAACTTGTAGACCTATTATGAGAATAAGACAGGAAATTTGTGTGTCACAAATGGCCGATGAAAAGTAATAGATGCTCAGTAAATAGTTATTGAATAATGGAGTTTGACTAAAACTAGAATTTCTTTGTGTCACTTAAAAAAAAGCTATGACAATCAAGAAATTATCCCTGGAAATTTCCTCCAACCCTTTATCTCCCCCAAAGAAACCACATAAACAAACATTGGTATGTATGTGCCTGCTTGTGTGTGTGCGCACACCTGTGACTGTGTGTGTATATGAGTACGATGTCTCCATTGCTTAGATTTCTATTTTGAAAAGGGATTCCTTCATGCACAGGAAAGACATTTTTCTTTTATATTGAACAATGTTTTGAGGATATTAGGCCTCCAAACAAATACACCCTTAATGTCACAAAAGCAACTTGGACTAACTTCCCTTTAACTTATTTAACAAAACTGCAAGTTCCAAAGAATAAAATATAATACTAAATAGATTTTTTAAAGAATAAAAAGAATAATGTAAAAAGTATAACTTCTGTGCCGGCAATAACACTTATAGTCAGTCATTCAATGAGGAGTTGGAACACAGAACCATACTCCATTTTGTAAAGTACTAGTATTATCTGTATGAAGGTCACTGATTTAGTTGAGACAAATTGAGAAACCATCCCACACACTCAGTGCCAAGCAGAGCAAGCAGGAGCAGTTCTGAAGGAAGGTGGCATCAAGTCAATGTAATAAGAAGGTATAGGGTGAAAATGTCAACAGTCCATACAGTAAGATATGAAAGAAAAGTGGAGTCCTGCTTTGGGAACTAGTTTGTTTGAATTAGCAGGCTGTCTCCTGAGTCCATTGAACATATGAATCTTTTGATAAATAGTTTTTTGGTAAAGTTGTCCCACACTAATACTTGTTTAGGTAATGCCTTGCACAGTAAGTTGGTGTTTCTAATTTTTACCCATCAGGTATTTCTGGAATGCAGCTACTGTGGTTTGGCATAGGCCAATCCTATTTTAATAAGCCTGATATGGTTATTTTAGAAACTCTTAAATAAGGTCAGGGTCATATGAATGATAATCATTATACAGAAAGTTTTAGCAAAAATTGTTTAGGCCCTGGCCAGTTGGTTCAGTGGTAGAGCGTCAGCCTGGCATGCGGGAGTCCCGGGTTTGATTCCCGGCCAGGGCACACAGGAGAGGCGCCCATCTGCTTCTCCACCCCGCCTCCTCTCCTTCCTCTCTGTCTCTCTCTTCCCCTCCTGCAGCCAAGGCTCCATTGGAGCAAAGTTTGCCCGGGTGCTGAGGATGGCTCTGTGGCCTCTGCTTCAGGTGTTAGAATGGCTCTGATTGTGGCAGAGCGATGCCCCAAGATGGGCAGAGCATCGCCCCCTGGTGGGCATCCGGGTGGATCCCGGTCGGGTGCATGCGGGAGTCTGTCTGACTGCCTCCCCATTTCCAGCTTCGGAAACAAACAAAAAAAATTTTTTTGTTTAAAATATTTGAAAGCCAAAATATGAGAGCCAATTCAATATAATCAATCCTCCCATGAAACACCCTCTGCTGTTTCTCAACTCCCATAGAATTTGTGGCAAATATCAAACTGCCCTGTGGAAGATCTAGTAAAGTGTACACAAATATCCATAATAGACCCATAAGATAGATAAATATAAGCAGCAGCATAAATCATCTTTTCTGTGTTGTGACAATTCAAGTCCGGGAATGCAGTTAGCTGTGTTCAGGCTTGATCCTAATTTATTGCTGATTTGGGATATATGTTAAATGTTGCTGCTGCAGCCATTAACCCAAACTCATTAATTAAGGAGGAAAATTATGGAATATTTTTTCTGCTTAATTTACCCAGATGTTCTCAGTCAATACAGGTTAGCTATTTGATGAGGCTTCTCAACTGTTAATTTAACCCAAAGTGTAAAGATTTTTTTTTTTCATTTTTTTTTTCTGAAGCTGGAAACAGGGAGAGACAGTCAGACAGACTCCCGCATGCGCCCGACCGGGATCCACCCGGCACGACCACCAGGGGCGATGCTCTGCCCACCAGGGGGCGATGCTCTGCCCATCCTGGGCGTCGCCATGTTGGGACCAGAGCCACTCTAGCGCCTGGGGCAGAGGCCACAGAGCCATCCCCAGCGCCCAGGCCATCTTTGCTCCAATGGAGCCTTGGCTGCGGGAGGGGAAGAGAGAGACAGAGAGGAAAGCGCGGTGGAGGGGTGGAGAAGCAAATGGGCGCTTCTCCTGTGTGCCCTGGCTGGGAATCGAACCTGGGTCCTCCGCACGCTAGGCCAACGCTCTACCACTGAGCCAACCGGCCAGGACCTCAAAGTGTAAAGATTAAAAACTAAAGAAAGCAGAGAAAAAAATAACCATTACCATTGCTTAAAATCTCTAAAATATACTCAAACACACAGTCTAAAATTTATGCTTTTAAAGTATGGCCTTGCAACATCTGTATTGCATATCTACATTTTCTTTCTTACTAAGCCAAACAATTATTTTGTTAGGGAAAAACTATCTTCCACTTTTCCAAGGGTATTTTTAATTTTTCCCATCAAGTATTTCTGAAGTTTTGAGTAGTGAAAAGCCATATGAGACATGAGGATGAGAATTGCAGGTGATGAGGTACCAAGACATACTTTTAAAAATTGACAAATAAGACAATAGATATAAATAAACACCCTTAGACTAATAATCCCAATCTATGGCCAAAATAAAACCTGCATCATAAAAGTCAACACCTTGATGATTTTCACAAGGGTGGAAGGAAACAAAATTCTCTCACCATTCAGGGTTATATATTTTAGTTCAACTTTCTTAAAGAACTATAGTTTAGGATCTACAATGATACCAAGTTATAACTCATAATTTATAATCTAATTGTACTTCAAGAAAATCATTCTAAAGATATGCTTCTCACAAAAATTCAAAGATGTATAGTTGAAAAAGTTAATTATAGGCCCTGGCTGCTTGGCTCAGTTAGAGTGTTGGACCAATGTGTGGAAGTCCTGGGCTCAATACCTGGTCAGGGCACACAGGAGAAGCAAATATCTGCTTCTCCACCCCTCCCACTCCCCCTTCTCTGCCTCTCACTCTTCCTCTCCAGCATCCATGGCTCTGTTGATTTGAGGACATCACCTGAGCACTGAGGATGGCTCTGTGGAGCCTCTGCCTCAGGCACTAAAAATAGCTCAGTTATGAGCATGGCCTCAGATGGGCAGAGCATCAGCCCCTGATGGGGGTTGCTGGGAGGATCCCGGTTGGGGCTCCTGTGGGAGTCTGTCTATCTCTCCTCCTCTCATTCAGAAAAAGAAGTAAAAAATAATTAATCATAAAATTTTTGTAATACCAAAACTCTGAGGAAAAAACACAATCCATCTAAAATAAACAAAAAACTATGTACACAATATGATCTCATTTATTTATGGCTCAAATATGGTTGTATATGCATAGTTGATTCTTTGGAGGATGAGGTATTTCTTATAATGGTTAATTTTTTTGAGAGTAAGATGGAGTGATGGGGTATGCATTAATTTCCTGTTTCCAATGTAACAGATTACTACAGACTTGGTGGCTTAGAACAACACAAATTTATTCTTTATAATCTGGGGGTAAAAAGTCTAGTTTTAGTCTTACACAGCTAAAATTAAGGTGTGGGCCCAGCTAGTTCCTCTGGGAGGCTCTTGTGGAGAATCAATTATTTTCTTCTTCAGCTTCTAGAGGCTGCTGGCATTGTTTGGCTTGTGGCCCCATTTCTCCAATCTCTGTTCAATGGTCATATTGCCTCCTCATTTGTCTGACCTTCCCTTATTCCTCTCATACAGATCCTGGTCATTATATTGGGCCCATGTATATAATACAGATTATCTTCCCATCACAAAACCTTTAACTTTTTCAAATCTATAAAGTCTCTTTTACCAAATAACTTAACATTTATAGAATCTGTCAATTAAAAGATGTCCAGTTTTAGGGGGCCAATATTCTGTTTACCACAGGATGGGAGTGAGAATACTATTTTTATATGCACTCTTTTAAATTATTTATTTATTTTACCCAAGTTTATATACCATTAATAAAATAAAATCAAAACTGGTAATATATACATATAGTATCAAATAGAAACCTGTTCTACTCTTAGACAACTGTGATACATACAAATAGGCTAGAAGAATAATCTATGTTTTTAGGTATGATTATTCATACTTCACTTGGTTCCAAAAGGGATTTAGAAAATTTATAAAATTGGCTCCTGTAGTAAAATAAATAAAATATAAATCAAAAGAGGCATTAGAACCACAATAACAAGAAAAAGATAACACAACCATATTTTAAGTTAGAATTATTTAATTTAATTAGGCATAAATTTTGACTCTGGTGTTCCTGGTAGCTGAAGCAAAAAGGAAAACTGTAGGAAAATGTCAAATTATTCTTATGGTTGGCAAATGGGCATATATAGTCATCACCCAGGTGAAGCAGATATGTTTCTGGTAGTAGGCTCTGTGGAGAATTTCTTAAGGGCATCATGGTATAAGTGGCACTTAGTGTTCCTGCAATGATAACTTTAAAAAACAAATTACATTAGATTTCAAAATTTCATTAGCTCTTTCTGCTATGACCCTTAGTGAAAACAGATGCAGAGAGATATTTTCTCTCCAAAACTGAAGTTCATTAGTGCTATTCATCTCACGTGTGCCAGTGAGAATCAGGGGATCACTCTGTCTGAACTATTCAGCCTCTCATTTCTAGTATGTTGGTTGAAAAAGTCACTAAACCAAAAAAATAAAATAGTAACAACATACAGCATTAACTTATATGCTGAACGTATATGCTGAGAACTTGAAAGGTTTGTGCTGGCCTGAAGCACATTTTCAGAAAGAATCCAAAATTATTGCAAAGTTGGTGTAGAATATAAATGTTGTCACTATTGTCATGAAAGATATGTTATTGGCAATCTGGAGCTGCATGATATAGCTTCAGGTTACAATAAAACACCATCCAGTCTTGCCAAGCCTAATTGTGCTATTTTAAAAATCATTTTGGGTGTTCTCCAAAGTTTTACTAGTAGGTATTCAGTAAGTTTTCATGAGGTATTCAGCAATTCCTGAGATACTGGCAGCTATTAATTATCTCCTCCATTGGAGATGTGTGGGGAATGGCTTTAACTAAAGAGACCCCTACCCATCAATGAGTCTAAACTCCAACCAGCACCTAGAGGGAGTGTTAAACATTGCTGCCACACAGAATGGTCCTCCACGTTTCCTGGAAGGAAGAAGAAAATAAAAGCTACATTGCAAAGAACACTGAAAACAAACAGAAAGCGACCTACCTCCACATGAAGTAATCATCCTAAAAATCACTGTGGCTTGCCTGGTTTTATTTATATAAGTTTTAACCCAGTGCACTGGTCTAGCTACAAGTTATAAAAAACCCAAACAATTCTGACAGGGATTTATTTTTCTTAAACCCCTCAGGTGGTTGAGATGCTCCAAGGTATATGTTTTCAAGGGTACAAGCATCCCCTCTCATCCTGATCCATAGTCTCTAATTTGTGCTCTTGTCCTGTTATATTTCCAAGCAATTATTTGCATTTCAAGACAGCCAGAACAAGAATTATTAAAAGGAGAAAGGTACAGGGCTTCTCTGTATGAGAACTTGAGTTTGCCAGTATTTTCACCTACATTTTTTTTATTTTACCAGACTGTAACACATGACCACCATTCTTTGCCAGAGGATCCAGGGAAGGAAGCATTTGTGGCCGACACACTGTTTCCAAGATCAATATTGGAGTTCTGTTAGTAAAGATGACAAGTGAGAATAGACACTGGCTAGGCATTCAGCTCAGCATACCACAGCAATCTAATGAAGGTATGATAATAAATTTTTAGAGATATACGGGAAATATAAGATCCACTGTCTACCTCTCTTGATACTTCACTAGACATTACAGATTAAGTAAATTTAGCAATATAAGTTGTTTATATGTGACTTATTTGAAAATCACTCAAACAACAAGTATATAAAAAATTTATTAAATACTAGAGTTATGAATTCATGAGGTATTCAACTTAGAATAAATATTAATAGATATTCTGGATAAAATAGAAAGCATGCTAAATTTCTTGATTTATTTTAATGTGGATATAAATACTAATTTATTCTAGATTTTGGTAGGAAAATAAAACTTTTCAAAGTTTAGCAAAATCACAGAATTGCCACTATCAAAGAGTAAAAATAAGATGAATTGTAAACCAATAAAAACAAACCAACAAACAGAGCAAATAACATGCTATTAGTTTAACAAAGCCAGGGGGAGAAAAGAGAAATTAAATGGAAGCATAGCAAGTAAAAAAAAGAAAAAAGAAAAAGAAAAAAAGCCCTAAGTTAAGGTACTAAAAGTAAGTCTAAAAATATCAATAACACAGTAATGTAAATTTGTTAAGTTTTTCTATTAAAAGTCAAAGACTGTCAATTTGGGGTAGGAAAAGAAGAAAAATAAAATCCAACTGTATACTTATGTCCTATTTGCAAGAGGCACACCAAAGGAACTCATATATACATACCCATGTAATAGATACAGTTGACACTCTTACTAGCTGATACTTCATAAATTTATATACCAGAAATTTATAAATCTTGTTCTACAATCCATATCTTGTATTCATTCCCCTATGGATTTAGAATGTATTAGATTTAAAAATGTATGAAAACTCACAGAAGAAAAGTAAATTGCCAATAAATATACAACCTTGTGAGTAAAAAGAATTAAACTGAGATACAATTGAAAGAAAGGAAGAAAAGGAGGGAAAGAAGGAAGAAAATGGTTGCTAATACACTCCTTATCTTTGGTCTTCAAGTCTTGAGATGAGGGAAATGTCACCCTACAAAAAAAAAAAATCATTGCTGTAGCATCTTACACCCCTTTCTATGGATTTTTCTTCTTTGATTTCCATGACACCACCTTCTACTGCTCTATTTCCTCTACCTGCCCGATCTCACAGTTACTTGTTTATTCTCACTCTTAAATATCAATCTTTCCAATGTTCAATCTCTTACTTCTCTCTTGCTATACCATCTTCCCAAGTGTTCTCATTTATTCCTTTGGTTTCAACAACTGAAGACTCAAAAACACTATTTTTTCCAGACTAGACCTTTCTAATAAATTTCAAAGTTTTCCATCCAAATGCTCATTCATTAATATCTGAGAGGGACCCTAATTAAACTCAGCATATTAAAATTTGAAAACATAATTTTTACATATTTAGCACTTAAACCTCACAACAAATCCTTCTTAAAGATATGGTAAAATATATATTTTTAGAGGGCTTAACAGAGTATCTGCTATTCAGTATGCTTGGATTGACCAAAAAAAAGAAAAAAAAAATAAATGAGAAATTAATTAAAAGAACTAATAATATGAACCAGTTCTAGAATAGCTTATAATTTTCTACAGTGCAACAAGCCAATAAATGTAGCTGTAAAAAACAGTCCTTGATACACAAGTATTGCTTTTTACTGCCATAAAAATGTACTTTTGGGTAAGTAGTGCATTATTGTTTAAGCGAAGCTATTCATTAAATAGTATGAGAAAATGAGGCATGAAGGGAAGATGGAAAAGCCTCCTTAATAGTTCCTGTGCAGATAATGTAGGCCAGAGACAATCAACAGCCATGCCTCATTTATTTTATATCCATGAGCACTTAGAGGCAAAATGTTAGTGTTTGTTATCCTATTGGTTTTCTTTGCTCTGCATCAGTAATGAAAAAATGGATTTACATATTAAGGTGTAATTGTTACAAATTTGGCTCAAACAACAGGCTGTTGTTGTTAACCAATATGGAAAGGAACAGCTTCTGTATTACCTTTGGTTCATTGAAGTCACTTGTAAGCAGTTATGATGATAAATTTAGTAAATTTTCACAATGAGTCAATCAATGCAAGAGTTCATAAGTACATTATAAAAATGCATTAAATGTACAGAAAACTTAAGAATCACATAAAATAATCTTTAAAATGTCATTATAATTGATTAAAGCAATCCTAAAATCAACATATTTCAGAGCTTATAGTTTTGAAAAAGCCCACTGGTGATGTTTCCATCTGGAATACACCTTTTGGTATCATGAGTATTGGTTCACTTAGCCTCGTTCCTAGGATGAGGAATATTGGAATTCAATACATGCAACCTAAAGTCAAAAGACTTAATTATTACTGTCATATCGATGGGAGTAGAAGTAATGGAATAAAATCCTAGAAAAATAAATTTGTGATCTTAAAAAAAAGAACTATTTTTCAAAAAAGAATAAAACTAAATCCCCTGTGTAATGGATAAATATTATCTTTTATACAAGATAATTGACTGGTAAACATTATACTGTGAACTCAGTGAAGAAAAGGTGAAAGAGAAAACAGAAAAAAAATCAAAATTAAAATCAGAAAGATAGACCAGATAGATTCAGATCATCTGAAAAAGAATCATGAAAGCATAATTACATCGTCTCTCGTGTGAGTCAGGCACATGAACCTAAGAGGTAAAGATTTCCTGGTAATGATAACTGGAACCAGAGAATGAATGATCTAATTTAGAAACCTCTCTAATTCTCTGATTATAGATTTATAGGAATGAGTAAAAACATAATCGTTTTTCACTTTCTACAAGTAGTTTTTCAAAACGTATATCAAGATAATGTTACCCTAAGTTAGAAAGTTAGGAGTCTCAGGTTGAGAGGTAGCCCTTCTTGGCTCACATTAGAGGTACTCTGGCTGGACTGATCCAGTCAGATTGGAAACAGCAAGAACAAGTGACCAAGGGCAGGAAAAAAAAAAAAGGAAACACCAGTAAATTAGATAGTAGGAAAGGAGGAACAAGAGAAGGCAGCTTAGGTGTGACCGTAACTTTGGGGATTTCTTTTTGAAATTTATTGCAGAATTCTCTTATTGCTCTCTATGTTCGAAATCCAAAAGTGAAGAACAGAATACAATGAAAAAACTATCATCAAAGTTCATATCAGTAGTGCACACAGTTAAGTAATTTATTCTGATTTTAACAATAATACTTTAAAATGTATTTTTAAGGAAAAGCTTATATTCTTAATGATTTTATTTCAAAAAGCAAAAATATATTCTTTTATTTCTGTCTTTTTCTATTTAATTGAATTTATTGGAATGATATTGGTTAACATAATTATAGAGGTTTCAGGTGCACAATTCTACAACACATGGTTTATACATCATATTGTGTGTTCACCATCCCAAGTCAAGTCTTTGTCCATTACCATTTATTCCCCTCAAACCATCCTCCACTTCTCATTGCCATGGCAACTATCACACTATTGTCCATTTTGATGAGTTTTTTCTCTTTTTTTTTTTTTGGTGCTTTTTTTTCTTTCTTTTTTTTTTTTTTAAATAAATTTTTATTAATGGTAATGGGATGACATTAATAAATCAGGGTACATATATTCAAAGAAAACATGTCTAGGTTATTTTGTCATTAAATTATGTTGCATACCCCTCGCCCAAAGTCAGATTGTCCTTCGCCACCCTCTATCTAGTTCTCTGTGCCCCTCCCCCTCCCCCTAACTCTCCCCCTGTCCTCCCTCCCCCCACCCCTGGTAACCACCACACTCTTGTCCATGTCTCTTAGTCTCATTTTTATGTTCCACCAATGTATGGAATCATGTAGTTCTTGTTTTTTTCTGATTTACTTATTTCACTCCTTATAATGTTATCAAGATCCCACCATTTTGCTGTAAATGATCTGATGTCATCGTTTCTTATGGCTGAGTAGTATTCCATAGTGTATATGTGCCACATCTTCTTTATCCAGTCTTCTATTGAAGGGCTTTTTGGTTGTTTCCATGTCTTGGCCACTGTGAACAGTGCTGCAATGAACATGGGGCTACATGTGTCTTCACGTATCAATGTTTCTGAGGTTTTGGGGTATATACCCAGTAGAGGGATTGCTGGGTCATAAGGTAGTTCTATTTGCAGTTTTTTGAGGAACCACCATACTTTCCTCCATAATGGTTGTACTACTTTACAGTCCCACCAACAGTGAATGAGGGTTCCTTTTTCTCCACAGCCTCTCCAACATTTGCTATTACCCGTCTTGTTGATCATAGCTAATCTAACAGGGGTGAGGTGGTATCTCATTGTAGTTTTGATTTGCATTTCCCTAATAACTAATGAAGCTGAGCATTTTTTCATATATCTGTTGGCCATTTGTATCTCTTCCTGGGAGAAGTGTCTATTCATGTCTTCTTCCCATTTTTTTATTGGATTGTTTGTTTGTTTGTTGTTGAGTTTTATGAGTTCTTTGTAAATTTTGGAAATTAGGCCCTTATCTGAGCTGTTGTTTGAAAATATCATTTCCCATTTAGTTGGCTGTCTGTTTATTTTTATATCAGTTTCTCTTGCTGAGCAAAAACTTTTTATTCTGATGTAGTCCCATTCATTTATCTTTGCCTTCACTTCTCTTGCCATTGGAGTCAAGTTCATAAAATGTTCTTTAAAACCCAGGTCCATGAGTTTAGTACCTATGTCTTCTTCTATGTACTTTATTGTTTCAGGTCTTATATTTAGGTCTTTGATCCATTTTGAATTAATTTTAGTACACGGGGACAGGCTGTAGTCGAGTTTCATTCTTTTGCATGTGGCTTTCCAGTTTTCCCAACACCATTTGTTGAAGAGGCTTTCTTTTCTCCATTGTGTGTTGTTGGCCCCTTTATCAAAGATTATTTGACCATATATATGTGGTTTTATTTCTGGGCTTTCTATTCTGTTCCATTGGTCTGAGTGTCTATTTTTCTGCCAATACCATGCTGTTTTGATTATTGTGGCCCTATAATATAGTTTAAAGTCAGGTATTGTAATGCCCCCAGCTTCATTCTTTTTCTTTAGGATTGTTTTGGCTATTCGGGGTTTTTTATAGTTCCATATAAATCTGATGATTTTTTGTTCCATTTCTTTAAAAAATCTCATAGGAATTTTGATGGGAATTGCATTAAATTTGTATATTGCTTTGGGTAATATGGCCATTTTGATTATATTTATTCTTCCTATCCAAGAACAAGGAATATTTTTCCATCTCATTGTATCTTTTTCGATTTCCCTTAACAATGCTTTGTAATTTTCATTATATAGGTCCTTTACATTCTTTGTTATGTTTATTCCTAGGTATTTTATTTTTTTTGTTGCAATCGTGAAGGGGATTATTTTTTTGAGTTCGTTTTCTAATATTTCATTGTTGGCATAGAGAAAGGCTATGGACTTCTGTATGTTAATTTTGTATCCTGCGACCTTACTGTATTGGTTTATTGTTTCTAATAATCTTTTTGTGGAGTCCTTCGGGTTTTCGATGTATAGGATCATATCATCAGCAAAAAGTGATACCTTTACTTCTTCTTTTCCAATATGGATGCCTTTTATTTCTTTGTCTTGTCTGATTGCTCTGGCCAGAACTTCTAGCACCACGTTAAATAAGAGTGGAGAGAGTGGACAACCCTGTCTTGTTCCTGATTTAAGGGGGAAAGCCTTCAGTTTAGTGCCATTTAATATGATGTTAGCTGATGGTTTATCATATATGGCCTTTATCATGTTGAGATATTTTCCTTCTATACCCATTTTGTTGAGAGTCTTAAACATAAAATTGTGTTGTATTTTATCAAAAGCCTTTTCTGCATCTATTGATAAGATCATGTGGTTTTTGTTCTTTGTTTTGTTGATATGGTGTATTACGTTAACCGTTTTGCGTATGTTGAACCATCCTTGAGATTCTGGGATGAATCCCACTTGATCATGATGTATTATTTTTTTAATATGTTGTTGTATTCGGTTTGCCAGTATTTTGTTTAGAATTTTAGCATCTGTATTCATTAGAGATATTGGTCTGTAGTTTTCTTTCTTTGTGCCATCCTTGCCAGGTTTTGGTATGAGGGTTATGTTGGCCTCATAAAATGTGTTCGGAAGTATTGCTTCTTCTTCAATTTTTTGGAAGACTTTGAGTAGAATAGGAACCAAGTCTTCTTTGAATGTTTGATAGAATTCACTAGTATAACCGTCTGGGCCTGGACTTTTATTTTTGGGGAGGTTTTTAATAGTTTTTTCTATTTCCTCCCTGCTGATTGGTCTGTTTAGGCTTTCTGCTTCTTCATGACTCAGTCTAGGAAGGTTGTATTGTTCTAGGAATTTATCCATTTCTTCTAGATTGTTGTATTTGGTGGCATATAATTTTTCATAGTATTCTACAATAATTCTTTGTATATCTATGATGTCTGTGGTGATCTCTCCTCTTTCATTTTGGATTTTATTTATTTGAGTCCTGTGCCTTTTTTCCTTGGTGAGTCTTGCCAAGGGTTTGTCAATTTTGTTGACCTTTTCAAAGAACCAGCTCCTTGTTTTATTGATTTTTTCTATAGTTTTTCTGTTCTCTATTTCATTTATTTCTGCTCTGATTTTTATTATCTCCTTTCTTCGGCTGGTTTTGGGTTGTCTTTGTTCTTCTTTTTCTAGTTCCTTAAGGTGTGAAGTTAAGTGGTTTACTTCGGCTCTCTCTTGTTTGTTCATATAGGCCTGAAGTGATATGAACTTTCCTCTTATTACTGCTTTTGCTGCATCCCAGAGATTCTGATATGTCGTATTTTCATTTTCATTTGTCTGTATGTATCTTTTGATCTCTGCGCTTATTTCTTCTTTGACCCATTCATTTTTTAGAAGTATGTTGTTTAGTTTCCACATTTTTGTGGGTTTTTCCCCCTCTTTTTTGCCGTTGAATTCTAGTTTCAAGGCTTTATGATCAGAAAATATGCTTGGTACAATTTCAATTTTTCTAAATTTGCTGATATTGTCTTTGTGGCCCAACATATGGTCAATTCTTGAGAATGTTCCATGTACACTAGAGAAAAATGTATACTCTGTCGCTTTGGGATGAAGTGTCCTGTAGATGTCTATCATATCCAGATGTTCTAGTATTTCGTTCAAGTCCACTATATCTTTATTGATTCTCTGTTTGGATGACCGATCTAGAGCCGTCAGCGGAGTATTGAGGTCTCCAAGTATGATTGTATTTTTTTAGTTTTTGTTTTAAGGTCAATAAGTAGCTGTCTTATATATTTTGGTGCTCCTTGGTTTGGTGCATATATATTAAGGATTGTTATGTCTTCTTGATTCAGTGTCCCCTTAATCATTATGAAGTGACCATTTTTGTCTCTGAGTACTTTTTCTGTCTTGTAGTCAGCATTATCAGATATGAGTATTGCTACACCTGCTTTTTTTGGGTGTTGTTTGCTTGGAGTATTGTTTTCCAGCCTTTCACTTTGAATTTGTTTTTATCCTTGTTGCTTAGATGTGTTTCTTATAGGCAGCATATAGTTGGATTTTCTTTTTTAATCCATTCTGCTACTCTGTGTCTTTTTATTGGTAAGTTTAATCCATTTACATTTAGTGTAATTATTGACACTTGTGGGTTCCCTACTGCCATTTTATAAATTGCTTTCTGTTAGTTTTGTATCTAGCTTGATTCTTCTCTTTTGTTTTTCTATCATTTGTTTCTGTTTGTTTGTGTTCCATACTTCTTTCCTCTGTTGCTACCTTTTTTAAGTCATGTGTTTTTGTGGTGGTTTTTTCTAGGGTGGTTACCATTAAGTAATGAAAAGGGTACCTACCATATTCATTGTAGTACCCTATCTTATAAGTATTTCTGCACTTCATCGTCCTTTGCTACTGTTAATCTCCATTCTCTCCCCCCCTTTTTTTTTTCCTTTGTTGTCACAGTTTTAGTTTGGTTTTATTGTGTTCTTGGTGGAGCTGTTACTTGTGGTGTTGTTTTCTTTTGTTCTTTGAATCTGGTTGGAAAACCCCCTTTAGTATTTCCTGGAGTGGGGGCTTTCTCGTGATAAATTCTCTCATCTTTTCTGTATTTGTGAATGTTTTTATATCTCCTTCATACTTGAAGGATAGCTTTGATGGGTATAGTATTCTTGGCTGAAAGTTCCTCTCTTTCAGGGCTTTAAATATTGGGGTCCACTCTTCTAGCTTGTAGAGTTTCTGCTGAGAAATCTGATGATAATCTAATAGGCCTTCCTTTATATGTTGTACTCTTCTTTTCCCTGGCTGCCTTGAGAATTTTTTCTTTGTCATTGGTTTGTGTCATCTTTATTATGATGTGCCTTGGAGTGGGTTTGTTGGGGTTAAGAAAACTCGGTGTTCTGTTTGCTTCTTGAATTTGAGGCTTTAGTTCTTTCCAAAGGCTTGGGAAGTTCTCGTCTATTATTTGTTTGAGTATATTCTCCATTCCATTTTCTTTCTCTTCTCCCTCTGATATACCTATTATTCTTATGTTATTCTTTCTGATGGAGTCAGATAATTCCTGTAGGGCTTTCTCGTTTTTTATTATTTTTGAGTCTCTTTCTTCTTCTCTCTGTTGTGCCTCAAGTTGTTTGTCTTCTATTTCACTAATCCTATCTTCAATCTGGGTTGTTCTGCTATGGTGCTTTTTTTTCTGAATAGTATAGTGAGAAAAATTCTTTTCTGCATCATATATCTATATTTTTCATATACTTATATATTTAATCTATACATTATCTTTAATATTTCAAACATCATGTTGGATGTATTTTTAGCATTTCCCCTAGAATTTTTAGTTTAGATATACTTATTTAATTTAGATATTGCTATTTCTGAAAATAAAATAACATAAGTAGAAAAATGCACTTTGTCATGGTATATAAGACATAATATGGTATAATGTTTCACAAGGGGCCTATTTCAAAAAAGTACCAAGTAGCCAGTGTACTTATAAGGCCTCTAAACTGGGAATTAAGACAATAAGCCTCTTCTGTGTCATGTTTATGTGGGCTCATTCTAATGTGGTTGTTTGAAGAGTGTTCTTTCATCTATTTCTAGTCTCTGTTTTATGCTGTTAGATTTTTTTTTACTTAATTGTCCCTAAACTTACATTTAGTATCATCATATAGATAAATAAAGTGTAAATGACTTTTTACACATTTGTTATGTACCTCATATATACCAGATATTAAATATAGCCAGTCAAAAAATAAATGCAAAAAAAATGCTATTGTCAGTACCTAAATCAGTTTATAACTTAGATGGAAAAGAATATTAAAAAATGAGAAAGGAGTAAAGAAGTCAGGTGTACTTGCTGGGGAAATGATGTGGTATAAGCTCAAGTAGAAACAGAAAGGCTTCACTGAAGAGTTGAGAGAAAAACTATGGCTTAAAAGAGGATGCAGGGAACCTTTACAAGTAGGAAAATTTTTGTAACATAAAATGACATCCAGAAGACCAAAATGATTGAGTGAAGGATTCAAGAGAGAGAAAGATGAGAAAATTATTATTTTTAAATATTTATTTTAAATATTAACTTTTATTATATTTTTTTTACTTAAGAGGGATTTAGAATTCCATAATGACAATCATAAAAACCAATCTAGTGATAGAATAAACAAATGGAAGTTACCGAATTGGTTATATTGAGCAAATTATCTGAAGTTTATGAGAAACAGTCTAAGAAGCATAAGCTGAAGGGTAAACTATAAAGCATTTATTTTAATATATTTTATTTATTTTTTAAATTTTTGTGACAGAGAGAGAGGGACACACAGAGAGACAGAGAGAAGGACAGATAGAGACAGACAGACAGGAAGGGTGAGAGATGAGAGGCATCAATTCTTTGTTGCTGCACCTTAGTTGTTCATTGATTGCTTTCTCATATGTGCCTTGGCCAGAGGGCTATAGCAGACTGAGTGACCCCTTGCTCAAGCCAGTGACCTTGGGCTCAAGCTGGTGAGCTTTTCTCAAGCCAGATGAGCTGACGCTCATGCTGGCGACCTCAGGGCTTCAAAGGTGGGTTCTCTGCTCCCAGTCCAATGCTCTATCCATTGCACCACCACCTGGTCAGGCTGAAGCATTTTTTTTTAAAGAGACAGAGAAAGAGTCAGATAGACAGGAAGGGAGAAAGATGAGAAGCATCAATTCTATGCTGTGGCACCTTAGTTGTTCATTGACTACTTTCTCATATATGCCTTGACCAGGAGCTACAGAAGTGCGAGTGATCCCTTTCTCAATCCAGTGATCTTGGGCTTCAAGTCAGCAACCATTGGGCTCAAACCAGTGACCCTGCACTCAAGCTGGTGAGCCCGCACTCAAGCTGGTGACCTCAGGGTTTCAAACCTGGGTCCTCCGCGTCTCAGTCTGATGCTCTATGCAATGCACCATCACCTGCTCAGGCTATGAAGCATTTTTTTTTCATGGAACAAAAGAAATTTTAAAAAAGTGGAAATGACTTCTATGTAGGGATGAAAGCAAAATGTAAATAAAATGTTCCTCAGCAGCCTTGGTTTAATCTTTATTGGCAATATTTAAGGATTTGGTAAGCAGAAGTTAAGAAAGTTATAAGAAGATTTTCTAGAATTTTTTATATTTTACAATACTTTTATTGATTTTGATAAAATATATGTCTGTAGTTAAGGTCTTAACTCAAGTCCAAGTCTATTAAATTAGAAGGTCTTATTTTAATTATTAGCCAATTTATATATATATATATATATATTTTATATATATATATTTTATTTTATTTTTATTAAGTGAGAGGTAGGGAGGCAGAGACAAACTCCCGCATGGGCCCCGACCAGGATCCACCCAGCAAGCCCCTACCAGACGATGCTCTGCTCATCTTGAACTGCTGCTCCATTGCAGCAGCAACCAAGCTATTCTAGCACCTAAGGCTGAGGCCATGGAGCCATCCATCATCAGTGCCTGGGGACCAACTTTGCTCAAACCATTTGAGCCATGGCTATGGGAGGGGAAGAGAGAGAGAGAGAGAGAGAAAGAAAGAGGAAGAGAGAGAGAGAGATGGGGGAAGTGATGGAGAAACAGATGGTGACTTCTCCTGTATGCCTTGATCAGGATTTGAACCCACGACTTCCACATGCCAGGCTGATACTCTACCACTGAGCCAATTGGCCAGGGCCATATTTATCTATTTTTAAAACATAGATCATGCTATAAATTATAAATGGACATTCAGTTGAAATGGAGGGCTTTTTATCCTCCTTGGCAGACATTTATATTCCCTTTTTAGACCTCAGGCTAACAATTACTACATTTAGCAACTAATATATAATCTGCATTAGTAAGCTTAGTTTTGAGCCTAATATCAGAAAAAATTAGTCTCCACACTTTATTAACAAAGCTACTTTAGACAAATTGTAACTTAGAGACTCAATTTTTCTATTTGTTATATATGACTATTATCCTATATTTCAACTGTTCAATTGTAAGATTAAGTTTTAATGAATTAATGATGTAATATCTTGAGGCTGCCAAAATGACTTTATTCCAGTTTTAATTGAGGACTTACTAAACCAAAAATACATAATCTGGGTGTATTTCTTTATTTATTTTAAACCATTACCTCATTTATACCACATAAAAAAAAAACTTTGCTTTCACTACCAGTTACAGTAAAGTGCATCCCTAGGTGCTAAAATTGTTTCCTAGGTGTTTATGCTATGTGGAAAGTTCAGGGTATAAAAACTGTTGTATTGATCACTTGCAAAGGCATTCCTCCCAGAGATATTTAATTCTGGAAGATTCGTTAAATCATTTCTACTGCCATTAGAAAGGTTATTTTATTTACTTTCCTATAGCATTGTAAAATTCAAAAGAGCTACAAAGTAAAGAGAAAGCTCCATGTAATGGAAAGTTCATAGTCTATGTATCTTAAACGAACAAACTTGAGTTGAATTTAATTTCCACATGTACTAGTTGAAGATTCTTTAGCTTCAATGTCTCGGCAGGCAGCAAAAGAATTTATACCTTAAGGGATATTCCAAAATAAGTGCTCCATGAATGGCACCTCTACCTGACCTAGGTCTTTTGTCCTGGATAGTTCAGCAGGAAACTTAATAGATCTTACTGTATTTTGCAAGACAGTAAGTCTTTACAAAACATAAGCTTGGCTTTCTTTGAAATAAATTATCCTTTCATACTCAAAAGTCCTGTTTACTTACTCAAACCTTCAGGACATCTGGGCGTATTCCCCACTTTGTTTTAGTAAACCACCATACCAATGAGAACTCAAACTTCCTATTCCCAAATCATTCATACTCAGTAGTTCTCTCTCTTGAGCTGCAAGATTATACATATACTCTACTAGCATTCCACTTTGATATCTAAAAGATAGCTCACATTTTCATATGTAAAACTGAATTCCTGATCCCCTGCCCCAAATAGTAAAATTTAACAATATGTGTGATAGCAAAGCTATCCAAGATATCTTAGTAAAGAAAAATGTCATGCTTTAGGACCATATATACAGTATGATTCAGTATTTATTAAAACAATAAATAAATGAACTTATATACCTCTCTATATATTGATATTTGTTTGGAAAACATTTGAAAGAATATACATTCAAATGATAACTGTGGCTATATCTAGAATGAGGGAATTCAAAAGGCTTTACTATCACACAAAACATAAAACTAAATTATTAAAAGTGTTTATTAAGAGACTCTAATATTGTTATTATCAAAAAAAATCAATGGATAAACTGTAGCATAGTAGGTTTTGATTTTATTCATGTATTTTATTTTGTGACTTAGAGCATATTTTGTCATATTTCAAAAGAAAAATAACATATATTCAAAATCAGTTTTTTCCTTAGTGGGCAAGTTAAATACATATATGTGGGATATTCTGAGATCATTCCAATCTTTGTAAATGATTTAAAATGTACAAAAGTGCATTTTTTTTTTTAATTAATTGAGAGGCAGTGAAGCTGACAGAGAGGCTTCTCCATGTGCCCCAACCAAGAAAGTTCCCCTACCCGGCAATGCTCGGCCCATCTGGAGCCGCTGCTCCATTGCTTGGCAACGCTATTTTAACGTCTAAGGTGAGCCCATGGATCCATCCTTAGCACCTGGGGCCAACTTGCTCTAAACATTTGAGCCATGGCTGAGGGAGGAGAAGAGAGAGAGAGAGAGAAAAGGGAGAGGGGGAGATGTGAAGAAGCAGATAGTTGCTTCTCTTGTGTGCCCTGACCAGGAATTGAATCTGGGACTTCCACACTCTGGGCAGACGCTCTACTGCTGAGCCAACTGACCGGGGCCAAAAGTACACTTTTGTAAAGTACTCATTTGTTAATCTAAATATTATTGACATGAAACTATACATATATATATATATATATATATATATATATATATATATATATATATATATATATATATCCTCATGTTACTTTAGTTTTTTGCTTTGTCTATTTGTTAAAATTTCAATAATTTTATTGCATCCATTTATATGCCAGCAGGTTATAGCTTTAATATATCATTATCCACATCAGAAAAGAACCATTTGTCAAGTACTCATTTGCATGTGCTATTCTGGAGGGCTCAATACTTGAGTGATCTTTTACTCAAATGACTTGCAGCAGCCCATTAAGATGTCACCTTCAGGCATGTATTAAGTACTAGAGGAGCTGTAGAAGTGAAACTCTTCCTTTCATCCTATTCTCTTTATTTTGTTCCCATCACCTTCTTTCTCTCCCTTTACACACTCTTTCTTTGTTAATAGATTTTTTTCAAAGTCTAGCCCTTCTGAGAAATTATTTTTCTGCCTTTTTCAAACTTTTGTAACTACTGGAATTGGGCTCTTAATAATCCCTAAAAATTATGTCTCAAAATCCAGAATACACTTTGTTTATTTAAATAATAAGCAGAAAGTTGGTCATTTGAGCAAACTCTTCATGATGGAATGGGGGGGGGGAGCAATACTTGAAAGACATTGTATGTATTTCTGCTTGTATTTGATACAGAACACTGCATTTATGAGGTAGAAAGTTATGAAACTTAGAAAACAAGGCTTGCTCCCTTCCTTTACTGACTTAATACATGAATGCCCTTTGGGTAATTCCTTACTTTACTTGAGCATAGATGAAACCCTCTGTCATATTTGGCAACCTAGAATTCACCCTCTCTGGACTAAATCAGCCTTATTCTGGCCTTTTTATACCTTAGGCTCTTGATTGATCCTCTGATTGAGATTCCAGCTTTCATATCAATCCTTAGAACTGAGGTTAGCTTTAATTTCCCCTGGTTGCATTTTCTTCCAGTTACTACCTCTGGATTGAGATTTTACATTATGTCACCTACATAAAGCATTTTAGATAATGAAATTCAGCCATTCTGCTATGATCTTTATGGCATTAAACTGCTTCCTACTACTGTATTTCCTGTAGGCTTGCTGCTTTTTGATTGAAGAACCAACTATTGACCACCTTTTGAACCGTTGCCTGGAATGTTTTCCTGGATGGAGATTCTATGAGTTAGTAGTGGTTTGCAAACACTGCCTCCACTGAAGATAGTTAACTTAAGAGGAAACATGGCTTCACATGTGTTGTTATGGAATGAATTGTGTTCTTCCCAAATTCATATGTTGAATGTTTAACCCTCAGTGTGATTGTATTTGTACAATCACAGAGGGCCTATCAGGAAGTAATAAATGTTAAATGAGGTCAAAACAATGAGGCTTAAATTTTATAGAATTGGTGTCCTTGTCAGAAGAGAAAGAGACACCAGAGATATCTCTCTGCCCTCGTGAGCATAGAAGAGGCACCATGTGAGCACTCAGTGAGAAAGTGGATATCTGTAAGCCAGGAAAAGAGACTTCACCAGAAACCAGCCCTGACAGCACCTTGATCTTGAACTTCTAGCTTCCAGAGCTGAGAGTCTATAAATGTCTGTTGTTAAAGCCACCCAGTCTGTGGTATTTGTTGACAGCCCTAGCTGACAAAAACATGAGTAGTCTAGTTTTGGGTTTTCCTAATATATTTAACAAAACCTAATTATATTTGTAGAAAAATAAAATAAAGAGAACTACAGTCAGTCCCCAATATTATAATATTTCATAATTATAACTGATATAGTGACATTTTCTCAGCTTGTACTGTGATAGAGAAATGACTCCTGTACTCAGGCCTTTTATAGTCCTATACTATAAAGTGCTGAACTACTTTTTATGGCTTGAAAATATAAATAATTAAATATATTTGTATAAATTAAGATGTTATTGATAAAATTCTAGGTTTCTTAAACATGGTTATTAAAATATGTAACTCTTGTGAAATATTTTAGCCTTAAGCCTATATATAAAATGTATTTGTTGCAAAGAGGCAAATAAAAATGGGCAGATATACATATTCTTATCTCATTTGCCAATCAATCAATCAGTTTATAGTTATTCAATTATTATTGTGGGTTATTTCCAGATTAAATTGTTAGACTGTCTCAAAATGTTTTAAATAAAACATCCTTAAGGCTCTGGCCAGTTGGCTCAGCTGTAAAGTGTTGGCCTGGCATGTGAAAGTCCCGGGTTAGATTCCTGGCCAGGGCACACAGGAGAAGCACCCATCTGCTTCTCCACCCTTTCTCCTCTCCTCTCTCTCTGTCTCTCTCTTCCCCTCCCTCAGTCAAGGCTCCATTGGAGCAAAGTTGGCCTGGGCACTGAGGGTGGCTCCATGGCCTCTGCCTCAGGCACTAGAATGGCTCCAGTTGCAGCAGAGAAACGCCCCAGAGGGTGTGAGCATCGCCCCCTGGTTGGCATGCTGGGTGGATCCCGGTCAAGCATATGCGGGAGTCTGTCTGTCTGCCACCACCCCCTCCCTTCTCACTTTGGAAAAATACAAAATATATAAATATATATATCTCCTTAAGACAGTACTTTAAATCCACAGTGTTTCTTGTAAGAATTGTATAGCACATGTTTTTCTCTGGGGGCTTCCATAAAGTCTTAGCTTCTGTGATCCCTCTGTTATATTTAAGCGCATGCAAAAGACACAAAAATGCATTTTCACTACAAATTATTTGTATTTTTAATTCACAAAAACATTTGAGTAAATATTTCTATCTGTGTTTTATTGTCACTTGAGTTCTACAATAAAATATTTGTTAAAATTTTTTTCTTTTATTTGGTGCAGATTTCACATTTCTGTCATCTTTTGTTGCTTTCCTGTGACCAGTCAAAAGTGCACCATGACTTTATGGACACACTGTACATGTATAGGAAAAATTTATATTTATTTCTTTTCCCCAAATTTGAAGGAGCTTCCTGTTTAGGTAGGATCATTTAAAAATTGTTTTGAGATCCTTTACTTTCTTCATGGAAAAGATAATAGAAACCTCAATTAAGTTTCAACAGATTGTTGGAAATAAGAGAGAGGAACGCAGTGCCCCTATTTACTAAGATAGTCTGGGGTAGTGATGGAACCATAGGTGGTTCTGAAGGCAGAAGTTGTGTGTGTGCATTACTCCTGGTTCCACTTCCTTCCAATGGAACACCGGGCAAGTTATTTGAATTCTGCTTCCCAAGTCTAAAGTGGTGATAATAGTATCTACCTCATAGAAATTAATAAGAATCAAAGGAAACTGATGTGTAAAAACTGCTGAAGGATATCTGAAACTCATTATTTACTTGTTAATGACAATATCTGTTGTTGCTTCTGTTTATTAAAAAGCGTTATATCCCAAGCAGTAAAATCTTAGGTTCAGTGTCTCTGGAGTAAGGTCTAGAGCCTGGATCAGATAAGATAACAATACTTTCTTGTTCTAGCAGATTCAGACAATATTTAAAATGTTAAATAAAGAGTAAGATAGGTTCTAAGATCATTTCCTTTCTTTCTCAAGTTTAACTAAGGATGGCAATTCAAAATGATTTCAAAGTAAAGTCTGTTAGGGGTATATGTTGTCAGACTGAGTCTATGGCCAACATGTTTAATTGGATTATCAAGCTGTTAGAACAACTTGGCAAATAGCACTTAGGTCCTTCATGCCTAGTAGGCAGAATGACTACCTCAATTTTTCAAGGTGATTAAACTGATTAAGTAAGAACACTGTAATTCTTCATCCATTCGTCTTCACTTAATCAGATGGAAAGGTCTTTTCTACAGACATTTCTAAGATGTGTGATTTAATCCTTCTATTCTTTTTCTTTCTCTTTACCCCCAAACCATCCACTAACCCTTTCAAGAAACCTAGATTTTTTAATATAACATTAATTTAAAGATATAACACTTTTTAAAAGATGCTCATTTCAAAGTTGTGAGGCTTTTTTTCTTTCCATTTTTTAAAGTGAGAAAGGGAAAAAGAGAGAGAGAGAGAGGGAGAGAGAGAGGCAGGGACAGACAGGAAGGGAGAGAGATAAGCATCAACTCATAGTTGCTGCACCTTAGATGTCCATTGATTGCTTTCTCATATGTGCCTCTACCAGGGGGCTCCAGCAAAGCCAGTGACCCCTTGCTCAAGCTAGAGACCTTGGGCTTCAAGCCAGTGCCCTTTGAGCTCAAGCCAGTGATCATGGGGTCATGTCTATGATCCCATACTCAAATCAACTACCCTTCACTCAAGCCGGCGACCTTGGGGTTCCCAACCTGGGTCCTCAGCATCCCTGGTCGACAATCTATTCACTGCTCCATGGCTGGTCAGGCCCTTTCTTTTGAACTGAGAATATTCAAAAGACTTTTTAGGAAATAAATGTTAGAGCACTAACTTCTGAATGTCATTTAATCACTTCATTCAATCAATTCACATGTTTATTTATGACAATTGCAATACCTGTTAAGTATGGAATTAAAAAGATAAGAGGCCCTGGCCGGTTGGCTCTGTGGTGGAGCGTCGACCTGGCATGCAGGAGTCTGGGATTGATTCCCAGCCGGGGCACACAGGAGAAGTGCCCATCTGTCTCTCCACTGCTCCCCCTCTCCTTCCTCTCTGTCTTTCTCTTCCCCTCCTGCAGCCAAGGCTCCATTGGAGCAGAGTTGGCCCTGGCACTGAGGATGGCTCTGTGGCCTCTGCCTCAGGCGCTAGAATGGCCTGGTTGCAACAGAGCAACACCCCAGAGGGGCAGAGCATCGCCCCCTGGTGGGCATGCCAGATGGATCCCAGTTGGGTGCATGCGGGAGTCTGTCTGACTGCCTCCCTGTTTCCAGCTTCGAAAAAATACAAAAAAAAAAAAAAAATACACACACAAAAAAAGATAGGAGGACAGGAAGACACTATTAGGAAAAACCCAGAAAGTAGTGCCACGCAAAACATTTATGAACATATACTGCAAATACTCTTAAAGCCTGGAAAATTACATTTTAATTATTTTGTAAATGTACTGACATTAAAGAGCATTTGGAAAGCAGTCATCTGGAGTTGAGAAGGTATAAATTAATCACGTGGTTAAATTGACTATTCAGAAATTCAAGGATCCTTAATTGAGCAATAATAATTTTCAAGCAACATGAGAACTTTCTGGCACATGCTCAGGACTGCTTGGAGCATATTTTTACGCTGCGGAAATGTTTACTCTACCCAGCAGCCTATTTCCCCAAAAGAAACACAATGGAAATTCAAACACAATAAATCATTCCCAAGGTACAGAGATTCAAATGCCACAAGTGCTTTGATTCACTTAGCTTCAGGGGTGGAATTTATAAATTGAAGAACTTTTAAATTTGTTAGAACATAACAGTCTGGAAATGAGAAAAGCAAACCCAATTAGATTCTGGCATCCTATTTGTGCATCACTCTGCATTACCTTGGCAGTGAGTCACCGGGAAAACCCATAGGTTCCCAGAGAGCCATGTGCCAGGCAGTAATTTTGCCTCTACCACCAGCAGAGGACCTCAGAGAATTCAGATTCAGAAAGGATCTCACGGGTACCTCAGGACTGAGACCCTTTTTTAAAAACGGAAAAATGATTTGAAAGATGAAGTGAATTAATTCTAGCTTTTCAAGAATTAAATCGAAAAGAAAACTCAGTTTTCTGATTCTTGCCCAGTTTTCATTCCTTTCCACCATTCTATAAAATACATGAAGACCATTTTGTGTGTGCATGTTTTTTGTTTATTTGTTTTACTTCTCTTCAATATGTTGTATAGGTAAATAAAAGATATTGCCACCCAGATTTTGTTATTCAGTTAGGACTTTCATTTTTGGAAATGATGAATGATGTATAGGTTCTCAGATGTTAAAGCATTAATAGGATCATCTGTGCTCTACTTAATAAATGATGTCTTTCTCATGTATTACTATGGTTGTTACCATCAAACTTTTCAATCATGTTTATGAAAACTTAGAATGCTACAAAAAAAAAATACAGGTTCATAAATGAAGTTGTTGAGTAATAGAACTCTAAGAGAAGAAATGTTACTTGCACTATACAGCCTACACTACACCTAAGATTTTCAGAAAAAAGAACTGTTTATTAGCTGAGTCTGTAGTATGTCTTTTCATCCTTATCATGAAGGCTTTCAGTTAGAGCAAAAAAATTTTTTCTTTTTAATGCAGTCAAATTTGTTAAGTTTGAAGGGACAAGCTTTGAATGTCAAGTCTAAACTTTATTTATTTATTTATTTATTTATTTATTTATTTATTTATTTGGGGTATTTTTCTGAAATGAGAAGCAGGGAGGCAGAGAGACAGACTCCCGCATGCGCCTGACCAGGTCCACCCAGCATGTCCATTAGGGGGCAATGCTTTGCCATCTGGGCTGTTGATCTGTTGCAACCAGAGCCATTCTAGCACCTGAGGCAAAAGCCATGGAGCCATCCTCAGCACCTGGGCCAACTTTGCTCCAATGGAGGCTTGGCTGCAGAAGAGGAAGAGAGAGATAAAGAAGAAGGAGAGGAGTAGAGAAGCAGTTGGGTGCTTCTCATGTATGTCCTGGCTGGGAATCAAACTAGAGACTTCCACACACTGGGCCGATGCTCTACCACTGAGCCAGCTGGCCAGGGCGAGTCTAAACTTTTCACTAGGCCTAAATCCCAAAAATTTTTTTCTACTTTTTGATGTCTTATGGTTTTATGTTTTATAAATTTATTTGGGTATAAACTATTAGGTCAAGGTTCAATACCATTCTTTTTTTATTAAATATAAGAATGTGATTGATTTATATATTTTAATTTTTTATTTATTTTTATTGAGGTAACAATGTTAATAACATTATGTAAATTTCAGATGTACAGCATCATAGTTTGATATCTGTATACTTCATTGTATGTTCACCACTGAAAGATGAGATTCCATCTGTCATTATATATTTGACTCTAGTAACCTATTGCCCCCCTCCTACTTATCTTCCCCTCTGGTAACCATCATTCTTATCCTGTTAGGATACTTCTCAGCGCAGTCACCAATAAAACATTTATCTTTCCAAATCTAATTTTCAATTCTAAGTTCTCATCTCAACCAATGTTGGACAGTAGTGGTCATTTTCTCATTGATGCATTCCATTCTCATGTTTTTTTAAAGATAGTCTACTTTCCTTCATTCTTCCTAACTTAATAACCTCAATTTCCTTGACTGGCTCCTCATCTTTCTCTTGAATTTTAATTTTTGCAGTGTCACAACGTTCCTCAGTTATTTTTCCTACTACCTATATAATCACTGCTTATGTGACCTCATTAATTAGTAACAACATGAATATATACATATGTGTAACATAAAAAATAATATATACCTACATTATAACATGTAAATATATAATCCATAATATAAATTATATATTGTGTGCATATAAACATATCAATACATACACATACATATATATGTATGTATAGGGTTTTATAGTCTCTTTTTTGCCCTCTTAGTTCTAGAGTCATCCAACAGTCTTTTTCCATATTTACACTTTGACACCTAACGGTCATCTAAACCCAATAGAGTTAAAATGCTAGTACCCCTTAATATCTCACTGTCTCCATAACTAATATTCTAGTTTATTCCAGGATATTCTGTTGTCTAGATTCCTACAGTAGCCTCACAACTGAGTTTTGCTTTATCAATAACTAGTAGCCAAAGAAATCATGTTGCATCATAATTCTGGTAAAAACCATCCAATAGCTTTTCATCAAACTTAAATAAATCAACTTTTTATAATGGCCTTAGAATCCCTAACATATCTCACATATCATTCAGTGTTATTGACTTCTTTACTCAATTCATTCTAGCAGCTTACATTCTTATTATCCTTTGAAATATTATCTGAACTTTAAATGTTCTTTTCCCAAATCTATATAGTTCACTTCTTCATATCATTCAGTCTCTATTTAATGGCTACCTTTTCAGAGAGACCTTTTATAAACATCATAGCATAATCTCCTATCACCTTCTCCAAATCCTTAATTTTTTTTAACTTCTTTGCTTTATTGAGGTATAATTGACAACTAAAATTGTAGGGGATTTAAAGTATACATCATGATGATTTGATAGTAGATACATTGTCAAAGGATTCCTCCCCATCTATTTAATGAGTATATATATATATATATATTCTACTAATTTAGCAAATTACAACACAGTGTTATCAACTATAGTCACCAAGTTATACATTAGATCATCAGACCTTATTTATTTTACTTTTAAAGCATCCATTACTACTTGATATTTTAATATTTATTATTGACTTTCCTATGTCACCTACTAGAATGCAAGTTTCCTGAGGGCAGGCATTTGATTTCTCTTATCATTGTTTCCAAAGCATTTAGAAGAGTACCTAGTGTTACCCAATATGCATTCACTAAATATTTGTAGGATTAACAAATTATGGCATTTCACCAATAATCAAATACCTAATTGGACTAAGCTGCTAACATAGCTCCAACACTGATAAAAGATATGTATTTTATAACTAGTAACCAGAAGCAGAAGGGAAAAGCATTTTGTAACTTTTTCCATTAAATCTCCTTCACTGGTGCTCTAGAGTAAGAGCACTACAAACAGTACTATTGAAAATGTTCTCACTGAAGGCATTTATACAGGGGCACCTGCATAAATCACCTTTCCATTTCCTTTCACCTGTGCATTTTGTATTTCCAGTTTCTCAATCCCCAAGGCTGGATGTGTGCAAAATGTTTAAACACTTACATTTAAGTTCCTTCTAAATAAATGATCTTGCCCTCTCCTTTGAGAGTTATGCTTAGTAAAGCCTAAAATTTGAAGGAATACTAAACCTCTGAATTACTTATTGTGACAGAAATATCAGTTCAGTGTAGGCTATTTTGACATGTCTTAATATAATCTAAATTTAAAGCTACTCAGAATATTCAAAGAGAGAGACAACTAAATGGTTCAATTTTTTTTATAATAAGAATGCGATAGAAACAACACTAAAATTCAGTAGACAATCTAAAAAAGCAAACTTTCTTTTCATTCTGTTTAACACAGTGAGGCCTGACCAGGCAGTGGCTCAGTGGATAGGGCATCAGCCTGGTATGCTGAGCACCCATGTTCAAAACCCTGAGGTTGCTGGCTTGAGCGTGGGCTCATCTGGCTTGAACACAGGGTCACCTGCTTGAGCGTAGGATCATAGACATGACAACATGGTCATTGGCTTGAGCCCTATGTTTGCTGGCTTGAAGCCCAAGGTTGCTGGCTTGACAAGGGGTCACTGGTTTGTCTGGTTCCCCTGGTAAAGGTACATATAAGAAAGCAATCGACAAACAACTAAGGTGCCGCAACTATGACTTGATGCTTTTCATCTCTCTTCGTTCCTTCTTGTCTGTACCACGCATACAGAGGGTTCCTATTTATAATGCCAAACTTATAAATAGGTCCATGAGGTCCTATAGATATAGCCTGAGAACCACTCCACAATACTGAGCATCGTGCATCCAAATCTGAGGGAAGAATATGGTAGGCCTATGGCAGCCAGTTAGTTATACATTTTATCACTTATCCTACCAAAAACTATAGCACAACTAATAAAATGAGAAGGGAAAAAAACCACATAAATTACAAACATTGAGCTTGTTGAAAGTGACTAGCATCCTCGAATTCATGCAAGTTTGGACATATACAACTATACTGAGCTGAAAATCATCCTGAAAAATTCATGGTCACTCAGAACCTGTGAATGTGACCTTGTTTGAAAATAGGGCCTCTGTAAATGTAATCAAGTTAAGATGAGGGCATACTGGATTAAGGTGGGTCTATTGTAATGACCTGATGTCTCAATGAGAGGGAAGTTTGGGTACAAATATATATATAGGAGGAAGACAGCCATGTGGAAATGTAAGCAGAGACTGAAATTATGCAGCCACAAACTAAGAGATGCCAAGGGTTACCAGCAAATATTCCCCTCGATGGGCAAGAAAGGGAAGATCTTTCTCCAGTGTCACTGAAGAAAGCATTTCATATCTGTAGGAAAACACAACCCTCTCCTCTGCTGACACTATTGTTTTAACATACCATAAACAGACTTCGTTGGACGTCTGAGAAAATTACTTGTTTTCTGTTAAATGCCAATTTGATTTAAAAAATCGCCACATGATGACTTACAATGTAAAGATACTCACAATTTAGTACTTAGGGGTTGGGCAGAAGCTATCTTTCAGAGTTACGTTCTTGTTTGTGATTGACTGAAGAAAAGTATGTTTATTTGAAGAAATAGAAAATAAAAACAACAAAATATTGAGCAACCACATAAGAATTCACACATTCCAGTTTAATAACTGGAATAACGCAGTTTAATAACACAGGCTAATTTATAATTCTTTTTCAGCTAGATTTTGATATGGCAAAGTTGATACATCCATTCAGACCTAAACTTTTATCTTTTCATGGGGGCATGTTCTCTGTTTTGTATTGGGAATGGGGAAACACTCCAGGATGTTTTCTTACTAAAGGGAACTACAGGGTAGTACTACATAATTGTCTTTGAATTGAATTGCAAATTATTCTGTAGAAGACAAATTTGTCCCCATTATCTACTAAATACTACAAAAAAAGTCAACATTCCATCTATTAGGTGAAGTAAAAGTGTATATCACCTATCTATCTATCATCTATCTATCTATCTATCTATCTAATTTCATATATTATTTGGTCTTGCCATAAAAAATAATTATTATTTTCTCAAAAAATCAATAGCTTGTTTAAATACAAGTTAATTTCTCTCAATCATTAGAGATTAGGTATTGAGAAAGCAATCAGTGAACAACTAAAGTGCCACAAGTTGATGCTTTTGATCTCTCTCTCTCTTCCTGTCACTGTCTATTCCTTCCTCTTTCTTTTTCTCAATACAAAAAAGGATTAGGTATTGTTCCAATTATTAATAGGAACAGTCCTCTAGTATCTTTTAGGTTTAACCTGAGTACCATTCAGAGTGATTTTAAATCTAGGTAATAGTTTTTGAAAGATTCTCATGTTTCATCCTTCCTCTAGGAACTCACGGTTGAGTTCGGCAGGTTCACATTTGGCAAATAAGGAGAACTTAAACATTGCGATGACCCATTCTACTTTAATATCACATGTGAAATTATGAAAAACAAAAAGAATACAAGAAGTAATAAATGCAAGCCTATTTTGATTATAAATTAATTTTTATTTATCTAGAATGGTATTTGGCATTAGAGAGACAAGGATTAAAATCATCTTTGATATATTAGTTATATTATAAATTCAAGGCTCAGTTTACACATAATTAAACAATTTTGCATTTTAAATGTGAGACATGTCAAAAGTCTAAGACACTGTTTTCATTAATGGCTCATTAATAGTTCAGTGAATTATGTATTTTAGCTTTTAATTCATCTTTGGTGGCTAACAATGTACCATGCCATAGTACATAGTTAAAGCCAATATCTCCAATTCTAAATAGAAGGTTTTCCTGACATTTCAAAAATTCTGCCTAAATCATCCTTTTGTACAATCATTAAGATCAATTGCAAATAAATTTATTTGCCATTCCAGGTCTAGCTAGTCAATTTACTGCTCTGTAAAATACAAGAATTTGAAACATTATGTCTGTTATAAAAACCTTAAATCTGATTGATTAGAGAAATGCCATAAATACAAAATGTAGTAAATAGTACAAGGCTAAACACAAGTTCATTTCTGGGTTTACAAGTACAGGGGGTCCTCAGGTTATGACAGTTCTGTTCTTATGACAGTGATGTAACTCAAATTTTGGTGTAAGTTGAAACACATCCTAGACTAAGTCACTTAACTATTCTAACACTGTTGTAAAATCATTATCTAGAACATAAAAACACAACTAAGCCACAGAAAAAGGAAAAGGATATAAATATACTGAACTGAAAACTGTACTGTAGTAACAGGAAAAAATGAGTGTAAAAATAGTACAACGCAGGCCCTGGCCGGTTGGCTCAGTGGTAGAGTGTCGGCCTGGAGTGCAGAAGTCCCAGGTTCGATTCCCGGCCAGGGCATACAGGAGAAGCGCCCATCTGTTTCTCCACCCCTCCCCCTCTCCTTCCTTTCTGTCTCTCTCTTCCCCTCCCGCAGCCAAGGCTCCATTGGAGCAAAGATGGCCCGGACGCTGGGGATGGCTCCTTGGCCTCTGCCCCAGGCGCTAGAGTGGCTCTGGTCGCAACAGAGCGACGCCCAGGAGGGGCAGAGCATCGCCCCTGGTGGGCGTGCCGGGTGGATCCCAGTCGGGCGCATGCGGGAGTCTGTTTGACTGTCTCTCCCCGTTTCCAGCTTCAGAAAAATACAAAAAAAAAAAAAAAAAAATAGTACAACGCTAATGGCCAAAGCCAGAACACTCACATCTCAATTTTTTTTTAATTTTTATGGGAGTGAACATTGTATGTCGAGACTTTCGTAACCCAGAGACCCCTGTATAATTATAAATCTGAACGAGTAGTTTATAGCTGAAGTGAGAGTATGGAAGAGTAGAAAGAGCTCTAAACTTACAGAAAATTTAAAAAACCCCATTTCTTACCTTCTTTTCCTAACTGGTTGTTCAATCTTTACTCCATTATTAACCACTAGGTTCCAATTTCTTCTCCTTTAAAATAAAGGACTACATTTCTTTTTTTTTTTTTTTTCTGAAGCTGGAAACAGGGAGAGACAGTCAGACAGACTCCCACATGCGCCCGACCGGGATCCACCCGGCACGCCCACCAGGGGCGACGCTCTGCCCACCAGGGGGCGATGCTCTGCCCATCCTGGGCGTCGCCATGTTGCGACCAGAGCCACTCTAGCGCCTGAGGCAGAGGCCACAGAGCCATCCCCAGCGCCCGGGCCATCTTTGCTCCAATGGAGCCTTGGCTGTGGGAGGGGAAGAGAGAGACAGAGAGGAAAGTGCGGCGGAGGGGTGGAGAAGCAAATGGGCGCTTCTCCTGTGTGCCCTGGCCGGGAATCGAACCCGGGTCCTCCGCACGCTAGGCTACATTTCTTTTTAATTAAGTGCAAGGTAGGAAGGCAGAGAGACAGACTCCTGAATGCACCCTGACTAGGATCCAACCAGCAAGCCCCCTTGGGGGGATGTTCTGCCTATCTGGGTGGAGTCATTGCTCTGTTGCTTGGCAACCAAGCTATTTTAGCACCTGAGAGGCCATGTAGCATCCTCATCATCTGAGGTCAGCTTGCTTGAATGAGCCATGGAGAGGGAGAGAGAGTGAGAGAGAGAGAGAGAGAGAGAGAGAGAGAGAGAGGAGGGGAAAGAGAAGGAGTGGGGAAGCAGATGGTCGCTAATCCTGTGTGCCCTGACTGGGAATTGAACCCAGGACTTACACATGTCTGGCCAATACTCTTCCGCTAAACCAACCAGCCAAGGCAAGGATTATATCTGACAAGATGTTTATTAATTCTAACATTCTGTCATCAGGACTGAATGAATCAGCAGAAAATGATCCTGAAGATTTAGGGAGAGAAAAGAATCCACAGAGCACCTGAAATGACCACTGAATGATGAGTTGAATTCAGGGCAGGGAAAGCACATGAAGACAACATCTGGATGAGAAATCATTGTGAGCAATGGCTCTTAATCAGACGATTCTCAGTAAGTTTAAAAGCACAATGATGGTGATGAGGATGATGATGAAGATAATGCAAAATATTTTAGATTATAGCAATACATCATCACAATGTGCCATCTGCCATTCCATTTTGAGCAAATCACCCCTCAGGCAATAACTGTAATTGCCAGATTTTATACAAGATGTACAATACAGTTTTGCTCAAATAAAAGCCATCTAAAATTGGAATGTCTTTGTGCCAGTAACTGCAACAAAGGAGCATGTAGTCTCCAATGTTAATTTGCCCATTTTCCTTCAGACTAAACATAAACCCCTCATGCACAGGTTGCCCTGATAACAATACTATACAGTTGTATTCTTTCAAATTTTAAAGAATACCTTCCCAAAAACTAGTGTGATAAAAGAATAAACACTAGAGGGATTTAATATTTCATGGGGAAATAAGATTCAAACACTAGAGTTAGGAAAGGGCTGCTTTCAATACTGTTTTTAATCGTTAAAATAAAAATCAGTGACACTTCAGATATAGATAACATTAATGACATAATGTATTTTAAATCATTAATATTAAAACCTAGCCCTGGCCATTTGGCTCAGTGGTAGGGCATTGACCCAGAGGTGTGTGGGAGTCCTGGGTTTGATTCCCAGTCAAGACACGCAGGAGAAGCAACCATCTGCTTCTCCTCTCCTCCCTCCCCTTTTCTCTCTCTCTCTCGCACAGTCTCTTCCCCTCCTGAAGCCATGGCTCAATTGGTTTGAGCACAGTGACCCCATTGCCAAGGGAGGCTCCATGAAACCTCCAACCCAGGTGCTAAAAGTAGCTCGGTTGAAAACATGGCCCCAGATGGGGGTTTCTGGGTGGATCTCGTTTGATCACATGCAGGAGTCTGTCTTACTATCTCTCCTCTTCTCATTTAAATTTAAAAAAATATTGAAACACGTACTATTAATTTCTCTGTCAATCTCATTTGGTAACTGTGTAATACAGGGGTCTCAAACTTGCGGCCGTGCAGCCCGCCCACCAATTTTGTGCGGCCCGCAGACTAATCAAACTTTGTGGATTAATCTGCAGGCCAGTCTGTGGCCGCACAAAATTGGTGGGCGGGCCGCAGGCCGCGAGTTTGAGACCCCTGGTAATACATTTTTTAATTGTCTTTCTCTCCCAAAGGATGTGTGAGATGGAGGCAGTGGAAAAGGCGAGCTTCAATACCTTCTTGCCAGAATCTCCAGTTCCCACACCTTTTATACAGGCAGCATCTGTCCTACTGATCTCACTATAGGACTGCAACTCCCTGCCTTCTTGTCCCTTGGGACTACTAAACTTAAACACACACACACACACTCACACACACATACACACACACACACACACACACACACATTCTGATCATGATAAAATTCTCAGGATTTCCCTTCTCTAAAATTTCAATTCTTATATTACACTGGAGAACATTTTTTTTTCATTATCTGTTGCATGAGCTTTTAGAACTGTTTCTATATATTTCTGCATCACTGATTCCAAATCTGAAATTCATTTTATGTTACATGCTCTAGTTTTTATGCAATTTTAATTTTTTTTTACACTTAATGGCATGTGTTGGTTTGCAAATTGGAGTTAAAGGGCAACGACTCTTGGATTGAACATAACCACAATGCAATTAATGTTTTAAAAACATCACTTTTATATAATTGTAGTTGTTTTTAAATGTAAAAAATTATTATCTGGTAAAACACCCTCTTATTTTGTTTTAAGATTGAATCATGGCTTCTTTGAGTAGGCGTAAATGTAAGAATAGTCCTTGGCCCTGGCAGGTTGGCTCAGTGGTAGAGCGTCGGCCTGGTGTGCAGGAGTCCCAGGTTAGATTCCTGGCCAGGGTACACAGGAGAAGTGCCCATTTGCTTCTCCACCCCTCCCCCTCTCTTTCCTCTCTGTCTCTCTCTTCCCCTCCTGCAGCCAAGGCTCCATTGGAGCAAAGTTTGCCCAGGCATTGAGGATGGCTCTGTGGCCTCTGCCTCAGGCACTAGAATAGCTCTGATTGCCGCAGAGAGATGCCCCAAGATGGGCAGAGCATCGCCCCCTGATGGGCATGCCGGGTGGATCCTGGTCGGGCGCATGCGGGAGTCTGTCTGACTGCCTCCCTGTTTCCAACTTCAGAAAAATTAAAAAAACAATTAAAAAAAAAAAGAATAGTCCTGACACCTTCTGTTATATATATGGCTGTGCGGATCTTAAAATGGTAAATTTCCTGCTAGGACAACAGAGAGGTTTCACAGAGTATCCTTGCTTTCTGTGTTTGTGGGACAGCCAAGCTCGGGAGAAACACTTGACAAAGAAGGAGTGGCCGAAACATGAAGCTCTGAAAGTAGGAATGCAAAATATTGTGAATGAACCTGTAGTTAATCGAGACAGCATCATTTTCCCCCCACTTCTCAACAAACTTGGCTTAATGAAGCAGTTTGTTCAGGCTTTGAATAGAGAAAGTGAATGCTTTCAACATATTATTTCTGCTTTTATTGCCTGTCTTTCGAGAAGATAAAAGCAGGTGTATTTGATGGACCTCAAATTCTAACCCTCATATGTGATGAAGAATTTGCCAGGAAGATGAATAAGGAGGAGAAAGCACCATGGCAGTCTTTTGTGGCAGTTACAAAGACCTTTTGGCAACAAAAAAGCAGAAAACTATGAACTTCTGGTTCAAAGGATGCTGTTGGCTTTCTGCGACATTGGATATAACATGAACGTTAAGATTCGCTTCCTGAACAGTCACCTTGATAAGTTTTCCCAAAATCTTGGAGCTATTAGTGATGAGCAGACTACTGCTGGAGCATCAAACGAGATTGTCCTCAACAAGTACACAAACGCAAGAGCTATAAATGCAAATTTTTGCCTGAATAGAATTTAAATAAGTTTTGAGCAAATTTTATGATTAAAATAAGTGTTTTAATATATTCTATTTCAAAACTGTAGACAAATTCTGATGTAATCATATCTTTTAGTGTATTTATTGCATTAAATTATTATATTTTCACAAAGATGATGCCTAATAAGACATTCTACTTCATTATGTTAAACTAAATATTGAAAATTTTACAATAAGATGAAAACCTAAAATCTTGAATTGCAAAATAACTGTAGCTTACAGAGAAAAACTAATGTCAGATTTGAGATCAGCACACTCGAATTAGGTAAGAACAAGTGTTTTTGTGGATGCAACAAATATTTTGTTCCCCAGTGTTATCTATCATCTATCTATCTGTCTATCTATCTATCTATCTATCTATCTATCATTTATCATCTATCAATCTAACCACCTATTATCTACTTTATTGTATATTAAGAGTATTTAAAAAGTACCTTATTCTATTCTTTTTTTCTCATGCCATTCTTCATAATTCCCATATGCTAAGTCCTGCCATGTTTTCAGAGATGCGGTGATTAGTATTGCTAGATTTAGCAAGTAAAAATATAGAATGCCAAGTTAAATATCAAATAAATAATAAAAGCATTTTATATAAGTATGCCCATATTGTCCTCCATTGCTATTCCCCTGAACCCAAGTGTCAAGACTATAACCCTTTATTATGCTTTACCTACTTGTTTCTCCCTTTTCACAACAGTATCCTCTTTTCCTAATTATGTATAATAATTTGAATCATCTGAGTTTATATTTTTATTGAAATGTAAACAGAAAAAAATTTGCAGGTAATCTCACATATTTTTGTATAAAGGGAACTTGCATTTTGAAACTGTTATCTTATTTGGGTATCTATAGTTTTCCTGGACTCAGTCAAAATGCAAAAGTAAAAGATGAGATCAGAAATATTTATGCATAAATTATTATCAGCAATTAACCATTAAGATATATATTGAGTTTTTAAATATGACTCATTTTATTTACATTAAGATTTCTAAATGAACAACTGATTTTAGGGACAATCATAAGAGACAGCTCTAGAAATTTTCAGGATGGTATAAAGGAAATTTACTTGAAGCCTTGAAAAGAAAAAAAAAACCCACCAGCTTTTGAGTGTAAAAATCTAGAACCATTTCCACTACAAAACTTTAAGAAGCATTGAATTATTCATTTTTTGTTTGGAAAATATTATGAGTGAACAGCTGAACAAATAAAATAGCATATTAAAATGGCAGTTATTGGTATATAAAAGCATCAAATTGGTTTTTAAAATGTTAGGAGAGCTTTTTACTTTCTTTTGCAAACTGGTAATATTCCAATAAGAGTCATTCAAATTTACCAAAATGAGGCTAGTATAAGTAGCAAGACACTTAACTGAGAGTAGAGACTCTGATTCTAATTTCTTATGCAAGTAAAAGCCAGATGACTTTTAACAGAGATTTTCTACCTCTGTTTTCTCATCTGAAATGGAGGGGTAATATGTATCTCTTCAGAGAACTTGGGCTAAGGAAAAAGAATGTGAAATAGATTTTTCTTGCTTATTCATTCTTTCTCCCTCTGTCCAAATTTTATCCATGGCACCATAACACTAGAAATTTTTTTGAGAAATAAAGTCTTGAAGGAATGAAGGTTGAAAAGGAACAGACATCAGGGGAAGGAGGTTCCATTTCTGCAAACCAGAATAAGACCTGCTTTAGTCCTTTTTGCATAGTCTGCTGAAGGATGTCATGAGAGTTGTAAGTCTCCAAACAAACTTTTTATTGTTGATGATGCTTCTTATTCACAAGACATTACTTCAAATTTTCTTCCTAAATCCATTCCTCCACTCCCCTAAAAAGGAGGTCTTGGCCACTTTTTTGTTTGTTTGTTGTTGCTATATAAATTAACAAATGAAACAGAACAAACACTTCAAACTTGCACTGGGATTGAGAATATTTCTTCAAATTGATATTCCTTACATATTTACTGTATATTTATTCAACATTTGGTGAAGAAGTGACAATCTCTAAGGAGAAAGAAAAAGCAGGGAAACCTCCATTGGTAATGTTTGATCCCTCCTCTTGATTGCTAAACAGTTCAATGCTGAACTCAGCTAATGATTGGAGAATTAACCTGGGCACCCCACATTGGAAGGTTATACAATGTTACTGTGATTGTGGAGGATGGGGGATTGGGCATCAAAGAACTCCTTCCAACCATATATAGTTTTCCCCTGTGTGTTTTTGAAAATTATTTCCTCCATCATACATTTCTAATGATGCTTGGTGCCTCTAATAGCCTGACATCTGGCCTGTACTTTGCCAGTCAAGGGAAGGTAACACCATGGGACCTATTCATGATATTCTTGGTCTGACAGGGACGACTCAGGATATAAAAAAACCATCACTGAAGTCCTGATTGAGTCAAAATTCTCAAACTTGTGTTGATGACTTACAACAGGTAAGGTGTTTACCTATACTATCTGTCAGTGCTGAGGTTTGAAAGCGACTGAAGACTGTATGTATCTTTTTTGGTACTTAGATTATGCCTCTAAAAAAGGCTGTGTTGAGAATAAGAGAAATTATTTATAAAAGAAGGCTGTAAAGTAATGGAAGTTTAAAAAATGGCAACTAATGTTTACATCAATATTTCTAGTACCTGGAACTGTACCTGAATTAGTACTAAATATTTGATGAATGAGTGAAAGTAAATTACATTAAAAGTGGCGGTAATTTTTTTCCTGTTTGGGAATTCTATTATTATTATTGTTGTTGTTATTATTATTATTATTATTTTAGGTGAGAGGAAGGGATATAGTGAGGTAGACTTCTTCATGCACCCTGACCAGGATCCACCAGGCAACCCCATTGAGGGACCACACTCCATAACAAGCTGTTTTTAGCACCTGAGGCTGATGCACTGTAACAGAGCTATTTTCAGTGCCTGGGGCCATTCTTAAACCAACTGAGCCACTGGCTCCTGGAGGGGAAGAGTAAGAGGAGGGGGGTTCTGCGAAGAGGCAGATGGTGGCTTCTCCTGTGTGCCCTGACTGAAAACTGAACTATGGATGTCCATACACTGGGACTATACTCTATCCACTGAGCCATCAGCCAGGGCCTGTATTATTTTTTTTAATTTAAATAACAATATTAGAATGTCATGTTAAAGATAAAATAACATAAAAACATGAAGCTCCACTGTGACTTACAAACTGCTAAATGGATCTGATTTATTATGGTAGTTATGTTCTTTAAAATTAGAGAAGGGTCTGAACCAATTGTTATAAGCTAAAATATAATTATTAATTTATTTTCTTTTAATCAAATTGTTTAAGAAGAGACCTTAGGTGGGTTCACAGTTAAAATTTGCCTTGTTTTGCAAAAACTCATTCTGTTCTTTTTGACCCTTGGATGGATGATACCTGAACACAGAGATTCATAGAGGGTTTAAAGGATGCATTTTAATTAATTACTACTTTATGTCACAAAGAATACACATAAATTACTACTAAATGACACCATTTATTGGATATTTAAAAATAAAGGATAGTATTAATGAGCACTTACTTTGCTCCAGGAATCTTAGATAGGTATTCTATTTTCATTTTTACAAAAGCACACAAAGTAGACATTATTATATTCATTTATCTAAGACAGAAACCTAGTGAGAGAGATGTGCTAGGTGAGTACTGGGGTAAACAGGAGAGTGTAGGTCCTGTGTTGAGAAGTTGGCTTCTACGCCACTCCAGCCAATTGCTACATTGGGGAACAATGTTCCTCATTTTGCTATAACTTGATTTTTTAAGTCAGATTGCATTTTATGTAACGTTTTCCAAATTTTCTATTGCTGTCAACTAACTGTATTTAATAAAATCTAATAATAACACTGATAGTCAAAGCTAACACAGTTGAGGGTCCTTACCCAGTTCGTAGCAGCCCAGCTATACTACTTCGCTTTCCATAGCACTGTGCTGAACCTAGTGCTTCTTTTCCTTGAGGATTTGTTTCCTGTGCTATCTCTCTAATCTCCTCTGATTTAGGTGAAACTATAGAAGCTTGGTATTTGCAATATTAGCTGAGTAGAGAAATTCAAGTCTCTATATTAATTAGCTATGGCTACGTTAATGCTACTACAAACTATTCATATCACATATCAATGCCTATTTATTTATCATTCATGAGTTTGTGGATCAGCTGGGACACCTATGCTTGAAGTTGCAACCGTGAGGCAGCTCTGCTTCATGTTGGCTGCTAGCTGGATGCCCCTCCCATAGGTGTCTACCATTATCACTCAAGAACTAGGAAGCTAGCCAAGGCATGTTTGCTTCATGGGATGGCAGAAGCCCAAGAACAAAGGTGGAAACAAGCAATTTTTTTTAAAGGCTAGACTTGAGATTGATGAAGTATGGTTTTACTGTACATACCATTAGCCAAACAATTCACATGGTTAAGCCCAAGTCAAGGAATGAGACATTCATTCTTTCCATGATAAGTCACAGTAAGAGTGTGAGTGCAGAAAGGAAAGAAAGCTAAAATGGTAGGATCTAATCATTCAATCTGCTATAGTTCCTTGTCCTGATTCCAGAGATTATTCACTTATTTTATCAAAAACAAGGTAGGATAATGCCTGGGAGTGTTTTCTGGCTCTTCTGGGATTTTTCTTTTTTTTTCTATTTGACAGCAAACCAATGCCTTGTACTATAGCAATTCTCCCTTAATTTCTCCATTTCTCACTAACACTTTGTAATCTTGTCATTATATTTTATGTTCTTTATAACAAATCTGGTTTAATTTCCTGTTTTATTTTTTATACAGTACTGTTTACTCAATATAATATTTGTTTCCCTTAAAAGAACTGACATACTAAAAAAATAGTATAGTATAAAAAGTCATTAAATTATCCTACTGAATTAAATATAGAAACTCAGAGCAAAGAAATGAGTTAATATCGTCACATCACAGAAAAGTGTGTGTGCGTGTACTAAATCTCAGCTGTACAACAGCATCAGTGCAGCTGAATTTCAAGCTTTATTTCTTTATGGCACATTCATCTTGTATTGGTACAAAAAACTTTGAAAAGCTGTTCCATTGCCTTATGTGGATAAAGTAAAATTAAAAATTAGCATGCACATACTTTTTTTCTTCTTTTCCAAGTGAGAGGAGGGGAGATAGAGAGACAGACTCCCGCATGCACACTGACTGACCGTGATCCACACAGTGACCCCATCTGGGGTCAATACTCGACCCTTCTGAGGCCCTGTTGTAACCTAGGTATTTTTAGCTCCTGAGGTGGAGCCATCCTCAGCACCTGGGGCCAACGTGCTCAATCCAATTGAGCCATGGTTGCGGGAGGAGAAGAGAGAGAGAGAGAGAGAGAGAGAGAGAGAGAGAGAGAGAGAATGGAGAATGTGGGAGGGAGAGAAACAGATGATAACTTCTCCTTTGCACCATGCCTAGGAATTGAACCTTGAATATCCACATACTGGGCTGATGCTCTACCACTAAACATATTGGCCAGAGCCCACACACATTTTTGAAAAACATAAACATGACAGAATATGACATTGTGTAACTAAAACTTTAACAATGGCTTTATTAGTTAACTCAAAAATCTCTCTCCAAAGAAATTATGATAGGGAAATGCTTAGATGTAGGCTTATTCACTTATATTAAGAATGTTCCACCTGACCAGGCAGTGGTGCAGTGCATCAGACTGGGATGTGAAGGACCCAGGTTTGAGACCCCGAGGTTGCCAGCTTGAGCGCGGGCTCATCTAGTTTGAACAAGGCTCACCAGCTTAAGCCCAAGGTCGCTGGCTCGAGCAAGGGGTAACTTGGTCTGCTGTAGTCCCCCGCCCCATCAAGGCACATATGAGAAAGCAATCAATGAACAACTAAGGAACTGCAACAAAGAATTGATGTTTCTCATCTCCCTCCTTTCCTGTATGTCTGTCCCTGTCTGTCCCTCTCCCTGACTCTCTCTCTCTGTCTCTGCCACAAAAAAAGAATGTTCCTTGCATTTTTTATTATAGTAAACACAGAAAAAGATCTGAACTTCAACAATTCAGGAAAAATAATGTGATTTTCACCATATTTATACAATAAAATACTAGTCTCTTTGAAAAGCATGCATCCAAAAATGCTAAATTAAGTGGGCAACATTTGAAGAAGGATAAAACATTTTCAAAATTATATTCAATATTTTTAGACTTTTGCAGGGGTCAAAAGTTATATTGATATTCTTTACTTTAAAACGTTTTAAGACTTTATTTATTTTAGAGAGGCAAAATATATAGAGAGAGAGAAAAAGAGAAAAAGGGAGAGGAGCAGGACACATGAACTCCCATATGTACCTTGGCCAGGTAAGCCCAAGATTTTGAACTGTCGAGTTCAGCATTCCAGGTCAATGCTTTATCCACTGCACCACCACAGGTCAGGGTCATATTCTTATAAAAACTATAAATTATTTAGGATAAATGCACTAATGTATGCAAACAATAAAATAGCATGTAAATTTTGGAGGGTGTGAAATTCTGGAAGCCAGTTTTGGGATTCTGGGTTAAGAAAGCCTGATATATAATTGTAATCATTTTCTTAGAAACAATCTGTATCTCTTTTCTTTGTGTGTGTGTGAGAGAGAGAGAGAGAGAGAGAGAGAGAGAGAGAGAGACAGATAGGGACAGACAGACAGGAAGGGAGAGAATAAGAAGCATCAATTCTTCATCGCAGTATCTTTGTTGTTCACTGATTGATTTATCTAATGTGCCTTGACTGAGGGGCTACAGCAGACCAAGTGACCCTTTGCTCAAGCCAGTGACCTTGGGTTCAAGCTGGTGAGCTGTGCTCAAATCAGATGAGCCCACGTTCAAGCCAGTGACCATGGGGTTTTGAACCTGGGTCCCCTGCATCCCAGTCTGATGCTCTATCCACTGCACCACTGCCTGGTCAGGCTTTATTTTCTTATTTATAAATCTTGTACACACATATGAAATGTTCCTGAACTTAGCAAGGCAAGCAAAAAATTTTCAAATAGACTTCTTTTCTGTTATAAACACAGGGAAATGCTAGTATCAAGTCCATATGCATACGTGTACACATACACACACAAAGTGACATCAGACAGAAGTGTTTAACTGAAGAAAAAGGACAGCTGTAAGTGTAGAAAAAAAGAAAGAAGAGTCACTGATCTTATGATTTTCTATTGAACTTTTGGAGGAGGAAGTAAACTGTCTTTCTGAGTTTTTAATTGTCTTGCAGATAAAAGATGAGACCTCTGACCTCAGCTAAGCAAGAAATCTAGATTAAGACTACTTCACAAAGGAGATCTTCCATCCCAAAGAATTTAATAGAGTTGTACTTTTTTACTATTTGTGTTTTAAGTAATAAAGCAATCTATTTTTTTCTTTTTGTTCCAGGTACTCAGGACTCAGAAGTTTGGAGCTAATGACTAGAGACAAAAATGTAGGAAAAGCAGTGGACTTTGTTCTGAAAGACCCAAGAGACCTGAATAGCAGTGGACTTTGTTCTGAAAGACCCTGAAGAGGTACCTCGCCAATAACAGATTTTTAACTGTCTGTGCCTAAATATGGCAGAGAGACTTTAGAGATGAGACCCCAATTTTACATAATTTCTATGTTTTACTAGAATAATTTTCATTCCTCTCTTCACCCCAAAATCAAGAGCCCACAGGTATGCACAAAAAGAAAAGAATAGCATACACTAGAATAAACTCAAACTGGATTAAAGACTTAAATATTAGATTTGAAATCATAAAAATTCTAGAATAAAACAAAGGTAGTAAAATTGCAGACATATCTTGTAGCAATTTTAATATATATTTTTGTTCATAAGAAACAAAAGAAAAAAATAAACAAATGGGGAAATGTTTTGGCAAAGCAAAAGTAACCATCAACAAATGAAAGGACAACCCACTGAATGGGAAAACAAATTCAAAGACACATCTGATAAGGGATCAATATCTAAAATTTATAAAGAACTTATAAAGCTCAACACCAAAAACAAACAATCTTATTAAAAGTGGGCAAAGGATCCAAAAATACACTCTTCTTACAATATACAGAGGGCCAATACACATATAAAAACATGCTCAATATCCTTAATCATGAGGAAAAAAAGCAAATCAAAATCAAAATGATATTACCTCACACCTGTCAGAATAACTGTTACCAATAACTCATCAAACAAGTGTTGGTAAGGATGTGGAGAAAAGAGAACTCTCATGCACAGCTGGTGGGAATGCAGACTGGTGCAGCTTCCGTGGAAAGCAGTTCGGCATTACCTCAATAAATTAAAAATGGAACTTTCTTTTGATCCAGTGATCCCACTTCTGGGAATATATCCTAAGAATCCCAAATACTAATTCAAAAAAACATATGCACCCCTGTATTCACTGCAGCTTTATTTATAATAACCAAGATCTGGAAGTAGCCCAAGTGCCCATCAATAAATAAATGAATAAAAAAAGCAGTGGTACATTTATTCAATGGAATACTACCTGGTCGGAAAAAAAAGGAAGTCTTACTTTTACCACAGCATGAATGGACCTAGAGAGAATTATGCTAAGTCAAATCATCTAGTTGGAGAAAAACAGGTAACACATAATTTCACTCAAATGTGGAACCTAATGAACAAGATGAACTAACAGGCAAAACAGAGACAGACTCATACATAGAAAGCTGTCCAGTAGCTGCTGGGGAAGGCACTGGGTGAAGAGTGTGGACTAATTGAGTAAAAATAAAACAGAAAATAGTTATAGACATGGGCAACAGTGTGGAGATTCCTAGGAATGGGGAGGTTGGGAAAAGGTATAGGGGTGATAAATGGTCATGGGCAAAGACTTGATTTGGAGGGTGAACACATAAAACAGTGTACAGATGATGTGTTATAGAATTGGGCACCTGAAACCTCTATAATTATATTATTCAGTGTCACCCCAATAAATTCAATTAAAAAAAGGGGGATTGATACTGATTGGTTAGAGACTTTTATTCCTTATAAAAAGAAACACTGTTGTTTTGTCGTGGAAATATTTTAAGTGCAGTCACAATTTTATCCGAGCAATTTTCAATATTTTCAAGTTAAAAAAAAAAAAAAAAGTAATGTTGCCACAAAAATATAGCTGCGACTATGAATCTGGTACAGCTCAGCAACAGTGTGTGAGTGAGTACCTCCCTTCACCAGACAGTCATTTGAGAGAAGCTTGAATAAGCAATTCATGTACGAGCACCAGACATGGATGGGAGGTGGTTCATGGGTCACTGCAGAGCTCAATGACATTGCCTTAACTATTGAACATATTTAGTGTGTTCTAACTCAGTGAAAAACTGTGATAAATGTAAACCTGAATTCAAAATCTAATCAAGATCCTATCAAAAAGCAATCACCTTGACTGAATTTGAATAAACTATGTACCAAATAATAAGGCTGAGTTATAAAACAAGGCAGTGGTCCTACCCAACTTTTAGGGGCAAAGTGCTGACTAATGGATTCAGTGTGCTAACCATTGTGATTTAGAAATGTTAGGCAGCTATATAGAAATGTGAGAAATAATAGAAATACTTTCAGGAGTAACAAGGGTGATTTTTACATGCGGTTTAGAATCAGTCTTCTCATTTTATAGCCATTATAACATCATGGTTTCTGGAATCAAAAAGACTCAAGTTTAAGTCCACTCTCTCCCTCTTACAGGTAGGGTGGCATTGGACACGTCACTTAACTTCTTTGTTCCTCAGTTTCCTGATCTATACATGAAAGTAACTATCCTTTTTGTCCTAAGATGGTGTTGCAGATTGAAAAAGGTAATGCACGTAAAGGGTTTCATGCAGTATTGGATACAATAATCGTTCAGTAATGTGAGCTAACTTCAAATGATTTTCTGAACTTTATTTATATCACACTATTCTGTTCCCAGTCATTGCTAAAATGTTCTTTATACCTTTGCTGTGTAACCACATAAGTTTCCAGGATGTCTGATGTGAGTGGGCAGAATTTCAAGAGATACTATGCCACCATGGCACACACTTCTCAATGAAAAAAGATGATATTTAGCAGTCATTAGGAAGCAATTCATAGTAGACAATACTGTGCTTAATATAGGTTGAATTAATTCTTATAATGTTATTATTATTTCTCCCTTTTGACAAGACAAAAAAGAGGAATTTACTGAAGCTGGTAATCAGAAGAGCCAAATTTCAAACTGAGATGTCACAGATTCTTAACTAAAGCTGCCTACTTCCAATAACACTGGGGAACAAAATTTTTGTTGCATCTACAAAAATACTTGTTCTTACCTAATTCGAGTGTGCTGATCTTAAATCTGACATTAGTTTTTCTTTGTAAGCAACAGTTTTTTTGCAATTCAAGATTTTAGGTTTTTATCTTATTGTAAAATTTTCAACATTTAGTTTAACATAATGAAGTAGAATGTCTTCTTGGGCATCATCTTTGTGAAAATATAATATATTATATAATACAGTAAATACACTAATACACTAAAAGATATGGTTGCATCAGAATTTGTCTACAATTTCAAAATAGAACATATTAAAACACTTAATTATAAAATTTGTGCAAAACTTATTTAAATTCTATTCAGGCAAAAAATTTGCGTTTGTAGCTCTTGTGTTTGTGTACTTGTTGAGGACAATCTCATTTGATGCTCCAGCAGTTGTCTGCTCATCACTAACAGCTCCAAGATTTTGGGGAAACTTATCAAGGTGACTGTTCAGGAAGTGAATCTTAACACTCCTGTTCCATCCAATGTCACAGAAAGCCAACAGCATCCTTTGAACCAGAAGTTCATAGTTTTCTGCTTTTTTGTTGCCAAAAGGTCTTTGTAACTGCCACAAAAGACTGCCATGGTGCTTTCTCCTCCTTATTTATCTTCCTGGCAAATTTTTCATCACATATGAGGGTACGAATTTGAGGTCTATCGAATACACCTGCTTTTATCTTCTCGAAAGACAAGGCAGGAAAAGCAGAAATAATATGTTGAAAATGTTCACTTTCTCTGTTTAAAGCCTGAACAAACTGCTTCATTAAGCCAAGTTTGATGTGAAGTGGGGGAAAAATGATGCTGTCTCAATTAACTACAGGCTTATTCACAATATTTTGCATCCCTACTTCCAGAGATTCATGTTTTGGCCACTCCTTCCTTCTACCTTGAATTTTACATGGCCTTTTCCCCGAGTGCATATCTGTGTCCTGTGTTTCTCCCGAGCTCAGCTGTCCCACAAACACAGAAAGCAAGGATACTTCGTGAAACCTCTCTGTTGTCCTAGCAGGAAATTTACCATTTTAAGATCCACACAAATGATCCAGTTATGTTCCTCATACTTTAAAAAGTCAAGGACAATTTTAAGATCATTATAATCTTCTCGCTGATGAGTTGAATAACCAATTGGAACCGCTGCATAAACATTACTGTTGTGTAGGGTAACACATTTCAGACTCCGTTTAGAGCTGTCAAGAAATAGATACCATTCTGTTGGACTGTAAGTGGTAACACCTAGCTGGCTGAGAAGACTACTGATATCATGACAGTAAACAAAGTATTTTCTTTGGAAAAAAGGCCACAAAAATTTGTTCATGCTTCCTGAAATGGGATACTTTAGCTGACTGGTGAAGTACATTCTTTTCTTGAAGCCTGGAGGCTAATAACTCAATTGCTTTCTTTGATAGGCCCAAATCTCTTACTAAGTCATTCAATTTTAGTTGGCTAAACTGCTGAGGGGTTAATGACTGCTTGGCATCAGAAAAAAACCCTTCAGATTCTACAATCATTTCCTCATGCATCTTATCAAAATGTACTTGATCACCATGTTCACTTTCTTCATACTTAGAGAAATAAAACCATTGAAAACTGGAATTGGGAGTGTTTCAAAGTGTAGGATAGGTTGTATTGCTGAAGGAATATTAGGATATGTGATCATATGCCATTTTTTCTTGCTCATGCCCTTTGTATGGATCAGACAGAAATAACAGTCACTGCTGTGGTCCTTAGGTTCATGCCAAACCATGGGAATACTAAAAGGCATTCCTTTGCATTTTCCTTTTGTCCAGTCACGAAGCACTTCCTCACAATTTTGACACACAATATGAAGAGCCCAATTCTTATCTTGATGACCAAGGGGAACTTGAAAGTATGCAATATATGCATGTGTCAAAAATGATGAAATATTGCACCTTTGACGTTGAAGTGTGTAACAGCCACATATATAACAGAAGGTGTCAGGACTATTCTTACATTTACACCTACTCGAAGAAGCCATGATTCAATCTTAAAACAAAATAAGAGGCTGTTTTTATCAGATAATAATTTTTTACACTTAAAAACAACTACAATTATGTAAAAGTGATGTTTGTAAAACATTAATTATGTTCAATCCAAGAGTTGTTGCCCTTTAATTCCTATTTAAAAACCAATGCATGCCATTAACTGTAACAAAAAGAAATTAAAATTGCATAAAAACTAGAGCATGCACCAAAAAACAGATTTCAGATTTGGAACCAGTGATATAGAAATATATAGAAACAGTTCTAAAACCTCATGCAACAGAAAATAAAAAATCTTCCCCAGTGTAATCATATGTTGAGGTGCTAACTCTAAGTACCTAATAATGTGAGTTTATTTTGAAATAGGTTCATCACAGATGTAATTAGTTAAGATGACATAGTGGAGTAGGATGGGCCCATAATCCAAGTGAATATCCTTATAAAAATGAAGAATTTTGGACATAGATATGCACACAGGGAAAAGGCCATGTGAAGTTCAAGGTAGAATCAGGGTGCTGGAGCAGAAGCCAGGGAATGCCAATGGCAGCCAACAAACCACCAGAAGTTTAGAGAGAAACATGAAGCAGAATCACCTTCAAGTTACTCCAAGGAAACCAACTCTGCTGATATCTTGATTTTGAACTTCTAATCTCCAAAATTATTAGAAATTATACGTCCACTGTTTAAACCTTCTAGTTTGTGGTACTTTGGTATATCAGTCCTATGAAACTAATGCAGTATTTTTTAAAATACATAGATCTCCCCTTTTTTTCCTTTTAATAGTATATTCTGCATATTCATCCTTACTAATATTTATAATATAGAACCACTTTAATTATTAATAAAGCCTTCCAAAAACTAATTTAACTTATTAGAAAAATGGTCATGTACTTTTAGCAGTACTTCAGATTTGGTTGCTTAAAACAACTTCCCTGTACAAACATAGAGGAATTCCAGGTAAAGTAAACCAAAAACATGTTTAGATTAGATAGCTAAATTCAAAAGAAGGGTAAATTAGACAGAGCTGAAGAGAAATCAAATAAACTAAAAATAGAACTGTGGGAATTGCCAAGAATTTGACTCAGAGAAAGATTTAAATATAACAGAAATGCATGCATGAAGGGTATGCTGTTATAATGTATATGTACAATAGTAATTCTACAAGAATAGAACAGAGAGAATAGTGAAGAAAAGACAATATTCAAAGTGTCAGTGAATAGACAATATTCGTAATTGAACAAAGACATGAATCCTGAAGCAGTGTAATGCATACCAAATGGTTAAAAAACAAATTCATGCTTCAAAGTTTCCTTTTAAAATTCTTACAACATAAAAGACAAAACCCCTAAAATTTCTAGATATATAATCATTACTCTATTGACAATAATCTTACTAGCAACTACAATAGAGCACAGAAGACAGTGGAAGTACGTAATTATTGTGTTAAGATAAAATAAATGCTGTCTGACCAGGTGGTGGCACAGTGAATAGAGTGTTGAACTGGGATGCAGAAGACCCAGGTTCGAAACCCCAAGGTCACTGGTTTGAGCGTGGGCTCATCTGGTTTGAGCAGGGCTCACCAGCTTGAACCCAAGGTCACTGGCTTGAGGAAGGGAACACTCGGTCTGCTGTGGCCCTCCCGTGGCTCAATGAAGAATTGATGCTTCTCATTCTCTCCCTTCCTGTCTGTCTCCCTCTCTGTGCCTCTCTGTCTCTCTCTCTCTCTCTCAAAAAAAAAAAAAAAGAAAGAAAATATAATATAAATGTTACTCTAGATTGTACATCCAGGTGGTTTTATAATCAAGAGTGAGGTCAAAATAGACATTGTCACTGAAGGGAAGAGAGAATTTACTAAGCACAGATCTTGATGAAAGAAGTACCAATAGGTGTATTTTAAGAGAAAAAAAATTTAACTCAGGAAAAAATAATGCACACCTGACCAGCAAGTGGTGCAGTGGATAGAGCATCAGACTGGGTTGCGGAAGACCTCGGTTCAAAACCCTAAGGTCACAGAATTGAGTGCAGGCTCATCTGGCTTGAGTGCAGGCTCACCAGCTTGAGCCCAGAGTTGCTGGCTTGAGCGTGGGATCATAGATAAGACCCATGGTCGCAGGCTTGAGCCTAAAGGTCGTTGGTTTGAGCAAGGGATAAGTTGCTCTGCTGTAGCCTTCCCTCCAATCCCCCGCAAGACACATATGAGAAAGCAATAAATGAACAACTAAGGTGCCGCAAATGAAGAATTGATGCTTCTCATCTCTCTCCCTTCCTGTCTGTCTTCCCTTATCTGTCCATCGCTCTGTCTTTCTCACACAAAAAAAAATGCAGTATAAAATATAATAAAAAGCAAATAAATTAGTGAATGTATTTACTATTGACAGCTTTGATGATAATGACTAAGTTTGAAGTCTTAAATTCAACATAGAGACATGAGAGATAGGAGGAGAGTTTTGTTTTTTTTTTTTAAGATTCTAAGATCTTTATATTTGGGGAGGACAACAGAGCTTTCATTGACATTAAAAATGGTTTAAGGTAAGCCTTCATTAAGATAAAAAAATAAACCATTAAATAAAAAATTATCAGTCATAACTTTCATTATACAAACTGCTATGAAACTACTACTGAGAGTGATAATTACACTGGTATCTATATAAACTGCCATGAAACTGTTGCTGAGAGTGGTAATTACATCAGAATCACTTCTCTATACTATGTCGGAGAAAAAGGCAAAGAGGACTGAAAAAAGTGGGACATAGGTGACTTCATAACAGGTGTAGCCACGTGTGATAGAAATAAGGTAAGAGTTCTATGTTTTAGTCTTCTCAATTTAAGTAAAGAAGTAAATAGAAAACTTGACTAATAAAAACAATAGAAACATAATTTTTAAAAAGCAAAGAAAGTACAGTATGAAAAAAACTCACAAAATAAGTTAATATATCCAAATATATTATTAGTCTCAAAAAATGTAGGTGAATGAAACTTCACTGTTCAAAATATTTTCTAATTAAATTTTCTTTTTCTTTCTTTCTTTCTTTCTTTCTTTCTTTCTTTCTTTCTTTCTTTCTTTCTTTCTTTCTTTCTTCCTTTTTTTTTTTCTTAAGTGAGAGAAAGGGAGATAGAGAGCTAGATTCCTGCATATGCTGTGACCATGATTCACCCAGCAACCCCTGCCTGGGGCTGATGCTTGAATCAACCAAACTATCCTCAGTACCTGAGGCCGATGCTCAGACCAACTGAACCTCTGGCTGCAAGAAAAGAGGAGAGAGAGAAGGGGGAGAGGGAAGGGAGGAGCAGCAAATGGTTTCCTCTCATGTCTGCCCTGAACTGGGATGTCTGCAAGGCCAGGCCGATGCTCTGGGCAAATTGTCCAGGGACCCAATTGAATTTTCTAAAGCTATAATATGCTTACAAGAGACATACCTTATACATAAAGTTTCTGTCAGTAAGACTCAAATTAAACATAAAAAAGAAGACATATCAAATCATAGCAACCTAAAAAAAAAGCTTATATAGTAATATTAAAATGAGGTAATACTGATTTTAAGTAAAATATATTTATAAATTGGATTATTACTAGTATGTAAGCTATGCAGAGGTGGATTTTTTTCTTCCATTATGATCAATTTATCCTAAGTGTCTAGAATACAGCCTGGCACATAGGTATTCAGAAATGTTCATGAGTGGCTATTGAATGACTATTAATAGAAAATAAATTTCAAGGAGTTTGTATAATTCATAATCTACATGTAATTAAAAACTTAACCTCAAAATATAAAAATATTACATCTTCTATTTCATGAATACCATTGGGTACGTACACACATATACACACATAATTTTAAAAAAAGAAAAAACAAGGCAAACTATTTGCAAGAAAATGTAAACCTCATAAGGAAATCTTCACCACCATCTGCCAGACTATGCCTCCTGTTTGAACTAGAGTGTGTGACTGCTAAATTACAGGTACTATGACTCATACTGATAACATTGTTGTGTAATATCCAGCTTGTGTTCTCATCTCTGCTTACTTAATAATGGCATTATGTGCACAGATAAATCAGTCATCTTGTTTAGCTGAGTGTCTGATGCTAAAAGGACAAGGTGATCTTCAAATTCTGTTTTCAGTGTGATTATGTTGCTGTTTCCTCCACATTCTTCAACAGCATCTGGTGGGTGTGCAATGTGAATTGCTAATTTCACTCTAGCAGTAAAATTGGTCCAGGTTCAGCAGAGAGTGTAGGAGCAGCTGTAAACTGTACGAGATCTCACAGGCTTTACTAGCTAAATATACTTCTCAAGATGCTTGACTCATTTTTCCCCCTCATCCTTTTCTCTTATCCAGTGATGCTGCAAAATTTGGCAAGAGGCTCTAGACAGAAAGCTAGGGTTATGATGTGGAGGGGAGCAAGAGTCCAAATCCAAAAGAAATAGCACAACCTGAAAAATAGTTTGATAAGACAAAAGCACAGAACTCTTACCTTATTTCTATCACACATGGCTACCCCAGGATGAATTTACCTTTTGTCCCGGTTTTCAGTCCTCTTTGCCTTTTTCTCCCACACGATACCAATGTAATTATCACTCTCAGTAATAGTTTTATAGTTGTTTGTTTAACTAAGGGGTCATCTAAGCCACTAAAACTTAGATAATAAAAATGTGTAGGCACCACTACCACTCTACCAAGTTTACAGTTTAAAAATTGGATTATAGATATATATGTGGGCAAGATGAGACCTCTTTTGCCATCACAAGGTGTTCTGTTTTTTGTGTATTTTGTCATTGCCATGTTACAGACTGGAATCTTGTCCAGGTGAACATCTACTTAACCTATTGGAATGAGCTCTAAATCCTCATTAACTTTTGTGAGGTTTGGTGTTGTGTGTGTGTGTGTGTTTATATGTGCATATTTTGGTTAAACAGTCTTTTATTTCTTTAATGGATTTATTTTCCTCCCTAAGGGCCAAGTCCGTAGCAAAATACTGTTAGAGTAATCTCTCTGAACATATTTTTATGGCATTCTTAAAGTTTAAATAGAAAGGGCCACGAGATAATGCCAAAATGAGAAAGACTAATTAAAATGTAGTTACTAACATTGATATAAGGCAGTAGGAAGATAAAAACAGCTCCAACTGTATAGTATTTCCCAACAGAAAACCATTTTATTTCATTATCTAAGGTAATGTCCAGAATGTCTGCATAGGAGTTTAGTGGTTAATTTACCTGTAATGCTGGTGGCTGAGGTCAGGCAGGTTCACAAGGGATTTGGGCAGACAGTAGAGAAAGTGCAGTGCTGGAAAGTGGTGGGCCATTTAATAGAGTCTCACATGGTGGACAAGCAAACAGGCAGGGAAAGACCACTTATTAAGGCAGCAGGCAAGCAAACAGCAAAATGGCCCCTCACAGTGGTAGGCTAGCAAGCTGCAATCCACCCTGAGGGCAAGCACCCCTAACCTTACATAGTCTATACGCATGTGGCTCTGCAAAGTGTTCATGCACTAATCGTGCAAAGTGCAAGTGAGACAGACTAACACAGCTGATCTCCCCACGTTAGCCTACAATACTGAGATAAACTTTATGACCTTTTAAGACAGAGAGTATCATTAATTCAACAGTGAGATTAAAAACCAACACATCTCTCAAGGAGAGACACATTTCTATCACACATTTATGTGCTTTGGTGAAATTAACAGATCTTCATGGGGATGCCTTAATTAATTAGAAACTCTATTTTGAAAATAACATCTCATGGCAGAAGAATCAGTCCTCAAGACAACATTATGGGTTGAAAAACAAGGACAATTTTTTTTCATAAGAGTCAACCTTCCAAATAGATAAGAAAGTTTCTGATTATGGTTAACTAGTTTTCAGAAATATTTAGAGGTCAGGGAAGACATGCCTACTACTTATGCAAAATGGCAAGGTAACAGAGTTGGTGAAGCAACAAAAATTCTCTCCCCTCTTTGAAACAAAATGTGCAAATATGCTCATTAAAACCAAAATTTCATATCCTTGTGGTACCACATAAATCATTGCAGGGAGTAGTTGGACAAGTTGGGATCAGAAGACGAGGACCCACCTAACTTGGTTCTGAAATATGGAAAATCAGTCCCAAAGCTGAATCTTGATTTGAGCTATAATTAATCAGATGGGTACTAGACCTATTGAGGTGATAATTTCATAAGCTATATAAATGTCTAATCACTGCATTATACAGTGTTGTATGCCAACTGTCATTGAAACATAAATACAATAAAAATAAAATTTACATTTTTTCTGTATTTTAGAGTAAGAAAAATATTGGAAACATATATACATAGCTTTATGTTTTGAGAAATGCCTGGGGGTCTGAGACACGCTGTTTTCAGAGTAGGGAGAAAGCCTTCAGGATGTATTACTGTGGACTAAGACTGTTAAAGTTTGGGTACTCTGGAATATGGGGAACAAGATGTTAATTAGGAATCAATACCTTTGAAAAGAAGAGTAAGAAGCAGGATTAGTTAAGGGAAGGATTGATGCTGACAACAAGGCCTCCGGCACGGAGCTCTGCAGTAGAGATCACCTGGGCAAGCTGTCCTGCACTGAGCTGACATGGCCATTTTGCCTCACTCAGTTACCAGATGCTTGTAGGGGAAGGGGCAGAGCAAGGTGCCCCCTTTGGCTAAGGTAAGATCCTGAAGGACATGGCGGCTGCAACTGGTCTGCTGATAACTCCCCTCACAGCTGGACAACAAGGCCTTTCTTGAAGCAGTAAGTGGGCTCGTGTCCACCTCTCTGGCTGAAAGAGAAAGCACTCCTCAGATAGGTCTGCGTGCTGTGAATGTCCAGAAAACATCAGGACAGCGAAGTTTGTGGATCAAGTTTGTGTTGTTTTACATTTTATGGCTGTTTATGGTCCTTTCCCCTACCATGATTGATTAACCCAAAAGAGTTCTTGTTAGTGTGATTAGGACTCATTGAAAGCACTTGTTGAAAATATAATCTATTAACCATGGTCCTCATGGACTCTGGGTCCAAGGAGCAGTGATGAGATCAGGGATTAGCATGTTAGCGCATCAGCAATGCCCATGTGAGTGGTATGCTGCTGGTACCACGCCCTTGGAGAAACACATCCCCAAAGCTTCAGTGAACCCTGCTACATATAGTAGTGCTATGTATCATGATCTGAAATATGAGGGTATTGTCTAGGAAAGGGGTAGAATGGAGCAGAAGGAGCCCAACCCATGCAGATCACAAGAAACAGTGTTAGGAGGCAAGTACAAGGGAGAAGCAGGCTTCAGGGACAGATATGAAAAAATGTAGCCTTTGCCAAATTTTCCAGGGTAGATAATCCTTGGGAGAGGAAAGCAGATGCTTCTAAAAGACAAACAATGGGCCAAATGATATGTTTATTACAGTGGAAAATGATCATTACCCATAAAGACAGAAGGGAAATATGAGGCTTCAATGTATCAAAGTTACCCAAGTGTCTTTAGCTAATGTAACAAGCCTCAAGATTTCCCACTTTACAACTTGCTTAGCCAATAAATGTCTATTAAAACCTATCTTTTACTTAGCTTATAACCAAATTCATATAAATCTTATATCTAAATGTAGAAGAGTACATCTCTGGAACCAAGAGGAAGTGTTCTTTCACCATCTTTAAATTTTTTTATTCATTATTAAAAAGACAGTTCTGTATTATCAAGCATTAGATCTCTTCATTTATGCTCTGTGAATAAATTTGACACATTTATGTAGAGCACTGAATAATTTAGTGAATTGAGGCCACCTGGGACTGAGTAATACTCTTATTTGGAATGCCTAAGAAAGTGTATGGATTATTTAGTTTAAACTCAGAAACAGTGACAAAAATGTATTAACAACAGAAAACAGAGATGTGTGAATATTCAATATCTAATTAATTCTTCCTTATTTAGCCCAAGTCTACATGCTATTTATATAACACTGCATACAAAACATTTAAAATGCTTAAAAGAATGCAGAGCATTTGTTTTAAATAAAACATTTTCTTGCTTTTAATCAATAATATTTAAAAAGGTGTCACTTGCATGAACAGGCAGTAGTATAGTGGATAGAGTGTTGGTCCAGGATTCAGAGGACCTGGGTTCAATACCCCAAGGTCACTGCTTGAGCATGGACTCACCAGCTTGAGCGTGGGTTTGCCAGCTTGAGCAAGGGATTATAGAAATGAGCCCATGGTCGCTGGTTTGAGCCCAAAGGTCACTGACTTGAGCATAAGGTCACTGGCTTGAGCAAGTGATCATTGGCTCGGCTGGAGCCCCCAGGTCAAAGTACATATGAGAAAGCCATCGAAGAACAACTAAGGTGCCACAATGAAGAATTGATGGTTCTCATCCCTCTACCTTCCTTTCTGTCTGTCCCTATCTGTCCCTCTCATTGTGTCTCTGTCTCTCTTCCTAAAAAATAAATAAATAAAAAGGTGTTGCTTCAATAATTTCAAACAGGTCATTCATATATTAGAATGCAGGATGAGGAGGTTACAAAGCACCTAGTGACATGTTTAAGTTTGATACGATCTTGATTCTTTTGTTAAATCATAAAAAGTTATGATCCTAGCAAAAAATTAATAATTAGTGATAATGACATGATTTTGATGTACTCATTTTTATCAAATATAGTTGCCTGCTCTGTTTCCCAAAGACTTCACGTTAAAAACAAATGTATCTGGAAATCTTAGATCTAATGAGAGTGAATTCTATTTAGCTGGGTTCCCAGTGTGTCTTCAGTGGTCTGATACACTGTTCCAGGAACCGCAAACTCTCTCCTCACTAGACCACACACTTGTACACTCATGCACTTTTGCTCCATTGATGATTCCTTCCATCAAGAAGAGTTAATTGTGTTTCCAAAAGACCTTGCAGGAAGCCTGTAGCAGATACTCCCACTATATTAGTCTCTTAATCTCTTGCCTTCTCTGCTAGATATAGAATGTGAAAATTATTAGAGCAAGAAGAGTAGCAAACTGAACTATCAGTATAAAGTTAGAAATGCCATAAGATAATATTCAGGAGTAGACTGAATAGAAAAATATCATAATATACTAGAACAAAGAGCTTATAATTATATTATATTATGTTAATCATATCATTTCATATTATATATACTATTCTATATTATATTACACAAGAGACATAATACTTAAAATATAATAATAATGGTGGGAGCTTCTACCATTTTGGAGCAGGTAAGAGAACACAGATAACTATCTAATCTTGATGAACATCCTTGCCAAATTAGAAAACAGACTCAGAGTGGTTATTAATATCTATAGATTACTTATTTTTGATCAGGCACTGTGTTGATTATTTTATATACATTTTGTTATGTCATTACAAAAATCACTTTAAAAGAATGATTTGCATGTGAGAATTACTGTCATCATTTTATAGATAGTAAAGTGTCTTGTAAAGTTATTCAATTATTAGCTGCAGAGATTAAAAACAATTATGTCTTACCTCAAAATTCACTTTTTCTGCTTTATGTCAAATTGTATAAAGGGGCCAATAAAGATTTTAATTGAGTCATGGGAAGGCAGACAAGGTAGTAATTCATTTATGTTTGCTTTAATTAAGAGAAAGAGTTACAGTGATAAGCCCAGTTGCTTCAGGGGCCAGGCAGGATACCTAACTATGTGAAAGAGTAATGGTTATTGCAGTGTATTGTGGATACGTTAGCTTACCTAAAGGCATTCTCGTTCAATTAAAACAAATTGGACTGGCCCAATACAACATATCTGCCAGAAGGTTACCCAAAGACAATAAATCTGCAAAAATAAATCTGGAAAACATGGTAGGCTGGAGATGGAGGCTATATAATAGGTGAGAAGACAATAAAGAGATAAACAATAAGAGTAAAAAAGAAGGACATTGGCTAGCTCAACCATATCACACAACTATTTACTTACATGTATTTATTTTCTTTATAGTGAAAGTAAAGAAAGAATGAAAAAAGAAAGAAAAGTTTTGGTAGTAGTCCTTCAATGCCGGGCTAAGTATTTGAGTTTTATCAGAACGAAAATGGAACATGCTTGGAGATGTGCCAAAGACCTCCTCACGCTGTACGAGGTGTGCTTTCTGCATATTATGTCTTCATAAGAGTCTTTACTCTTTAAAAATTGGGTAACGGGGATTTACTGAACATAAATAACATTTAGTGTAACTAGGTAGAAAGTGGGGGAGCCAAAGTTTAGACTGTTCAATTTCAAAAAGAATTCACACAACACTACACCACATGGTTTTCTATAGGAAACAGTATATCCAGATGTCAGTATAAAGGACTTCTGCAAATGGCCAAGGGTTGAATGAAGAAATCCTTGGTTAAGCTGGTGATTATGGGACCAAAAATCATGTATTTGATTAAAAACAGCATTACATATAATAATCAATAGTTACTGTTATATATTTACTAGAAATCTTCACTACTCAAAGTACTTTTCACATACTAGCTAATTTTACCTCAAAAGAAATCTATGTAAAAAATACTTTAACTAGCATCATTGACATTTTACAGATAAGAAAAATAAGTCTTACAGTCTATGTTTGAGGTTAAACAGATAGAAATGGCGAAAAATTAAAGTTTAAGCCATAAGATTGAACCAAGTTGTTCTTCATCAAGAGTAAACTATGTTGATCATTTAAGGAAAATGTAAAAAAGGAGAAGACCTTCAGACACATTAGATTTTATATTTCAAAAATAGGTTTTCAGTAGATCAGTTCAATTAGAGAAGCAGAATAATAATGAGGTCAAATTTCTCTATTCAAGTGCTCAGGGAATTTTATCTTCACCTAAAATTGAATGTATAGTCTTACCCTCTAATCTCCTTCAAGTATCTCAAAGCTACAGAGAAAATTGATGAGGAAAAGCAGGTGAAGAAAATTGAATCTATCAAATAAATCCAAGTGAAGGCTTGCTAGAAAGAGAACAATGAATGGTGTGATCCTCCTTTTCTCCTCTTCCACAAGGTTTGGTAGATAAAAGTTACAGAAACATTTATATGTGGCAGTGTTAGTAATTCCTTATAATAAAAACATTTAATTTTGGAAGAGATTTTTTAAAATGTTTAATTTTATAACTCAGATATAAATTTCAAAACTAGAATTCTATCAACAGGAGGAGAAAAACAATTGCTATTGGCTAGAAACAACAGCTTTATTCTTGAGTACAATGGCCTTATAATATAACTTGATATTCAGAAGTGTGATACCTCCCACTTTATTCCTCCTTTTCAAGATTGCTGAGGTTATTCATGTTCTCTTTTGGTTCCATATAAATTTTTGGAATATGTGTTCTATATCTTTGAAGTAAGTCATTGGTATTTTAATCGGTATTGCATTAAATTTATAAATTGCTTTGGGTAATATAAACATTTTAATGATGTTTATTCTTCCTAACCATGAGCACAGTATATGCCTCCACTTGTTTGTATCTTCCCTGACTTCTTTTATCAATGTTTTATAATTTTCTGAGTACAAGTTTTTAATCACCCTGGTTAAATTTATTCCTAGGTACTTTATTTTTTTGGTTGCAATGGTAAAGGGTATTGATTCCTTAATTTCTCTTTCTGACAGTTCATTGCTAGTGTATAGAAATGCCTCTGATTTCTGAGTATTGATTGTATATCCTGCCACCTTGCTGAATTCGTTTATCAGGTCTAGTAGTTTTTTGACTGTGACTTTAGGGTTTTCTATATACAATATCATATCATCTGCAAATAATGATAGTTTTACTTCTTCTTTTCCAATTTGGATGCCTTTTATTTCTTTTTCTTGTCTGATTGCTGTGGCTAGGACTTCCAGAACTATGTTGAATAAGAGTGGTGAAAGGGGGCTCCCCTGCCTTGTTCCTGATTTTAAGGAGATTGCTTTTAATTTTTGCCCATTGAGTATGGTATTGGCTGTGGGTTTGTCATAGATGGCCTTTATCATGTTGAGGTATGTTCCCTGCATTCCTACTTTGCTGAGAGTTTTGATCATGAATGGGTGCTGGATTTTATCAAATGCTTTTTCTGCATCTATTGAAATTATCATGTGGTTTTTCTCCTTCCTTTTGTTTATGTGATGAATCACATTGATTGATTTGCGAATATTGTACCAGCCTTGCCTCCCAAGAATAAATCTCACTTGATCATGGTGTATGATTTTTTTCATATATTGCTGGATCCGGTTTGCTAATATTTTGTTCAGGATTTTTGCATCTAAATTCATCAGGGATACTGGCCTATAATTTTCTTTTTTTGTGTTGTCTTTGACTAGTTTTGGAATCAGAATTATGCTTGCCTCATAAGAGGAGCTTGGAAGTCTTCCTTCCTCTTGAATTTTTGAAATAGCTTGAGAAGGATAGGAGTTAGTTCTTTGAATATTTGGTAGAATTCGCTTGTGAAGCCATCAGGCCCAGGACTTTTCTTTTTTGGGAGCTTTTTGATAACTGTTTCAATCTCATTTGTTGTAATTGGTCTGTTTAGGTTTTCTGATTCTTCCAGATTGATTTTTGGAAGATTACATGTTTCAAGGAATTTGTCCATTTCATCTAGGTTGTCTAGTTTTTTGGCATACAGTTCTTCATAGTATTTTATTACAATATTTTGTATTTCTGTTGTGTCAGTTGTTATTTCTCCATTTTTGTTTCTAATTTTATTTTTTTGAGTCCTCTTTTTCTTGGTGAGTTTGGTTAAAGGTTCATCGATCTTGTTTACCTTTTCAAAGAACCAGCTCCTGGTTTCATTGATCCTCTGTATTGTTTCTTTAGCCTCTGTGCCATTTATTTCTGCTCTGATCTTTATTATTTCCTTCCTTCTACTAGCTCTGGGCTTTACTTGCTGTTCTTTTTCTAGTTCTTTTAGATGTAGGGTCAAGTTGTTTATTTGAGCTTTTTCTAGCTTCTTGAGGTATGCCTGTAATGCTATAAACTTCCCTCTCAGGACTGCTTTTGCTGTGCCCCATAAATTTTGAGTTGATGTATGCTCATTACAATTTGTTTCTAGGAATTTTTTAATTTCTTCTTTGATCTCATTGTTTACCCATTCCTTATTTAATAACATGCTATTTAGTTTCCAATTGTTTGAGTATTTTTCAGTTTTTGTGTTGTGTTTGATTTCTAGTTTAATGCCATTGTGATCAGAGAAAGTGCTCGATATGAATTCAATCTTTTTAAATTTGTTGAGACCGCTTTTGTGCCCTAACACATGGTCTATTCTAGAGAATGTACCATGAGCGCTTGAAAAGAATGTATATTCTGCTGTTTTAGGGTGAAAGGTTCTGAAGATATCTATTAAATCGAGTTGATCTAGCCTGACCTGTGGTGGCGCAGTGGATTACGCGTCGACCTGGAAATGCTGAGGTCGCCGGTTCGAAACCCTGGGCTTGCCTGGTCAAGGCACATATGGAAGATGATGCTTCCAGCACCTCCCCCCTTCTCTCTCTCTGTCTCTCTCTCTCTCTCCCTCTGTCTCTCCTCTCTAAAAATGAATAAAGAAAAAAAAGCTTTAAATCGAGTTGATCTAATATGTCCTTTAAGTCTGCTGTTTCTTTGTTAATTATCCAAAAGGAAGATATAACCGTTATAAATATCTACGCACCTAATATAGGAGCACCTAAATATATAAAGCAGACTTTGATGGATTTAAAGGGCGAGATCAACAGCAATACTATAATAGTAGGGGATTTCAATACCCCATTAACACCATTAGATAGATGCTCAAGAAAGAAAATTAACAAAAATTAACAGCTTTATTCTTAATGGAAACACTAGATTAGTGGTTTCAAACTAAACCACATAAACAATGTTAGTTTCTCTGAACAAGGATGAGCAACCTTTTATTTTTTAAAAGGAACATGTCATTTTCTTTTGACTTGAATGATGCATGGAAATTAAGAAGAACTTACCATTAAATAAACTATTGCCAGAAATGAAATTTAATAATAAGAATTTACAGATCAGATTTCAAGACTAGAATATGTAATGTTTCTTATAATAAATGGGGAAGGGGAAGGAAATTTGGCTTAGTGCACATAAAGAAGGTTAAAAAAAAAAGACCTGGTAAGAACAAGATGCTGAATATATATGGATTGAAGGGTGAATAAAAGACAAAATCAATGAATTTATCTACATTGCCTTTGAAGAAAATCAGAGAATGAGAGTTTGTAAATTTCTAGTTATATAAACTTGACTAAATATTCCATATTATTATGTTACAATTATTTTGGTTACCAGTAACAAAATCAGATTCTGGCCACTTTAAGGCAGATAGGAAATTTATTAGAAGAATGTAGTGTATATTTTAGACAGACTGACAACCCACCACATAAGCAAGTCAAAGGAAAAGCAAGCACTGGAAACCTCACAGCTTTTCACTAGGGATGCTAATAAAACTTTTCTTGGGACAATTATGATAAATTTTTCAGTTTCAATAATTCAAACCTCCTTATTCCTCAAATCTGAATTTTACATTGAGTTAGGTGTACATCCTTTGATCAGTTATATTTGGGCAGTTGGTCTCTACTCCTGTTTGAGGAGAAATTTCTAAGACAAGATTTGGGCTGTAAATTCCTATAGTGTACGTAGATATTAAAAAATAATAAATCAAAGTAAAAGAGAAACATATGAACATTACATTGGATTTCAAATTCAAAAATAATCTATCTGCATGCAATACTAAGATAGAGAAAAAATGTAATCATGTATTATAGCAAAAAAATGAAATTACTGTAAAAATGTAGATATGGAATTGTTACTTCTTTTGACATTTTCACCCAAGAGATTCTGACTACATTTTAAAATATCTTTGTTTTGTTGGCCCTGGCCAGTTGGCTCAGTGGTAGAGCGTCAGCCTGGCGTGCAGAAGTCCCGGGTTTGATTTCCGGCCAGTGCACACAGGAGAAGCGCCCATCTGCTTCTCCACCCCTCCCCTTCTCCTTCCTCTCTGTCTCTCTCTTCCCCTCCCGCAGCCGAGGCTCCACTGGAGCAAAGATGGCCCAGGCACTGGGGATGGCTCCTCGGCCTCTGCCCCAGGCACTAGAGTGGCTCTGGTCACAACAGAGCAGTGCCCCGGAGGGGCAGAGCATCGCCCTCTGGTGGGCAGAGCATTGCCCCCTGGTGGGCATGCCAGGTGGATCCCGGTCAGGCACATGCGGGAGTCTGTCTGACTGTCTCTCCCCGTTTCCAGCTTCAGAAAAATACCCAAAAAACTAATAATAATAAATAAATAAATACCTTTGTTTTGTTTAAATATTTATTTTGTATAAATTAAGTAATATTTCAAAAATATATAAAAAATTAAAAGCTAATAAAATAAATATCTGTTCTTAATATCCAGATATTTTGTGATGCAAAATATTAAGGTATTTCTATAGTTCTTTTAAATCTTATTTTTAAATAATTATAAAAGATTTTGAATATAACTGAACCATTATTTTTCCTTTCTTTCCAGAAATAACCATTTTCTTGAAGATGTTTACTATTCCCAACTATTATTTTGAATATTTCATACATACCTAGGTATCCATCAATAGTATATATATATCATTGTTGTGTGTTTTAAATTCACATATCATACTCATAGTACCTATCACTAACTGGATTTTATTATTCAATAGCATATTTGTGAGATTCAGTCATGTTAATACCTGTAGGTTTTTTTTATTTATTTTATTTTTTTCAATAAAATATTTATTTAATAGATAAAATACATGTATTTTTATAGTTACTTTAGGTAGTACCTACATCAAACACACAGATTTCATACTAATATTTTTTAATAACATACATAAGCCAGACAAGTGAATTTCTATTTATTTATTTATTGTGTTTACATAGTCTAGTGTATCCCCAAAAGCATCCGCCTTCCCTCATATTCCCCTCAACATCTACCTTATCCCCCTCTCAGCTGCTCCTTCCCCCCTTCCCTTCAGGTTTAATTACATTCCTCAATTCATATTGTTCCTTGGATTCCTCAAATGAGTGAGGTCATATGATTTTTTTTTTTTCTCTGTCTGGCTGATTTCACTCAACATAATAGTTTACAGGTCCATCCATATTGTTGCAAAATGTAATATTTCCTTTTTTTCATGTCCCCATAGTATTCCATTGTATATATGTACCACTGCTTTTTAATCCACTCATCCACTGATGGACACTTGGGCTGTTTCACAGATCTTCGCTATTGTGAACAATGCTGTCATAAACATGGGGGTGCATTTCCTTTCTTCAGTAGGTGATATGGTGTCCTTGGGATATATTTCTATAAGTGGGATGGCTGGGTCAAAGGGCAGTTCCATTTCTAATTTTTTGAAGAATCTCCATATTGTTTTCCACAGTGGCTGCACCAGTCTGCATTCCCACCAGCAGTGCAGGAGGGTTCCCCATTCTCCACATCCTCACCAGCACCTATCATATGTTGTTTTGTCAATGAGCGCCATTCAGACTGATGTGAGGTGGTATCTCATTGTAGTTTTAATTTGCATTTCTCTAATGATTAGTGATGTTGAACATTTTTTCATTTGTCTATTGGCCATCTGTATGTCCTCTTTGGAGAAGTGTCTATTCATTTCTTGTGCCCATTTTTTGATTGGATTATTTGTCTTCCTGGTATTGAGTTTTATAAGTTCTTTATAAATTTTGGTTATTAACCCCTTATTAGATGTATTGTCAAATATGTTCTCCCATTGTGTGGTTTTTCTTTTTATTCTGTTCATATTATCTTTAGCTGTTAAAAAGCTTTTTAGTTTGATATAGTCCCATTTGTTTATTCTGTCTTTTATTTCACTTGCCTATGGAGATAAATCAGCAAATATATTGCTGCAATAGATGTTGGTGAGTTTACTACCTATGTCTTCTTCTAAGATGCTTATGGTTTCACTACTTACATTTAAGTCTTTTATCCATTTTGAGTTTATTTTTGTGCGTGGTGTAAGTTGGTGGTCTAGTTTAATTTTTTTGCAGGTAGCTGTCCAATTTTCCCAACACCATTTGTTAAAGAGACTGTCTTTACTCCATTGTATGCTCTTACTTCCCTTGTCAAATATTAGTTGTCCATAAAGGTGTGGGTTTATTTCTGGGTTCTCTGTTCTGTTCCATTGATCGATATGCCTGTTCTTATGCCAGTACCAAGCTGTTTTGAGAGTGATGGCCTTGTAATATAACTTGATATCTGGAAGTGTGATACCTCCCACTTAATTCTTCTTTTTCAAGATTGCTGAGGCTATTTGTGTGTTCTTTATTTTGGTTCCATATAAATTTTTGAATAAATTTTTGAAATATGTGTTCTATATCTTTGAAGTATGTCATTGGTATTTTAATTGATATTGCATTGAATTTATAAATTGGTTTGGCTAATATAGACAGTTTAATGATGTTTTCTTCCTAACCATGAACATGGTATATGTTTCCACTTGTTCATGTCTTTCTTGATTTCTTTTATCAATGTTTTATAACTTTCTGAGTACAAATCTTTAACCTCCTTAGTTAAATTTACTCCAAGGTACTTTATTATTTTTTTTTTGTTGCGATAGTGAAGGGGATTGTTTTCTTAATTTCCCTTTCTGGCCTGATTGGGTGGTGGTGAAGTTGATAGAGCGTCGGACTGGGATGAGTCCCCAAGGTCACCAGCTTGAGCGTGGGCTTATCTGGTTTGAGCAAAGCTCACAGCTTGGACCCAAGGTCACTGGCTTGTGCAAGGGGTTACTCAGTCTGCTATAGCCCCACGGTCAAGGCACATATGAGAAAACAATCAATGAACAACTAAAGTGCCACAACAAATAATTGATAATTGATGATTCTCATCTCTCTCCTTTCCTGTCTGCTGTCTGTCTGTCCTATCTATCCCTCTCTCTGACTCTCGCTATGTCTCTGTAAAAAAAAAAAAATTCTCTTTCTGACATTACATTGTTTGTATATAAAAATGCCTCTGATTTCTGTGTATTAATTTTATATCCTGCCACCTTGCTGAATACATTCATAAAATCCAGTAGTTTTTTTTTTTTTTTTTCCTGAAGCTGGAAACGGGGAGAGACAGTCAGACAGACTCCCGCATGTGCCCGACAGGGATCCACCCAGCACGCCCACCAGGGGGCGACGCTCTGCCCACCAGGGGGCGATGCTCTGCCCCTCCGGGGCATCACTCTGTTGTGACCAGAGCCACTCCAGTGCCTGGGGTAGAGGCCAAGAAGCCATCCCCAGCCCCGGGCCATCTTTGCTCTAATGGAGCCTCGCTGCGGGAGGGGAAGAGAGAGACAGAGAGGAAGGAGAGGGGGAGGGGTGGAGAAGCAAATGGGCACTTCTCCTGTGTGCCCTGGCCGGGAATCGAACCCGGGACTTCTGCACGCCAAGCCGATGCTCTACCACTGAGCCAACCGGCCAGGGCCAAATCCAGTAGTTTTTTGACTGTGACTTTAGGGTTTTCTATATACAATATCATATCATCTGCAAATAATCATTGTTTTACTTCTTCTTTTCCAAATTTGGATACCTTTTATTTCTTCTTGTCTGATTGCTGTGGCTAGGACTTCCAGAACTATGTTGAATAAGAGTGGTGAAAGGGGGCACCCCTGCCTTGTTCCTGATTTTAGGGGAATTGCTTTTAGTTTTTGTCCATTAATTATGATTTTGGCTGTGAGTTTGTCATAGATGGCTTTTATCATATTGATGTATGTTTCCTGTATTCCCACTTTGATAAGAGTTTTGATCATGAATGGGTGCTGGATTTTATCAAATGCTTTTTCTGCATCTATTGAAATTATCATGTAGTTTTTCTCCTTCCTTTTGTTTATGTGGTGAATCACATTGATTGATTTATGAATGTTGTACCAGCCTTGCCTCCCCAGAATAAAAATCCCACTTGATCATGGTGTATGATTTTTTTTCATGTATTGCTGGATCCAGTTTGCTAATATTTTTTTGAGGATTTTAGCATCTAAATTCATCAGGGATATTTGCCAATAATTTTTTTGTTTGTGTTGTCTTTGCCTGATTTTGGAATTAGAATTATGCTCACCTCATAAAAGAAACTTGAAAGTGTTCCTTCCTCTTGAATTTTTTGAAATAGCTTGAGAAGGATAGGAGTTATTTCTTCCTTGAATATTTGGTAGAATTCACCAGTGAAGCCATCAGGCTCAGGACTTTTCTCTTTGGGAGCTTTTTGATAAATGTTTTGATCTCATTTTTTGTAATCAGTCTGTTTAGGTTTTCTGATTCTTCCAGATTGATTTTTGGAAGATTATATGTTTCAAGGAATTTGTCCATTTCACCTAGGTTGTTTATTTTTTTGGCATACAATTCTTCATAGTATATTCTTACAATATTTTTTATTTTTGTTGTGTCAGTTGTTATTTCTCCACTCTCATTTCTAATTTTTTTTATTTGAGTTCTCTCTCTTTTTTTCTTGGTGAGTGTGGTTAAAGGTTCATTGATCTTATTTACCTTTTTAAGAATCAGCTCCTTGTTTTTTTGATCCTCTGTATTGTTTCTTTAGCCTCTATGCCATTTGTTTCTGCTCTGATCTTTATTTTTTTCTTACTTCTACTACTTCTGGGCTTTTCTTACTGTTCTTTTTCTAGTTCCTTTAGATGAACGGTTAGGTTATTTTAGCTTTTTCAAATTTCCTTAGGAATTCCTGTAGTGCTATGAACTTCCCTCTCAGGACTGCTTTTACTGTGTCCCATACATTTTGAGTTGTTGTATGTTCATTATCATTCATTTCTAGCAATTTTTTTATTTCTTCTTTGATTTCATTGTTAATCCATTGTTTATTTAATAACATGCTATTTAGTTTCCATGTGTTTGAGTATTTTTCCATTTTTCTATTGTGGTTGATTTCTAGTTTCTTGCCATTGTGATCAGAGAAAATGCTTGATATGAATTCAATCTTCTTAAATTTGTTGAGACCCCTTTTGTGTCTTAACATGTGGTTTATCCTAGAGAATGTACCATGAGCACTTGAAAAGAATGTATATTCTGCTGCTTTAGGGTGAAAGGTTCTGAAGATATCTATTAAATCGAGTTGATCTCGTGTGTCCTTTAAGTCTGCTGTTTTTTTGTTTTTTTTCTTTCTTGAGGATCTATGTAAGTGTTGTTAGTCAGGTATTAAAATCTCCTACTATTATTGTAGTGCTGTTGATTTCACCCTTTATATCCATCAAAGTCTGCTTTATATATTTAGGTGCTCCCATATTATGTGCGTAGATATTTATGATGGTTATATCTTCCTGTTGGATTGCTCCCTTTATCATTATGTAGTGACCATCTTTATCTCTTACTATAATAGCCTTTGTTTTAAAGTCCATTTTGTCTGATATAAGTATTGTTAGCCCAGCTTATGTTTTATTTTCTTTTGCATGAAATGTTTTTTTTCCATCCTTTTACCTTTAGTCTATATGTATCTTTTGTTTTAAGGTGTGTTTCTTGTAGACAGCATATGTATGGGTCCTGTTTTCTTATCCATGCAGCTACTGTATGTCTTTTAATTGGATCATTTAATCCATTTAAATTTTAGGTTATTATTGATATGTAGTAGATTATTGCTATTTTGTTCTTTAAAGCAGTGGTCCCCAACCCTTGGGCCACAGACCAATACTGGTCTGTGGGCCATTTGGTACTGGTCCACAGAGAAAAAATAAATAACTTACATTATTTCCGTTTTATTTATATTTAAATCTGAACGATGTTTTATTTTTTAAAAAATGACCAGATTCTCTCTGTTACATTCATCTAAGACTCACTCTTGATGCTTGTCTCAGTCACATGATACATTTATCCATCCCACCCTAAAGGCCGGTCCGTTAAAATATTTTCTGACATTAAATTGGTGCGTGGCCCAAAAAGTGTTGGGGACCACTGCTTTAAAGCTATATTCCTCTTTTGCTGTATTATTTCCCCACTTTGTTCTGTTTACAACTGGCTTCTTAACATTTCTTACATTCTTGGTTTGGTTATAATGAATTCCTTAAGTTATTTTTTGTCGGGAAGCTTTTTATTTCTCCTTTGATTTTAAACGATATCCTTGATGGATAAAGAAGTCTTGGTTGTAGGTTCTTGTTCTGCATTACTTTGAATATTTCTCGCCGTTCCCTTCGAGCCTCAAGTGTTTCTGTTGAGAAGTCGAATGTCATCCTTATGGGGGCTCCTTTGTAGATGATAGTCTTTTTTTTCTCTAGCAGCTTTTAATATTTTCTCTTTATTTCTTAGCTTTGCTATTTTAATTATGATGTGTCTTGCTATGGATTTCTTTGTGTTTCTCTTTAATGGAGTTCTCTGTGCTTCTATAATTTGTGTGACTTTGTCCTGCATCAATTTAGGGAAGTTTTCAGCTATGATTTGATTGAACAAGGTTTCTAACACTTGCTCTTTCTCTTCTTCTTCAAGAATTCCTATGATGAGGATGTTGTTTCTCTTTAGATTGTCACAGCGCTCTCTTAGTGTTTCCTCAGATATTTTATTCTCTTTTATTTTTGCTACTCCGCTTCTGTGTTTTCATTTATCTTGTCTTCTAAATTGCTGATTTGATCCTCTGCTTCATCCAGCCTGCTATTAATTGGTTCTAGTGTAGTCTTCATTTCAGATAATGTATTTGTCATTTCTGACTGGTTCTTCTTTATCATTTCAATGTCCTTTTTAATACTTGTTATTTCTTTATTTATGTGCTCACTGTGACCAACCATTGTTGTTCTAATATTTTTCAGCATTCTAATAACCATTATTTTAAACTCTGCCTCTGATAGTTTGCTTATATCCATCTCACTCAGCTCTTTTTCTGAGGGTTTCTCTTGTTGAGTCATTTGGATTGCACTTCTCTGTCTTTCCATTTTATCTGTGTTGCCCTGGACTTCCCTAGTTGGGACCTGGGGAAGGTCAGTGGAAGTCACTGCCTGTGACTGGTTCTTATCCACTTTTTGGGAGCTACAGGTTATCCAGATGTTGTGGCTGCCTCTGCTGGGTCCAGGTGCCATTGTAAATATCAGCTGCACTCCTCCGCTTGCTTTTATCTACTCTTGGCCTGGGAGAAGTAACTTTAAATGTTCAAGCACCCCTAAAATCTGCTTTCTGTTGTCTTTTATTGCTGGCTACTTGTTGGGCTCACGACTGTACTTCAGTGATTAGGTACAGTATTAGATATGGCCTACTTCTTGGCTTTAGGTGTTTTTCTATCTAGACATTTTAGCTTCCATTTTGTGGTCTCTCTACCAGGCTACTGCTGCTGTGGCTGCCCGGGGCTTTTGGGTTCGGGCGCTGCTGGCTCCAGCCCACCTCTGACTGCTGATGCCCTGGTTGGGCTCACACATGCCCACGCACCTATTTGGACCTCTTCTGGGACTGCCTGAGTCAGTTCAGATCTCAGCTGCCATCTCTGGGGTCGCATGCACACTCTCGGATCTCTGCTGGGTTTGCCCATGCTGACGTTACTGCTGAGGGCATGTCCACACCTTGAGCAGCTTTGTGCACTGCCAGGGTTCCTACAGTAGTTGGCGCATCTTCCGCTGTGGCTGGCAGACTCACGTGCATGCACCTGTGCTTCCCCACTGGGGCTCTGCCTCCACTCGGATCACTGCCAAGGGCTCCTCCAGATCCCCATGGCTGCCAGGAAAATTCTGATGTTGCTGGTGGGTCTCTGCTTCCCCACTCAGTTGCCACTGGGGCTCTGCCTCTGCTTGGATCACTGCCAAGGGTGTGTCCAGCCCTGGGCTGGCTTGCATGCCTGCCTGGCTCCTCACCACTACCAGGGAACTTCTGCCTTCACTGGCGGGCTTGTGCTGCCTCCGTGTTACCCCTCTGTTGACTCTTGGGCCTCTGTGTTCACCTAGGGAAGGCCACTCAGGGAGCAGGGGTGTATGTGAGTCCAGGCTTGCCCAGCGGCAATGGCGGTGCCGGGATCCATTGGCTGGCCTGCGTGTGCTCACTTGAACCTCTGCAGCTGCACCTTGCTGCCTCCAGCCTGTCAGCCCCCGGCAAGCACCCTGCAGTGCAGTGGGTGGTGTAGTTTAGACCTCTGCATGCCCTATTGGTGTCCCTAACATGGCACCTGGTGCTAAGCGCCTTTGTTCTAGCTAGGGTAGGGGAGCCTCCAGTGGATGGGGCACTTTCTTTCCTTTGCTGGTGATGCTGGTTCACTTTAAATCTGGGGAGTGACTGAGTCCAGGGTTTAGGGTGACATCCTGGAGCCCTGGGAAAGTAGCTGTGAATGAGGTTCTCTATGCAGTTCCTTTAATACAGAGCCTCGGTCTGAGAATCCTGCCTCCTCTCAAACTGTCCAGGTATTTTTCTCAGCCAAATATAGTCAGTCAGCCCCTTCCCATCTCTAGGAATCTTGGCTGGGATTCTGGTTTGGGGGATAAAGACCTGTAACTCGCTGAATGGCCCTCCCCTTCATGAAAATTCCTCCCAGGCACCACTCCCCATTCCCTGCTCCCCAGTACAGGAAGCAGGGTAGCCTTCTCCATCCCTCCGCCCCTTCTACCAGACTCCGTGTGGATTCTTTGGTGTTCCTAGGTTGTAGAATCCTCCTAGTTCAGTCTAAAATTTGTCTTTCATGATGAGTGTTCTCAGATTTAGGTTGTAATCCACCTTGGTTCAGGGAAGTGGGAGTTAGTGCACCTGCCTACTCTGTGGCCATCTTTGAATCCTAGTTCATTTATTTTAAATGCTAAAGAATTCCATTGTGTGACTTAACAGCACATTAACAAGTACTGAGATTGTTTACTTTCCCACTTCCTGCCTGTCTGCTTACCAAAAGCATAATGCAGTAAGACATTATAGAATTACACTAATCAATACAGAAAGTACTCATGCATGGATAGTTCAAAGAGAAAACAAGAGAAAAAAAAGAACTTAGAAGTAGACCCATATAAATATGGAAACAAATTACAGAAGATCCTTGAGGATGTGATCCTAAAACCATGAAAAAAAATGGCTTCACAGTTGCATTAGTTATTGTATGAGGTTTACAATAGCACACAAAATATATAATTTTAGATTTTGTTTACAGCTCTGAAGTAGAATGACACTTTGTTTACAGCTCTGAAGTAGAATGACATTTCTTTAACAACATAAAAAAAGAATAAGTGATAAAGAAAAATTGATAAATTGGATTATATTAAAATTAATACTTATATTTTTAAAAGGCATAATTATAAAAAAGAATAAAGGCATTAATGGGTTATGAAATATACAAAGACTATTTAAAATATGTGAAGTTTCAAAAACTCTTAAAAATACTACTAGAACCCATAGTTAAAAGAATAATACACAAAAACTAATAACAGACAAGTTTCTAAAGCAGTAAGCTGGTCAGTATTAATATAAAAAAGGTAAAGCATCACTAGTAATCAAAAAAGTAAAATTAAAACAAGTGACATTATATTCCACTTCATCAGAGAAAAATATCAATGTATGATATAAACAAATGGTTAATCTATGTAGTAACAAGGGTCACAGTGCTGGTCAGAACTTAAACTGTAAAAGCCCTCTATACATAAAACAGGCAATATCTATTAAAACTACTCACGCTTAGACAAACTTGTATAATTATGTATGAGAAACAGTAATAAAAACAATCACTACAGCACTGTTAAAATCTAAAACAAAATGTGCATCAATAGAAAATGAGTAATTCTTTTTAAGGTAGAATAGTAAACACTAGTGAAAAAGAGGTAAACTAAAGTTATATGTATCAATATCAAGAGATCTACATAAAAATAATTTTTGAATATTCTTGATTAAGAATACATACACTCTGTTATTGATTATAGCAATTTAAAATATAAATAAATTATGCATTAAGGTGAATAATGCTATTGTTTAGGATTATATATTCATGTACTGAAACTTTAAAGACATATATGAAAGTCAGTAATACCAAAATTAGTAGTTACTTCTGAGGGAGAGGAAGTGGGATGTGATCCAGGATGAATACATAGGTATCTAAAACATTTGCAATTATTCCATCCCTCAGAGGATCAATTTCAATATAGTGTTCACCATACATTTCTGCATGTTAAAAAGGTTTCTTATTAACAGGAAAGCAATAAAGTCATTGACTGAATAGCCATTCTTCCAAATATAACCCAAAATAGAGACAATCACTAAAGTAATTTCTCTGGTAATATTTTAAACTTTTAGTAGGTCAATACAATAAAAATAGAATATCTGCAATAAGCCCAACATTTATTAGAATTTAATACATGAAAGCCTGAAACTACCATAGAAGATGGACAAAATTCACAATCTGATGATTCACAGAAGAATCATAAATGACATCTGCACATTATTCTGTATATTACCCTTATATAAAGTATAATTTATAATTATATAAACATCTATTAACTATATTTACATATGGAGATAAAAAGAAGCCAAACTATTATTAAAAGTAGTTTAAAAGAGATAACATTTTAAGTAATTTTTCATTTGTAATTTTCTAAAATAATGTATAAAAAATTAAAAATTAAAAAAATTTTTTTTTGTTTTTTTGTTTTTTTGTTTTTTTAATTTTTTATTTTATTTATTCATTTTTGAGAGGAGAGAGAGAGGGAGAGAGACAGGGGAGAGGAGCTGGAAGCATCAACTCCCATATGTGCCTTGACCAGACAAGCCCAGGGTTTCGAACCAGCGACCTCAGCATTTCCAGGTCGACGCTTTATCCACTGCGCCACCACAGGTCAGGCAAAAATTAAAAAAAATTAAAAATTTTATCAAAATTTTACACACATTGCCACAGTCCACTCTCACCAAATTTTTCTTTTCCTTTCAGAGACAACTGCTTTAGAATATTTTATATGATTCTATTGATATTTATATATAAATATCTCTATAATATGATTATATTACTATGTGTGGATTTTTTTTTTTGGTGGAGGAGGGGATGGAAGAAAATTTGTCTCTGGATGCACTTTACCTCTCTCCTCATCTGTGCCATATTACAGGTTGAGATAACATGTACTGTTTTTATTGATGTGTCAGTGAAAACACTACATACAGCAGAGAAACATCAGATGTTATAATTACTCTTCCTTTTATACAAATATGAGTGTTTTCCATTTTGAGCTTATTGTGGTAAGGTTTTTTAAAATTATTATTATTGTATTCTCTGTACTGCCATTATTTTCTTAGTTTTCTAGTTATACCCATTAAGCATCCCCTTCCCTAACCCTGCTGGTACACAACTCTTCTTAATACATTTCAATATTTAATAAATTATCAATTTATTTTGTAAAAGATATTCCTCCTTATAAAACCCATCCTGGATAATGTCAGAGTAATGGCAGTATGAGAGATACCCTTGATCATTCCCCTTGAAATTTCAACAAATTGAACAGCTATAACTCAGCACAGAAACACCAGCAGAGCTCACTGGCTTGCTTGAAAGATCTGCACATAGTAGAATTGATTAAAGTTGGGAAGCTTGAGAAGGGGGACAGAAGATAAGGCACACTAGCAGTTGACTCGGGAGAGAGGAGAGGGCTGAACTGTCCAAGTTTTCATCTGCTGGAACTCTAGAGAAGGGAGAGACCTGGATGACTGGATCTTTTTCTGCAAGAAGGAGAGAAGAGATTGGGGGGAATTTGGTGTGATACTAAACCAAAGTGGCAGAGTGTATGGTCATGGCCAGTATTCCCAAGGTCTGCCAGCATCCCACACTCAGACAGACACAAAAATACAAGGTGCAGCACATCAGCCTCCCAGATCCTGCCTCCTTTCTCTCATGGGGTGTGGAGAGTGGCAGAGATATACCCCATAGCTGAAGAACAGAGGTGCTCTGTATCTGGTCCCCTGCTCTGTTGGGACACAGGGAGGAGCAACCAGGGGCCTGATATAGCCATTGCTAAAACCATCAAGTATTCACAACTAGTCTTATTCATCATCATAACTGCAGCCCTGCCTTCACCTTTGGAACAGCAACTTCTCAGCAGAGTTCAGCCTGGGACTTTACAGAGTTAAAACTTGTAATCCAGTGCTACCTACTTAAAAAAAGATGGAAAAACCACTTGAAAATGTTTTATTTTCTTCCCATGTTTTGTTGATCTTTTGGGTTTTTTTTTCTTGTTGTTCTGACTGCTTTTGATTATTTTTTGTTTTTATTTTTGGTGGTTTTTCTCTTTTCTTTTTAAATTTTAAGTTTAAAAAATTTTTAATTTTTTTTTTGTTGTTCTTTGCTTGATTTCTTAACAATACCACTCTCAAGTGCCCTCAAGGCAGAAAATAAATACCATGAATAACCAACAAAGAGAAGCAGTCCAGAAATAAAATAAAAAATCTCCAGAAAGCAATCTCAATCACATGGATACTTGGAGTTAAGCAATAGAGAATTCAAAATGGAAGTTCTGAAATACTCAAGGAGATGCAAGAAAACTCTAAAAGACAATGTAATAAAATCAGAAAACAAAATGAATACTTTACCAAGGATATTAGAACTTTAAAAATAGAGATGAAGAACCCAATACATGAATTGAAAAATAAGCTAACAAGTTTAGCTAATAGAATAGACTTGATAGAGGAGAGAATCAGTGACACTGAAGACAAGTAACTAGAGATGACACAGAAGGAAGAAGATAAAGACTCAAGATTTTTAAAAAATAAATAATTGATGAAAAATCCCAAGCCTATGTAAAGACTTAGATCCTCTGTTCCAAAAAGCAAACAGAATACCTAGTTGCCCAAACCCAAACAGGCCTTCTCCAAGGCACATTGTAATAAAAAGTCAAAAAATAAATAAAAATAAGAAACCCATGACAAAGAGTGAATCCTCAAAGGAACTAGGAAAAAGAAAACTTAACATATAAATGAAGGCCCATCAGGTTATCATAAGACTTTTTAGCAGAAATTCTATATACCAGAAGAGAGTAGATCCAAACATTCAAAGTACTGAAAGAGAGAAATTACTATCCAAGAATACTATAGCCATCAAAGTTGTTATTGAAATATCAAGGAGAAATATATATGTTTCCAGAAATACAGAAGCAGAGGGAATTTATCACCAGAAAACCCAAACTGCAGGAAATTCTCAATGGGGTTATCTACTATATTCAAAGAACAAAACAACAAAAACTACAAGTAAAAGCTCCAAAATGTTTACAACATGAAAAAGGATAATTTGTGACAACAAAAACATAAAAGGGGAGAGGTTAAAGGTCTGAACTAGCATATGAGAATAAAGTGTAAGCACTCATAAAAAAAAAAGACTCTTGTATATGATAAACTTTTTGCCCAAATAACCTAACAGTAACCGCCCATGAAAAAAAATTATACTGAAACACATAGATCAAAAAAGGAAGAAATAGGAAAAAGAATTAAAAAATGCCACCAAACAAAACCAACTGACAGAAACACAGAAGAGAAGGACGAAAGAAGACACAGAGCTATCAGAAGACAAAACATAAAACGGCTATAGGAAATTATCAAGTGTCAATAATTACCCTAAATGTAAATGGACTGAACTCATTAATAAAGAGGCACAGAGTTGTAGATTAGATCAAAAAGCAAAACTAAACCATATGCTCCCTTCAAGAGGCACATCTAAGCCGCAAGGACAAAAGTAGACTCAAAGTAAAAGGTTGGAAAATGATTCTACAAGCAAATAATTCTTAACAAAAAGAAGGAGTGGCCATACTAAAATGTGACAATGCTGACTGCAAGACAACCATGGGAACAAGAGACAATGATGGATATTCCATAATGATAAAGGGGACAATCGATTAAGAAGACATAACACTTCTTAATATATAGGCACTAAATTAGGGAGCAACAAAATATATAAGGCATCTACTATTTGATCTAAATATTGAAACAGACAGAAATACAATCATACTTGAAGAACTCAACACACCACTGATGGCTTTAGATAAATCTTCCAAACAGAAAATCAATAAATATTAGCCTTAAAGGACACACTAGACCAAATAAACATAATAGACATTTACAGAAAACTTTATCCAAGAACATGAGATTATACATTTTTTCCAGTGTGCATGTAACATTATCATGAATAGACCATATGTTGGGCCACAAAACTAACATCAACAAATTCAAGATTGAATTTATACCAAGCATGTCATCTTATCATAAGACTTTGAAATTAGAAGTCAAATGCAAGAAGGAAGTAAAGAAACCCACAAATATGTGGAAATTAAACAACATACTTTTAAAAAATTACTGAGTCAAAGAAGAAATAAAAACAGAGAGAAAAATAAAATGAGAATGACAATTTGAGATATCAAAACTTCTGGAATGCAACAAAAGCAGTAATAAGAGGGAAGTTTATATCATTACAGGCTTATATCAAGAAACAAGAAAGATGCCAAGTAAATAACTTAACATTACATCTTAAGGAACTATATATAAAAAAAGAACAAAGTCAACCCAAAGTTAACAGAAGAAAGAAAATATTAAAAATTAGAGCAGGACTAAATAAAATAAAGAACAAAAAAAAAAACTATAGAAAATGTTAATACAACAAAGAGCCGGTTCTTTGAAAAGATCAATAAAATTGATAAACTCCTAGCTAGACTCAGTAAGGAACAAAAAGAATTAGTTCATATCAACAAAATCCAAAATGACAAAGGAGAAATTACCACAGACATCATAGATATACAAAGGATTATACTAAGATACTATGAAAAATTATATGCCACCAAATTAAAAAATATAGAAGAACTGAATAAGTTCCTAGAACTATACAATCTTCCTAGCCTGAATTATAAAGAAGTAGAAAACCTAAATAGACCTCTAAGCAGGGAGGAAACAACTAAAACAAACCTTTCCTAAAATAAAAGTCTAGGATCAGAAGGCTACACTGGTAAGTTATACCAAACATTCAAAAAAATTTGATACCTATCTTCTCAAATTCTTCCAAAATATTGAACAAGAAGCAATACTCCCTTGGCCCTGGCCGGTTGGCTCAGCGGTAGAGCATTGGCCTAGCATGCGGAGGACCCGGGTTCGATTCCTGGCCAGGGCACATAGGAGAAGCGCCCATTTGCTTCTCCACCCCTCCGCCGCGCTTTCCTCTCTGTCTCTCTCTTCCCCTCCCACAGCCAAGGCTCCATTGGAGCAAAGATGGCCCGGGCACTGGGGATGGCTCTGTGGCCTCTGCCTCAGGCGCTAGAGTGGCTCTGGTCGCAACATGGCGACGCCCAGGATGGGCAGAGCATCACCCCCTGGTGGGCAGAGCGTCGCCCCATGGTGGGCGTGCCGGGTGGATCTCGGTCGGGCGCATGCGGGAGTCTGTCTGACTGTCTCTCCCTGTTTCCAGCTTCAGAAAAATGAAAAAAAAAAAAAAAAAAAAAGAAGCAATACTCCCTAATACATTTTCTGTGGCCAGCATAACCCTGATACAAAACCTGGCAAGAACAACACAAAAAAAGAAAACTACAGACCAATATCTCTAATGTATACAGGTGCGAAAATCCAAATAAAGAAAAATACTCGCAAATTTTATACAACAGTTTATTCAAAATATAATTATATCATGATCAAGTGAGATTCATTTCAGGAGCACAAGGATGGTTCAATATACACCAATCAATCAATCAATCAATCTAATATACTATATCAATAAAACAAAAAATAAAAGTTAAATGATCCTATCAATAGATGGAGAAATGACATTTGGTAAGATATAACCAACATCCATTCATGTTAAAACACTCCATAAAATGTGTATAGAAAGAAAGTCCTTCAATGTAATAAAGGCCATATATGACAATCCTTCAGTCAATATCAGACTCAACAGTATAAAACTGAAAGCTTTTTCTTTAAAATGAGGAACAAGACAAGAATGCCCACTGTCTCCTTTTTTTAATTTTTTAAAAATTTAATTTATTGGAATTTAATTTACATAGATTCCAGTGTCACCCTGAATGCATTCCTCCCCCCCCCCCCATATTTTCCTCAACAACTTTATTCTACATAGTTCTGGAAGTCTGAGCCAGAGCAATCAGGCAAGAGAAAGTAATAAAAGGCAACCATCCTGGGAAAGGATTAATGGTATCACCTTTTTCAGATGACATGATCCTGCATATGCAAAGCCCCAAAGACTACCAAAAAATTATTGGAAACAATAAACAAATACAATAAAGTCATAGAATACAAAATCAATATACAAATGTCTTATCTTTTCCTACATGCCAACAACAAAACTTCAGAAAATGAATTTAAAAAAGCAATTCTTTTTACAATTGCTACAACAATAAAAAATACCTAGGAATAAATTTAACAAAGAATGTAAAGAACCTATATACTGAAAATGACAAAGCATTGTTAAAATAAATTGAAAAAAAAAAGCACAATGAAATGGAAAAAATATTTCCTTGTTCATGGATGGGAAGAATCAACATAGTTAAAATGGCCATATTACCCAAAGCAATATACAAATTTAATAACCCCCCCCCAAATTCCAATGTCATTTTTAAAAGAAGTGGAACAAGAAAATTACCAGATTTCTATGAATCTATAAAAGACCCCAAATACCCAAAACAATCCTGAGAAAAAAGAATGGAATGGGAGGTGTTATATACTACTGGACTTCAAATTACACTATAGAGCCACATTAATCAAAAAGCATGATATTGGCAGAAAAACAGACATACCAAACAATGGAACAGAATCAAAAGTCCAGAAATAAAACCACATACGTATAAACTAATAATCTTTAACTAAGGAGCCAAAAATATACAATGGAGAAAAGAAAGCCTCTTTAATAGATAGTGCTGGAAAACTGTCTTTGTCACACAAAAAAAGGAAGAAAGAAAAGAAAACATAGGCACTAAACTTATGTATCTTGGCCATAGAGAACATTTTATGAATTTGACCCCAAAGCCAAGGGAAATAAAGGCAATAATAAATGAGTGGAACTATATCAAACTGAAAAGCTCCTGCACACCAAAAGATATGACAAGAAAACAAAAAGATAGCCAATCAAATGGGAGATGAAATTCACAAACAACAACTCTGATAATGAGGTAATATCCAAAATATTTAAAAACCTAATAAAGCTCAAAACAAACAAGCAAAAAGTTCTCCACCTCTGCCCCTCTCTTTCCTCTCTGTCTCTCTCTTCCCCTCCCGCAGCCAAGGCTCCATTGGAGCAAAGTTGGCCTGGGCGCTGAGGATGGATCCATGGCCTCTGCCTCAGGTACTAGAATGGCTCTGGTTGCAACAGAGCAAAGCCCCAGATGGGCAGCACATCGCCCCGTGGTGGGCATGCCAGGTGGATCCCGGTTGTGCGCATGCGGGAGTCTGTCTGACTGCCTCCCTGTTTCCAACTTCAGAAAAATACAAAAAAAAAAAAATGGGAAGAGGATTTGAACAGACACTTCTTACACGAAGACATACATAAAGACAACAGATATATGAAAAGATGCTCATCTTTACTATCTCTTAGAGAAATACAAATCAAAACTATAATGAGATAACACCTCATACCTGTTAGATTGGCTGTTAACAACAAGACAAGTGTTGGAGAGGCTGTGGAGAAAAAGGAATCCTCATTCACTGCTAGTGGGAATGTAAACTGGCACAGCATTATGGAAGACAGTATTGTGGTACCTCAAAGAATCAAGAATACAATTACCATGTGACTCAGCAATTCCTTAACTGGGTATCTATCCAAAAACTCAAAATCATTGATATGCAAAGACATGCACCCCCATGTTCATCACAGCATTTTTCATGATGGTCAAGACATGGAAACAACCAAAATGTCCCTTGATTGAAGATTGGATAAAGAAGATGTGATACGTAAATATAATGGACTACTGAATCATAAAATAGGATGATATATTGCCATTTACAACAACATGGATGTATCTTGAAAACATTATACTAACTGAAATAAGTGAATCAGAAAAAGCTAAGAATTGTATGATTCCACAAATAGGTGGTATATAAAACTGACACTCATGGACATAGATAAAAGTGAGGAGGGTGGTATGGGGGAGGGAGAGGAGTAATGAAGGATAAATATATGGTGACAGAAAATGATTTGACTTTAGGTGATGGGCATTAAACACAATCAGCAGTTCAAATGCTATAGAGATGTTCACCATAAACCTATATACTCTTACTGATCAATGTCACCCCATTAAGGTTAATTTTAAAATAAAAAGATAAAAATAAAACCCATCCTGGTACAAATTTCTCTGGATATTCTCTTAACCTGTTTCACAGCTCTCATCTTGTGATTGGTATTTTTTCTACTCTCTTTGTTGAAACACTTTTCCCAGGTTATGTCTTCTTGGTTTACTCCCTAATTTTAATAGAAAGCATCTTCCAGTATTTTTCTGAAAATTACTGCATGGCAGATAAAAAGTCTTTCACATACTGACCTTAGATTTCCAGATTGTATTGTCCCCTCATAAAGCATAGACATATTCCTTTTGTTTCCTAGCTTTTAGTACTGCTTGGATGTTTCTCACTTGTCCCCAGAGTACTGACTTGTCATTATGTGCCTTCATGCAAGCTTATTTCTGTGTTACTGGATAATGGGTCTAATAACATTGAAATATATGTCCTTACATTCTGGGAACTTTTCATAAACCTTTCATTTGATAATTTCTTATCCTATATTTTCTGTTTTCTACTTCTGGCATCTCCATTTTTAAAGATGTTGAACCTTCTCTACTGGTTCTCTAATTTTCTGTTATCTTTTATTTTTCTTTTCCTAATGTCCATCTTAGATATTTTGCTTTTCCTTCTGGAATAGTTTTTCAATTTTGACCCCTAAACCTTTTATTGAATTTTCTTTTTTACTTATACTATCATATTTTAATTTCCAACATTAAAAATAGAAATCTTTGTTATTGTTTTAGGGATGCAAAAACCTTTTTCATATCTTTGAGGATGCAAATCACAGTTGTTTTAGTTTTCATTTTATGCATCATCTTTTCTTTTTCTCTATTTTTTTCTATTTGTTTTGTTTCTTTAATATAAGATGTTTTCTTCAAGTCTCTAACAATTCTTGTTTTTGTGTTAATAATTAAGAATGGGTTGTGTAAACCCCAATCTTCTGTAATCTAGTTGATTTCATTCCAATTGGAGAACTCCTGCTGTCACATTTCTTGACTTTTCTTTTAGATGGGGCAGATTCCCCAGAGAAGATTCTTTCACTCTATTGCCTGGATAGTATTGGCTGCTAAGGATCTCTGCACATCCCAGAGAGAGAGTCAAACAGCATGAGGTGTTTCAACATTCAGTGTGTTTATACCAGGGGTCCGCAAACTTTTTACACAGGGGCCAGTTCACTGTCCCTCAGACCATTGGAGGGCCGGATTATAAAAAAAAAAACTGTGAACAAATCCTTATGCACACTGCACATATCTTATTTTAAAGTAAAAAAACAAAACGGGAACAAATACAAAATTTAAAATAAAGAACAAGTAAATTTACATCAACAAACTGACCAGTATTTCAATGGGAACTATGAGCCTGCTTTTGGCTAATGAGATGGTCAATGTCTGGTTCCATATTTGTCACTGCTAGCTGTAACAAGTGATATGATGCGCTCCTGGAGTCGTGACGTGTCCATCCCACGTCACCGGAAGTAGTACTGTACATGAGTGATGCTGTGCTTTGTGGCGCCACCACATACAGTACTCTAGGAGCACAGGATGCATTCTGTGCTCCTCTCACTGACCACCAATGAAAGAGGTGCCCCTTCCGGAAGTGTGGCAGGGGCCAGATAAATGGCCTCAGGGGGACGCATGCAGCCTGCAGGCCATAGAATGGGGACCCCTGGTTTATACTCTGCTTGGTATTCTCATTGTGTGTCACAGTCTCTCCTCTGGGCTAGAGAGCTGCTGCTTTATCCCCTATAGAGAAAAACATTTTCTCTCCTACATGGGGGAAGAGAGGAACTGTGTGGCCTTAAATACAGGTAAAACACTGGAAGCCTAACTGTTCAAAAGAGACTTTAAACCAAATTTGTGTTTTCTTTTCCTTATAATTGAATTTATTTGGTTGACACTGTTTAACAAAATTATACAGGTTTCAGGTATACAATTCCAAAACACATCATCTATATACTATATGGTGTGTTCACACCCCCAATTCAAGTCTCCATCCATCACCATTTATCCCCCTAATATCCTCCTCCACCTCCTCCTACTTCTCTTCCCCCCGCAAACATCACACTCTTGCTCATGTCCATGCAGTTTCCACTTTTTTTCTTCTTTGCTCAATTCCCCCTACTTCACTCAGCTCTCCAATGCCCCAACAGCAATCAGCCTGTTGTCCAGTTATGAGTCTGTTTCTATTTTGCTTGTTAGTTCATTTTTTAAATTAGTTGCCACAAATGAGTGAAATCATATGGTACTTATTTTTTCCTGACTGGCTTATTTCACTTAGCATAATGCTCTCTATGTCCATTGTCCATCCTTGCTGTCATGATTTCCTTTATCTTTCCTTTCCTTTCCTTTCCTTTCCTTTCCTTTCCTTTCCTTTCCTTTCCTTTCCTTTCCTTTCCTTTCCTTTCCTTTCCTTTCCTTTCCTTTCCTTTCCTTTCCTTTCCTTTCCTTTCCTTTCCTTTCCTTTCCTTTCCTTTCCTTTCCTTTCCTTTCCTTTCCATCTTTCCTTTCCTTCCTTTCCTTTCCTTTCCTTTCCTTTCCTTTCCTTTCCTTTCCTTTCCTTTCCTTTCCTTTCCTTTCCTTTCCTTTCCTTTCCTTTCCTTTCCTTTCCTCTCCTCTCCTCTCCTCTCCTCTCCTCTCCTCTCCTCTCCTCTCCTCTCCTTTCCTTTCCTTTCCCTTTCCTTTCCTTCTTTTTTTTACTGCCACACAGTAAAAAAAAAACTGCTTCATTGTATAACTGTATCATATCCTTTTAATCCACTCATCTACTAATAAACAATTATTATTTTATTATATAACTGTATCATATCTTTTTAATCCACTTATCTACTAATAAAAAATTAGGTTGCATCCAATACTTGACTATTGTAAATTACACTGCATAAACATAGAGGTGCCTATAGTCTTTCAAATTAGTGTTTTGTATTTCTTTGGATAAATTCCCAGAAGTGAAATTACTGGATAATAAGAGAGTTTTATTTTTAATTTTTTGAAGTAATTTTATATATTTTTCCACAATGACTGCACCAATCTGCATTCCATCTACCAGTGTAGGAGGGTTTCCTTTTCTCCACATCCTTGACAACACTTGTTTGTTGATTTATTGATGATAGCCATTCTGACAGATGTGAGGTAATATGTCATTATGGTTTTCATTTGCATTTCTCTGATAACTAGTGACACTGTAGAACAAAGTTGGAGGACTCACACTACCTTAAATCAAGTAATACTACAAGGCTATAGTAGTCAAAACAGCATAACACTGGCATAAAAGACAGATATAGGTCAATGAAACAGAATAGAGAGCCCAGAAATAAACCCACACCTTTATAGTTAATTAGTACTTGTCAAAGGAGGCAAGAAACAATAATAGAGTAATAAGTGGTGGGAAAAACTAGACAGATATGCAAAAATAAATGAAACTTGACCACCTTTTTATACCATACACAAGAATAAATTTCAAATGAATTAAAGATTTAAATTTTGACTCAAAACTATACATATCCTGAAGAAAAACTTAGGAAGTAACATTTCAGACATTTTTTGTAACAATATTTTTTCTGATATATCTTTTTGAACAAGGGAAACAAAAATATATAAATGGGACTACATCAAACTAAAAAGTTTTTTTTTGTACAGCAAAGAAAACCATAACAAAATGAAAAGAAAACCTACTGAAGGGGGAATATATTTGCTGATACATCTGATAAGGGGTTATACAACTCAATACCTCCTCCCCTAAAAAAACAACATAAAAAATCCAATTTTAGAAATACACAAAGAAACTGAATAGACACATCTTCTAAAAAGACATACAGATGGCCAATATGAAAAGATGCCCAATTTTGTGTTTTTATATACAGTTTTATCTCTACTTCCAGAACTACCTAGTAGGACCAATCCTATATTTCGAGGGGAAGTATTGTGGTGAAAATTGGGCTACTTGTTGCCTTTCTACAGTCTATTACTTAAGCAAACAAAATAGTTAAATCTTTTTCTAGCTTCAAAAATGCTACAATATGACCCTCTCTTATCTCTTATTCCTTGTGGGTTCACATGTCTTTACTGTTTTTGGTTTTTCTTTTGGATTTTTCCGAAGTGAGAAGTGGGGAGAGATAAACAGATTCCCGCATGTGCCTGACTGAGATCCACCTGGCATGCCCACCAGGGGTGATGATCTCCCTATCAGGGCCATTGTTCTGTTGCGGCCAGAGCCATTCTAGCACCTGAGGTAGAGGCCATGGAGCCATCCTCAGCATCTGGCCAAATTTGCTCCAATGGAGCCTTGGCTGTGAGAGGGGAAGAGAGAGATAGAAGGAGAGCAAGGAGAGTGGGAAGGGTGGAGAAGCAGATGGCAGATGGGCATTTACTTCTCCTGTGTGCCCTGGACGGGAATCAAACCCAGATCTTCCACATGCCAGGCCGATGCTCTACCACTGAGCCAACTAGCCAGGGCCCAAATATATTTACTCTTTACTGCCTTATTGCACCCAAGTGGTGTTCCCCATTGGGGTATCCACGTAAATAAAAAGAAACCCATTTAATAAATATTTGACTTAAAAACAATGTCCCAAAGGTATAGAATTAAAAAAAAAAAGGTACACAATACATTTGCCAACTCTTTAAAAAATGCATTGATTTCTAATTTTTAAAAGAATAGTTCAGGTTTACTGCTGTTGATTATTAGAGTTGATACTATTTTCTAAGAAGTTTCCTTCATTATATGCATATATATTCATTTTGCTAGGAGACAGTTCTAACAGCTGTCATCAAGTAAACACTCAGATACTGTCAGTACTTTATAGGAGTTGCCAATATTTGTTTGGCAGTTTACTAACATTCTTTAGAAAGGGACTTTTTGATGTTAACACAATAAATTAAAATTAATAAAAAAATTTTAAAAATGCAAAGAAAGAGGGACTTTTTGTTTTTTATTTTTAATTCATAATGATGGCTCCAAGTTTCAGTCTGAATATTTAGATCTTTACTCAGAAGTGTCCTTTCATTGCAGCCTGTGTATATATGTTCCAATTTTTTCAGTAGAAAGTTTTTTCTAAATAGTGATCAAGCATTTTGGTTTTCCTATTCTTCAGTGGTACGGTATGCAGAATTATATGAATAATAGGATATTGCCCATGCTCTCCTTTTTATTTCTTTTTCCTTTGTGTGTGTGTGTGTGTGACACACAGAGAGGGAGGGAGAGAGAGAGAGAGAGAGAGAGAGAGAGAGAGAGAAGGAGGGACAGATAGGGACAGACAGACAAGAAGGGAGAGAGAAGTATCAATTCTTTGTTGCGGCTCCTTAGGTCTTTATTGATTGTTTTCTGATATGTGCCTTGATCCGGGGGCTACAGCAGTGAAAGTAACCCCTTGCACAAGCTAGGAACCTTGAGCTCAAGCCAGCAACCATGGGGTCATGTCTATAATCCCATGCTTAAGCCAGTGACCCCGTGCTCAATCTGGTGAGCCCTCACTCAAGCCAGATGAGCCTGTGCTCAAATTAGCGACTTTGGGGTTTTGAACCTGGGTTCTCTGCACCGCAGTCTGATGCTCTATCCACTGCACCACCACCTGATGAGGTGCCCATGCTTTTCTTTGTAAGGCCAATAATATGTAGCAACTTCCTCCAAACTCAGTTCCCAAAAGCCTATAGGGCATGACCACTAAAGCCCTTAGTGACTTTTGGTATATGACTGTATAATAAGGAACCTCTTTTATTCAGTAAACAATGATGAATAGCTTTTATTCCCTCCTTCCAATGCATATAACTTACTAAAATATCAACATTCTCTTTATTTTGTTACAAAAAAAATATGTGACATCTATACATTTTTCTCGATCTTTCTGTAATTTTTTTTTTTTGCTGTGTATAACAATGTTCTTTTCTGCTTGTTGCTATTTCTAAGTTATTTCCAGGAAATATATATAAAAATATATAAAACATCTCCAGGATGTTTTTTATTTCAAGAATAGATTAAGGTATCACAATTGTCTTCAAGGCTCAAATATGGGAAAGAATGAAAACAATCCAGTGAATTATTTTTACAAGTTTAAAAAAGTATAAAATCATCTTCTGTACTTTTCAACACCTGTACATAGAGCAAAGAAATAGGAGGTTTAGGACAACCCTGTCCAGCCACATGCATCATGCCACTCAAAACTGTTTTTTAGTCTTCTTTACTATATTTCCCAAGTTATCCAACTATATTTAGAGTAGAAAAATGATTATCTGGGCATAGCTAGAATAAAAATAATGCTCACCACTACTAATAAAGTAACCTTTACCTTTTCTCTCTTTTCTTTATCTTTTGGGGCATGCCATGGTTAATTATATGGGTAAATCTGGCTGAGCCATGGTGCTCAGATATTTGCTCAAATATTATTTGGGATGTTTTTGTGAGGATGTTTTTGGATGAGATTTACATATACATTGGTGTACTTCATGAAAAGCAGGTTGCCTTTCATAATGTGAGTGGGCCACATTAAATCAGTTGAAAGCATGAACAGAATAAAAGATTGATTCTTAAAAAGAGTAAATTCTTTATAGTTTTTTTATAGTATGTTGACTTGAATTACAGCATAAGCTTTTTCTTGGATCTTCAGTCTGCTGACCCATCCCATATATTTTGTAGTTGCCAAACTCTATAACTATGTGAGCCAATTCCTTAAAATCTGTCTCTCTCTTACTCTCTCTCCTTCTTTCTCTCTGGAGAACCCTTACTAAAAAGTGCCCAATAGGCATTTTGAGGCATAATAATAAGAAACTAAAAGTTTAGTCAATAGAAATACTGTATGTGGCAGTCTTCTTTCTAGATACACTGGTTCCATGTAAAATTCCACAAGGTGTAAGGATAATAAGAAGTACAGATCCTTCCTCAAAGAATTTAAATGCTATATAATTCCAAAAGAAATTTCCAGCTTTTTAAAGTTAAAAAGGAGAGAAAAGAAATAATATCTATAAATACACTGATATTTTTTAAACTCCTACCACATACATTTTAGTTACCACGTGGAATTTGCTGTTTTCCTTATTTCCAACCATCCTTTATAACTCCCAAAAAACTATAGAAAACAAGTATAATTCTTAAGATATCAGCCTGATCTAAAAATTGGTAGAATTACCATTTAAAAAAATATTCACCCCTCTAAAAAAAAAATTCAATGTTTTTTGGAGTCATTTGCAAAGAAATAGCTGTGGCTACTAGAAGATATGGACCACAAGAAGTAACATAAGAAGTCCATGAATGAAAAGTGTATGAATGAAAAGAAAATAGAGGAAGAAGCTGAAGGATCTGAGCTTTATACTCCCACAGACACACTTTCCACGGTGAGAAGAAAGCACTGCCCCAGATATCCAGTGTGCTAGTGCAAGTTATCATGCACTTAATGAGACTTTCAGCTGACTACTTGCAACTTGCACTCAGTGAATTTATTTAGAACAACCTTTTCTACTGCGGACTAATTAAGACACTGTCATCCTTTCTTTTCTTGAGGTACCTGCAATAGCTACTTTGAGCATTTCTAGTACATTTGCAAATGACCCCATACATTGGGCAGTCTATATAGACTGCAAGGGAAACACTGAAAGAATACACATCAAATAGTATGTTAAACAGTGAGATAAAATTCTCCAATAATGAACCAAGCCAAGCTGAGATTGGTCTTCTAATTGCTACAGGTTTCCAGTATTTTTCGAGGGATAAAAAGTCTTTTTATTCCAGATAACAATAAGTAATGAAGAGTAATAATTAAACATCAGAAAACGTTATTCTTATTTCTCTTTTGGGTGAATTATTCTCTGTCTAAAAATTTCCTGACCCCCAAGGTTTCACAATACTCCCACCTAACCATCTTTAACCCCCCGTGATAAAAAGTCAGAAGGGAGGAGTGACGGCAGAGAAATGGCGCTGTGAGGAGCGCTCCCGATACCTCTCCCCAAAATTTCAACAAGTTCTACAACCAGTGACAGAAATATCTATCCTTGGAGTGTCTGGAAGTCCCATACACTGAACAGGAAGGTATGATTGAGCAAAAAAATTGACTAAATATATAATCAACCCATTAGGAAATAAGATGGAGAACAAAACACTCCTCCTTTCTCACTAACCTGAGCAAGGGCTACTTTCACTTAGAACTGAGAGACAGTGGGGGCTGGGAGCGTGGAGGGAACCAGACTGTGGCACAGGTGTCCAAGCTGAGGAAAGAGCATGCCCACGGCAACTCAGCCCATGTGAGCTAACGCCCCCACTGGACCCCGGCAAAGGCGCGAGAGCGGTGGTCGCCATTATCCCTGGTATCCTGGTTGGCGAGGGCGGGTAGTGTGTGAGAGGTTTCTCCTAGCACCCCAGGAGTGGGCGCGCATTTCCGGGCAGAGGGGCAGGGTCAGAGGCCTCTGCTTGGGCTGCGACCAAAGTCTCGGTGTAATCCCTGCTCCCCAAACAGCAGCACCACGTGGGGAGTGCGCAGACTTCTCCGGGTGGGTGGGGTGCCTCACTCAGACATTCAGGCTAACATCTCAGGAAGAAAAAATACAGAAGCACTGGGGGGGGGGGTGCACAAGCAGCTTGCAGTCTGTCCCTGAAACAGATCTGTGGATCCAAACGCTGAAATTAGCTTAACCCACAGTCTGCTCACCTCCCAACTGACTTATGTGGCTCTAATTGACAAGGTCTCTCTCAGATCAGCGATCTAAGACAAGAGACGTGATATTTTTTAGTGCCTCTTGCTATGCATGTAGGGGCAGGGGCAACTTCCTGTCAGCCAATACAGGGTGAAAAACACATTTCTACGGAACAAACCTCAGAGAACACTGCAGAAATTAGACAGGATAGGCTGTGGGCTTTTTAACAAGGAAAAAACATGCAGAAAACAATCCCAGGGAACACTAAGGCAAATTTAACTAGATATACCTGGGGAACTGAAGAGAAGTAAACACGCCCTCCCCCCATCTGCTTAAACTGGTGGCTTTGATTGGCAGAGCTTTCATACTCAGGGCTGTATGTTAAAAAGAGGGAGTTGGCAAGTTTTAAGACCTCCTGTTCTGCAGGCAGCGACTAGGGCATCTTCTTTCCAGCCAACACAGGTTACAAAGTGCAAAAAGCCTGGGGAGAGTGGCCCCACAGAGTGCTGAGGCATACTGGACATGCCTGCAGGCTCATAGAAAGGCACCTTGAGAGCAATTGGCTCCCAGCCTTATCTGCTTATGCTGGCAACTCTGACTGACAGAGCCTTACCCAGAGCCCTGCACTGAGTGGGGACAGAGTGGGGATTTGCCAGCTCTTTGAGCCTCTTACTCTGCAGGCAGAGGCAGTGGCAACCTCATAGCTGGATCATCAGGCTGCTAATTCAGGAAGGAGAGACTAGGAGAGAGGCTTCAGGAAAACAGACTTTCCCATTGTTAGAGCTGCAAATGCTAACAAGCCCTGACTACCAACGAGACTGAAGCCTAGTATATGACATCACCATAGAAACTCATCAACTGTAAATCTCTACCTAAGCGTACCACAGGGGCAGAGCCTGGGGTACAGAGCCACTGACCAGGAAGAGGGAGAGAAAAGAAAAAGAAAGAGGATAATCTCTCAAAATCAAGAAAAATCCACAGACTTTATAATTTTTTCCATTACTTTCATCTTGTCTTTATTTTATTTTTTTCCTTCACCTTTGTCCTTTTATTCTCTGCTCATCTTATTCTTTTCTCTTCATCTTGAACTACATTACCCATAAGTGTTACATTTCCCTTTTTTTTTCTTTTCTTCTTCCTTTCTCTCTATGAGGATTATACTCCAAAACCTTTAACTCTCTCTTTTTTTCTCTTTTCTTCTTTTCTTTTTTTCCTTTTTCTTTTTTCTCCATCTCTCTTATTTTCTTCTTTTCTCCTTTACTTTTTCTCTCATTTAATCCTCACTCATGAACAAATTATTTTATTTGGGACACAAATATTTTCTTTGTGGCATTTTTTGTGCTTTTTACTTCACTTTTTAAATCATTAGCATTCCCTCCAGCCCCAGCTCTCCATTCTATCTAGCTTTTGTTCCACTTAATACAATAGCATTTTTTTTCTTTTTTTTTTTTGTTTTCCTCTTATCCCTTTCAGTATATATCTCAGTTGACCATCATTTACAAGTAAATCATTTTATTCTTGATCCAATTTTTTTTCTTTTTGCATTTTGTGATTCCCTACCTCCTTTTTTGCCCCTTTATAACTTCTCCCCAACTCAGGCCCTCCATTATATGTAGTTATGTTTCATTTAGCACAATATAATTCATACTTTTTCATGGTATTTTCTCAAAAAGGAAGAGAAAAAAGGAAAAAGAGAAATAAATTCTTTTTTTACTTTTGGGGTTTTTTTGGTAATTTTTTACTTTTTATTCCTTATTAATTCTCATTAGTGTTAACAAAACCACCCTCAGATGCCATTAAGGAAAAGGAAATCAAATATCATGGATACAAAAGACAGAGTTGTAGAACAGATAGATGAGGAAAAATCCATAGAGAAAAAATTTAATAGATTGGAAACCTTGGAGTTAAATGACAGAGAATTTAAAATAGAAATCTTAAAAATAGTCAGAGATATACAAGAAAACAAAGAAAGGCAATTTAGGGAACTCAAAAAACAACTCAACGAACACAAAGAATATATTACCAAGGAAACTGAAACTGTGAAAACAAATCAAACAGAGATGAAAAACTCAATTCATGAACTGAAAAATGAGGTAACAAGCTTAGCTAATAGAACAGGCCAGATAGAAGATAGGATTAGTGACACAGAAGACAAGCAACTTGAGGCACAACAGAGAGAAGAAGAGAGAGACTCAAAATTTAAAAAAAAAATGAGAAAGCCTTACAGGAATTGTCTGACTTCATCAAAAAGACTAATATAAGAATAATAGGTGAGATGACGTCAGAGTAATGGCGGGGTAGGAAGCGATACCGATAAATCTCCCCCAAAACTCAACAAGATCTTCAACCAGAAACAGAAAAACCTATACTTGGAGCTTCCAGATGCTTCGCAATACACCCAAAGGTATGATTGAGTGAAAAATTGGCTAAATATATAACCAAACCCCAAAGGAAATAGGGAGTAAGAAATGCTCCGCCTTCCTCACTAACCTAAACAGGGCGGCTTTCTCTGGTAACTGTGAATATAGAAACTGAGGCGGGCAAAGGGGGTGAATACAAACGGCCGAACCAGGCTGTGGCACGGAGATCCAAGCCGAGGAAAATCTGATCCTGTGGCAACCCGGGCAATACAAGCTAACACTCGCGCCAAACCCAAACAAAGAAAGACAAGCGGCGCGGCCATTTTACCCGGTCTCCTGGTTGGTGCGCAGTTAGTGGGCGAGAGATTTCTTCCTAGGCCCCGGGAGTCAGTGCCCGTGTTGCCCCACGGAGAGGCAGGGTCAGAGGCCTTTCTGTGGGCCGAGGGCAGAGTCTCTGGGCAGCCCCAGCGCCCTGGGAAAGCCACGCACGGGAGGGAGAACTAATTCCAATGGTGGAGATTTTCCTTGCCGAGGGTGTTTCACTCAGAGGGAAAGCGGCCGGCCTCATATCCTGGTTTGCGCGCGCAGATAAGGAGTGAGCGATTCCTCCGAGTGCCTCGGCAGTGCGCGCCCGTGTCATCGCACAAAGGAGCAGAGTCAGGGGCCTTTGTGTGGGCCAAAGCGGAATCTCGGGCCGCCCCAGCGCCTTGCAAAAGCCGCGCACGGGGACAGAGCGAGACTCAATTCCAACGCTGCAACTTTTCCCTGCGGTCGGGGGTTTCACTCAGAGCGTGAGACTGCTGGCCGGATATCCTGGTCTGCGCGCGCAGCCAGTGAGTGAGAGTTTCTCCAAACGCCCCGGAAGTGGGCACCCGCTTGTGTTACCGGACAGAGTGGCAGAGCCAGAGGTCTGTGAATGGGTGGAAAGCCCGCCTGATTATGCTAGCAGCTCTGACTGACTGAGCCTTACCCAGAGCCCTGTGCTGAGTGGAAATAGAATGGGGAGTTGCCAGCTCTTTGAGCCTCTTACTATCCAGGCAGAGGCAGCAGCAACCCCATAGCTGGATTATCAGGCTACTAATTGAGGAAGGAAAGACTAGGAGAAAGGCTCCAGGAACACGGACTCTCTCACTGTCGGAGCCTATAAATGTTAATAGCCTCGACTGCCAATGAGACTAAAGCACAATACATGACATTGCCATAGAGACTTATCAACTGCAAAACTCCACCTGAGCGTGGCAAAGGGGCAAAACCCGGGGTACAGAGTCACCGACCAGGAAGAGGGAGAGAAAAGAAAAAGCAAGAAGATAACCTCTCAAAATCAAGAATAATCTGCAGACTTTATAACCTATCCCATTTTATTATATTTGTTCGTTTGTTTCTCTTATCTTCATTCTTGATACTTTTTTTTTCCTCCTCCAATTTGGCCGATTAACTCTCTACCGGTCTTACTCTCTCCTCTCCTTGAACTACACTACCCATAAGTGTTACATCTCCCATTATCTTTTCTCTTCTCTTCCTTTCTCTCTATGAGGGTTGCACTCCAAAACCCTTAACTCTCTCTCTCTCTCTCTCCTTTCTTTTTTCTTCTTTTAGTGGTTCCCTCTTTTTTTTTTTCTCTCTCTCTCTCTTTCTTTTCTCCCTCTATATTAGTTTCTTCCTTTTTCATTTACATCTCCTCTCATTCAAACCTCAATAACAAACAAATTATCTTATCTGGGACTCAAACTTATGTTTGTGGCATTTTGGGGGGTTTTTACTTCACCTTTTTAACTCACTAGCAGTGCTCCCATCCCTAGCTCTCCATATTATCTAGTTCTTGTTCCACTAAATACAATAGTAATTTTTTAATTTGTCCCCCCATTTTTCCGTTTTCCTCTTAATCCTCTCATCATAACTCTTAGACAACCAACACCTAAAAGCAAATCATTTTATTCTTGACCCAAATTTTTTCCTTATTTGCTTTTTGTGGGTCCATACGCTCTTTTTTTTTTTTTTTCTTTCTTTTTTTTTTTTTTTTTTTTTGCCTCTTTATTACTTTTCCCCAATTCAGGCCCTCCATCACAGGCATTGTTTGTTATAATTCACAGTCCACCACAAGATTTTATCAAGAAAGAGGGGAGAGGAGAGGAGAGGAAAAAAGGAGGGGGGGAATAATTTCCTTTTTTTTTTTTTTAATTTTTATTTTATTTTATTTTTCTTTATTTCATTATTAATTTTTTTTTAAAAAAACAACTCTTTTCGATTTTTTTTTATTATTTTTTTAAACTTTTTATTCTTTATTAAATCTCATTAATACTATCAACAAAACCACCCTCAGATGCCATTAAGGAAGAGAAAATCGAATATCATGGATACAAAAGAAAGAGAGGTAACACAGCTAGATGAGGAAAAATCTATGGAGAAAAAATTTAATATATTGGAAACCTTGGAGTTAAATGACAGAGAATTCAAGATAGAAATCCTAAAAATCCTCCGAGATATACAAGAAAACACAGAAAGGCAATTTAGGGAGCTCAGAAAACAACTCAATGAACACAAAGAATATATGTCCAAGGAAATTGAAACTATAAAAACAAATCAAACAGAGATGAAAAACTCAATTCACGAGCTGAAAAAGGAAGTAACAAGCTTAGCTAATAGAACAGGTCAGATAGAAGAGAGGATTAGTGAAATAGAAGACAAGCAACTTGAGGCACAACAGAGAGAAGAAGAAAGAGACTAAAAAATTTAAAAAAATGAGATAGCCCTACAAGAATTATCTGACTCCATCAAAAAGAATAACATAAGAATAATAGGTATATCAGAGGGAGAAGAGAGAGAAAATGGAATGGAGAACATACTCAAACAAATAATAGATGAGAACTTCCCAAGCCTGTGGAAAGAACTAAAGCTTCAAGTTCAAGAAGCAAACAGAACTCCCAGTTTTCTTAAACCCAACAAACCTACTCCAAGGCATATCATAATGAAATTGACACAAACCAACAGCAAAGAAAAAATTCTCAAGGCAGCCAGGGAAAAGAAGAATACAACATATAAAGGAAGGCCCATTAGATTATCATCAGATTTCTCAGCAAAAACTCTACAAGCTAGAAGAGAGTGGACCCCAATATTTAAAGTCCTGAAAGAGAGGAACTTTCAGCCAAGAATACTATACCCATCAAAGCTATCCTTCAAATATGAAGGAGAAATAAAAACATTCACAGATACAGAAAAGATGAGGGAATTTATCATCAGAAAACCCCCACTCCAGGAATTACTAAAGGGGGTTCTCCAATCAGATACAAAGAACAAAAAAAAACAGAGCCACAAGTAAAAGCTCCAAGAAGAACACAATAAAACCAAATTTAAACTGTGACAACAACAAAAAGAAAGAGGGGGAGAAGATGGAGATTAACAGTAGCAAAGGACGATGGAGTGCAAAAGTACTCACAAAATAGTTCGCTACAATAAACAGGGTAGGGACCCTTTTCATTATTCAAAGGTAACCACCATTGAAAAAACCACCACAGAAGCACATGAGATAAAAAAGATAGCAACAGTGGAAAGATGTATGGAATACAACCAAATAAAAACAAAAGATAGAAAAACAAAAGAGAAGGATCAAACAAGACACAAAACTAACAGAAAGCAAGATATAAAATGGCAATAGGGAACTCACAAGTATCAATAATTACACTAAATGTAAACGGATTAAACTCACCAATAAAAAGGCACAGAGTAGCAGAATGGATTAAAAAAGAAAATCCAACTGTATGCTGCCTACAGGAAACTCATCTAAGTAACAAGGATAAAAACAAATTCAAAGTGAAAGGCTGGAAAACAATACTCCAAGCAAATAACATCCAAAAAAAAGCAGGTGTAGCAATACTCATATCGGATAATGCTGACTACAAGACAGGAAAAGTACTCAGAGACAAAAATGGCCATTTCATAATGGCTAAGGGGACACTGAATCAAGAAGACATAACAATTCTTAATATATATGCACCAAACCAAGGAGCACCAAAATATATAAGACAGCTACTTATTGATCTTAAAACAAAAACTGACAAAAATACAATCATACTTGGAGACCTCAATACACCGCTGACGGCTCTAGATCGGTCATCCAAACAGAGAATCAAAAAAGACATAGTGGCCTTAAACAAAACACTAGAGCACCTGGATATGATAGACATCTACAGGACACTTCATCCCAAAGTGACTGAGTATACATTTTTCTCCAGTGTACATGGATCATTCTCAAGAATTGACCATATGTTGGGCCACAAAAACAACATCAGCAAATTCAGAAAAATTGAAGTTGTACCAAGCATATTTTCTGATCATAAAGCCTTGAAACTAGAATTCAACTGCAAAAAAGAGGAAAAAAATCCCCAAAAAATGTGGAAACTAAACAACATACTTTTAAAAAATGAATGGGTCAAAGAAGAAATAAGTGCAGAGATCAAAAGATATATACAGACTAATGAAAATGACAATATGACATATCAGAATCTATGGGATGCAGCAAAAGCAGTGATAAGAGGGAAGTTCATATCACTTCAGGCATATATGAACAAACAAGAGAGAGCCCAAGTGAACCACTTAACTTCCCACCTTAAGGAACTAGAAAAAGAAGAACAAAGACAACCCAAAACCAGCCGAAGAAAGGAGATAATAAAAATCAGAGCAGAAATAAATGAATTAGAGAACAGAAAAACTATAGAAAAAATTAATAGAACAAGGAACTGGTTCTTTGAAAAGATCAACAAAATTGACAAACCCTTGGCAAGACTTACCAAGGAAAACAGAGAAAGAACTCATATAAACAAAATCCAAAATGAAAGAGGAGAAATCACCACGGACACCGTAGATATACAAAGAATTATTGTAGAATACTATGAAAAACTTTATGCTACTAAATTCAACAACCTAGAAGAAATGGATAAATTCCTAGAAAAATACAACCTTCCTAGACTGAGTCAAGAAGAAGCAGAAAGCCTAAACAGACCTATCAGTAGAGAAGAAATAGAAAAAACCATTAAAAACCTCCCCAAAAATAAAAGTCCAGGCCCTGACGGCTATACCAGCGAATTTTATCAAACATTCAAAGAAGACTTGGTTCCTATTCTACTCAAAGTCTTCCAAAAAATTGAAGAAGAAGCAATACTTCCAAACACATTTTACGAAGCCAACATAACCCTCATACCAAAACCAGGCAAGGATGGCACAAAAAAAGAAAACTACAGACCAATATCTCTAATGAATACAGATGCTAAAATACTAAACAAAATACTAGCAAATCGAATACAACAACATATTAAAAAAATAATACATCATGATCAAGTGGGATTCATCCCAGAATCTCAAGGATGGTTCAACATACGTAAAACGGTTAATGTAATACACCATATCAACAAAACAAAGAACAAAAACCACATGATCTTATCAATAGACGCAGAAAAGGCTTTCGATAAAATACAACACAATTTTATGTTTAAGACTCTCAACAAAATGGGTATAGAAGGAAAATATCTCAACATGATAAAGGCCATATATGATAAACCATCAGCTAACATCATATTAAATGGCACTAAACTGAAGGCTTTCCCCCTTAAATCAGGAACAAGACAGGGTTGTCCACTCTCTCCACTCTTATTTAATGTGGTACTAGAGGTTCTAGCCAGAGAAATCAGACAAGACAAAGAAATAAAAGGCATCCATATCGGAAAAGAAGAAGTAAAGGTATCACTTTTTGCAGATGATATGATCCTATACATCGAAAACCCCAAAGAATCCACAAAAAGACTACTAGAAACAATAAGCCAATGCAGTAAGGTCGCAGGATACAAAACTAACATACAGAAGTCAATAGCCTTTCTATATGCCAACAATGAAACAACTGAGAAGGAACTCAAAAGAATAATCCCCTTCACGATTGCAACAAAAAAAATAAAATACTTAGGAATAAACACAACAAAGAATGTAAAGGACTTATATAATGAAAACTATAAACCATTGTTAAGGGAAATCGAAAAAGATATAATTAGATGGAAGAATATACCTTGTTCTTGGCTAGGAAGAATAAATATAATCAAGATGGCTATATTACCCAAAGCAATATACAAATTTAATGCAATTCCCATCAAACTTCCAATGACATTTTTTAAAGAAATAGAGCAAAAAATCATCAGATTTATATGGAACTATAAAAAACCCCGAATAGCCAAAGCAATCCTAAAGAAAAATAATGAAGCTGGGGGCATTTCAATACCTGACTTCAAACTCTATTATAGGGCCACGACAATCAAAACAGCATGGTATTGGCAGAAAAATAGACACTCAGACCAATGGAACAGAATAGAAAGTCCAGAAATAAAACCACATATATATAGTCAAATAATTTTTGATAAAGGGGCCAACAACACACAATGGAGAAAAGAAAGCCTCTTCAATAAATGGTGCTGGGAAAACTGGAAAGCCACATGCAAAAGAATGAAACAGGACTACAGTCTCTCCCCCTGTACAAAAATTAACTCAAAATGGATCAAAGATCTAAACATAAGACCTGAAACAATTAAGTACATAGAAGAAGACATAGGTACTCAACTCATGGACCTGGGTTTTAAAGAGCATTTTATGAATTTGACTCCACAGGCAAGAGAAGTGAAGGCAAAAATTAATGAATGGGACTACATCAGACTAAGAAGTTTTTGCTCAGCAAGAGAAACTGATAACAAAATAAACAGAAAGCCAACTAAATGGGAAATGATTTTTTCAAACGACAGCTCAGATAAGGGCCTAATATCCAAAATATACAAAGAACTCATAAAACTCAACAACAAACAAACAAACAATCCAATAAAAAAATGGGAAGAGGATATGAATAGACACTTTTCCCAGGAAGAAATACAAATGGCCAACAGATATATGAAAAGATGCTCATCTTCTTTAGCTATTAGAGAAATGCAAATCAAAACGGCAATGAGATACCACCTCACACCTGTTCGATTAGCTGTTATTAGCAAGTCAGGTTACAGCAAATGTTGGAGAGGCTGTGGAGAAAAAGGAACCCTCATACACTGTTGGTGGGAATGTAAAGTAGTACAACCATTATGGAAGAAAGTATGGTGGTTCCTCAAAAAACTGAAAATAGAACTACCTTATGACCCAGCAATCCCTCTACTGGGTATATATCCCAAAAACTCAGAAACATTGATACGTAAAGACACATGCAGCCCCATGTTTATTGCAGCATTGTTCACAGTGGCCAGGACATGGAAACAACCAAAAAGCCCATCAATAGATGACTGGATAAAGAAGATGTGGCACATATACACTATGGAATACTACTCAGCCATAAGAAATGATGACATCGGAACATTTACAGCAAAATGGTGGTGGGATCTTGATAACATGATATGAAGCGAAATAAGTAAATCAGAAAAAAACAGGAACTGTATTATTCCATACGTAGGTGGGACATAATAGTGAAACTAAGAGACATTTATAAGAGTGTGGTGGTTACGGGGGGGAGGGCGGAATGGGAGAGGGATAGGGGGTGGGGAGGGGCACAAAGAAAACAAGATAGAAGGTGACAGAGGACAATCTGACTTTGGGTGGTGGGTATGCAACATAATTGAACGACAAGATAACCTGGACTTGTTATCTTTGAATATATGTATCCTGATTTATTGATGTCACCCCATTAAAAAAATAAAATTATATAAAAAAAAAAAAAAAAGAATAATAGGTATATTAGAAGGAGAAGAGAGAGAAAATGGAATGGAGAACATATTCAAACAATTAATAGATGAGAACTTCCCAAGCCTGTGGAGAGAAATAAAGCCTCAAATTCAAGAAGCAAACAGAACTCCAAATTTTCTTAACCCCAACAAACCTACTCTAAGGCACATCATAATGAAATTGGCACAAACAACAACAAAGAAAAAATTCTCAAGGCAGCCAGGGAAAAGAAGAATACAACATATAAAGGAAGGCCTATTAGATTATCATTGGATTTCTCAGCAGAAACTCTACAAACTAGAAGAGAGTGGACCCCAATATTTAAAGTTCTAAAAGAGAGGAACTTCCAGCCAAGAATACTATATCCATGAAAGCTATCCTTCAAATACTAAGGAGAAAAAAAAACAATCACAGATACAGAAAAGATGAGGCAATTTATCAACAGAAAACCCCCACTTCAGGAAATACTAAAGGGGGTTTTCCAACCAGATACAAAGAACAAAACAAAACAAAACCACAAGTAAAAGCTCCACCAAGAACACAATAAAACCAAATTTAAACTGTGACAACAAAAACAAAAAAAAGGGGCAAGGACGAAGATTAACAGTAGCAAAAGATGATGGAGTGCAGAAGCACTCTTAAGATAGTGTACTACAATGAACATCGTAGGTAACCTTTTCATTACTTTATGGTAACCACCCCTGAAAAAAACCACCACAGAAGCACATGATTTAAAAAAGGTAGTAACACACAGTAAGGAAGTATGGATTATAACCAAACAAAAACAAATGATAGAAAAACAAAAGAGAAGAATCAAACAAGATACAAAACTAACAGAGAGCAATTTATAAAATGGCAATAGGGAACCCTCAAGTGTCAATTATTACACTAAATGTAAATGGATTAAACTCATCAATAAAAAGACACAGAGTAGCAGAATGGATTAAAAAAGAAAATCCAACTGTATGCTGCCTACAAGAAACACATCTAGGCCCTGGCCAATTGGCTCAGTGGTAGAGCGTCGGCCTGGTGTGCAGGAGTCCCAGGTTCGATTCCCAGCCAGGGCACACAGGAGAAGCGCCCATCTGCTTCTCCACCCCTCCCCCTCTCCTTCCTCTCTGTCTCTCTCTTCCCCTTCTGCAGCCAAGGCTCCATTGGAGCAAAGATGGCCCGGGCACTGAGGATGGGTCTGTGGCCTCTGCCTCAGGTGCTAGAATGGCTCTGGATGCAACAGAGCGATGCCCCTGAGGGGCAGAGCATCGCCCCCTGGTGGTCATGCCGGGTGGATCCCGGTCGGGCACATGTGGGAGTCTGTCTGACTGCCTCCCCATTTCCAGCTTTGGAAAAATGAAAAAAAAAAAAAAAAAAAAAGAAGCACATCTAAGCAACAAGGATAAAAACAAATTCAAAGTGAAAGGCTAGAAAGCAATACTCCAAGCAGATAACATCCAAAAAAAGCAGGTGTAGCAATACACATATATAATAATGCTGACTACAAGACAGCAAAAGTAATCAGAGACAAAAATGGTCATTTCATAATGATTAAGGGGACAATGACTCAAGAAGACATAACAATTCTTAATATATATGCACCAAACCAAGTAGCACCAAAATATATAAGACAGCTACTGATTGACCTAAAAACAAAAACTGACAAAAATAAAATCATATTTGGAAACCTCAATATACCACTTACAGCTCTAGATTGTTCATCCAAACAAAAAATCAGTAAAGAAATATTGGTCTTAAATAAAACACTAGAACAATTGGATATGATAGACATCTACAGAACATTTCATCCCAAAGCGACAGAGTATACATTTTCCTTTAGTGTACATGGAACATTCTCAAGAATTGAACCATATGTTGGGCCACAAAAATAACATCAGCAAATTCAGAAAAACTGAAATTGTACCAAGATATTTTCTGATCATAAAGCCTTGAAACTAGAATTCAACTGCAAAAAGAGGTAAAAAAAAACCCACAAATATGTGGAAACTAAACAACATACTTTTAAAAAATGAGTTGGTCAAAGAAGAAATAAGCACAGAGATCAAAAGATATATACAGACAAATGAAAATGACAATATGACATATCAGAATATCTGGGATGCAGCAAAAGCAGTAATAAGAGGGAAGTTTATATCACTCCAGGCCTATATGAACAAACAAGAGAGAGCCCAAGTGAACCACTTAACCTCACATCTTAAGGAACTAGAAAAAGAAGAACAAAGACAACCCAAAACCAGCCAAAGAAAGGAAATAATAAAAATCAGAGCAGAAATAAATGAAATAGAGAACAGAAAAACTATAGAAAAAATTAATAAAAACAAGCAGCTGGTTCTTGAAAAGATCAACAAAATTGACAAACCCTTGGCCAGACTCACCAAGGAAAAAAGAGAAAGGACTCATATAAACACAATCCAAAATGAAAGAGGAGAAATCACCACAGACATCATAGATATACAAAGAATTATTGTAGAATACTATGAAAAACTATATGCCACCAAATTCAAGAATCTCGAAGAAATGGATAAATTCCTAAAACAATACAACCTTCCTAGACTGAGTCATGAAGGAGCAGAAAGACTAAACAGAATAATTAGCAGGGAGGAAATAGAAAAAGCTATTAAAAACCTCCCCAAAAATAAAAGTCTAGGCTCAGACGGCTATACTAGTGAATTCTATCAAAGATTCACAGAAGACTTGGTTCCTATTCTACTCAAAGTCTTCCAAAAAATTGAAGAAGAAGCAATACTTCCAAACACATTTTATGAGGCCAACATAACCCTCATACCAAAACCTGGCAAGGATGGCACAAAAATAGAAAACTACAGACCAATATCTCTAATCAATACAGATGCTAAAATACTAAACAAAATACTAGAAAATCGAATACAACAACATATTAAAAAATAATACATCATGATCAAGTGGGATTCATCCCAGAATCTCAAGGATGGTTCAACATACGTAAAACGGTTAATGTAATACACCATATCAATAAAAGAAAGAACAAAAACCACATGATCTTATCAATAAATGCAGAAAAGGCATTCGATAAAATACAACACAACTTTATGTTTAAAGCACTCAACAAAATGAGTATAGAAGGAAAACAGCTCAACATGATAAAGGCCATATTCAGCTAACATCATATTAAATGGCATAAAACTGAGGACTTTCCCTCTTAAATCAGAAACAAGACAGGGTTGTCCACTCTCTCCACTCTTATTTAACATGGTGCTGGAAGTTCTAGTCTGAGCAATCAGACAAGATAAAGAAATAAAAGGCATCCATATCAGAAAAGAAGAAGTAGACGTATCACTTTTTGTAGATGATATAATCCTGTACATCGAAAACCCCAAAGACTCCACAAAAAGATTACTGGAAACAATAAACCAATACAGTAAGGTCACAGGAAACAAAATTAATATACAAAAGTCCATTGCCTTCCTATATGCCAACAATGAAACATCAGAAAATGAGCTCAAAAAACAAACAAACGCCTTCATGGTTAAACAAAAAAATAAATAAAATAACTAGGAATAAACATAACAAAGAACGTAAAGGACCTATATAATGAAAACTACAAAGCATTGTTTAGGGAAATCGAAAAGGTACTATGAAATTGAAAAATATCCTTTGTTCTTGGATAGGAAGAATAAATATAATCAAAATGATCATATTACCTAAAGCAATATACAAATTTAATGCAATTCCCATCAAATTCCAATGACATTTTTTAAAGAAATGGAACAGAAAATCATCAGATTTATATAGAACTATAAAAAACCCTGAATAGCCAAAGCAATCCTAAGGAAAAAGAACAAAGCTGGGGGGATTACAATACCTGAGTTCAAATTATATTATAGAGCCACAACAATCAAAACAGCATGGGATTGGCAGAAAAATAGACACTCAGAACCATTGAAACAGAATAGAAAGTCCAGAAATAAAACCACACACACACACACACACACACATACATATATGGTCAAATAATTTTTGATAAAGGGGCCAACAACACACAATGGAGAAAAGAAAGCCTCTTCAACAAATGGTGCTGGGAAAACTGGAAAGCCACATGCAAAAGAATGAAACTCTAATATAGTTTGTCCCCTTGTAATAAAATTAATTCAAAATAGATCGAAGACCTAAATATAAGATCTGAAACAATAAAGTACATAGAAGAAAACATAGGTACCAAATTCATGGACCTTGGTTTTAAAGAGCATTTTATGAATTTAACTCCAAAGGCAAGAGAAGTGAAGGCAAAGATAAATGAATGGGACTACATCAGACTAAGAAGTTTTTGTTCAGCAAGAGAAACTGACAACAAAATAAACAGACAGCCAACTAAATGGGAAATGACATTTTCAAACAACAGCTCAGATAAGGGCCTAATATCCAAAATATACAAAGAACTCATAAAACTGAACAAAGAAACAATCCAATAAAAAAAATGGGAAGAGGACATGAACAGACACTTCTCCCAGAAAGAAATACAAATGGCCAACAGATATATGAAAAGATGCTCATCTTCATTAATTATTAGAGAAATGCAAATCAAAACTGCAATGAGATACCACTTCATAGCTGTTAGATTAGCTATTATCAACAAGATAGGTAATAGCAAGTGTTGGAAAGTCTGTGGAGAAAAAGGGACCCTCATCCACTGTTGGTGGGAATGTAAAGTAATACAACCATTATAGAAGAAAATATGGTTGTTCCTCAAAAAACTGAAAACAGAACTACCATGTAACCCAGCAATCCCTCTACTGGGTATATACTCCCAAAACTCAGAGACATTGATACGTAAAGACACATGTAGCCCCATGTTAATTGCTGTATTGTTCACAGTGGCCAAGACATGGAAACAACCAAAAAGCCCTTCAATAGATGACTGGATAAAGAAGATGTGGTACATCTTACACCAGGGGTCCCCAAACTTTTTACACAGGGGGCCAGTTCACTGTCCCTCAGACCGTTGGAGGGCCGGACTATAAAAAAATCTATGAACAAATCCCTATGCACACTGCACATATCTTATTTTAAAGTAAAAAAACAAAATGGGAACAAATACAATATTTAAAATAAAAAACAAGTAAATTTAAATCAAGAAACTGACCAGTATTTCAATGGGAACTATGGGCCTGCTTTTGGCTAATGAGATGGTCAATGTGCTCCTTTCATTGACCACCAATGAAAGAGGTGCCCCTTCCGGAAGTGCAGCGGGGGGCAGATAAATGACCTCAGGGGGCCGCATATGGCCCGTGGGCCATAGTTTGGGGACCCCTGATCTACACTATGGAATACTACTCAGCCATAAGAAATGATGACATCGGATCATTTACAACAAAATGGATGGATCTTGATAACATTATATGGAGTGAAATAAGTAAATCAGAAAAAACTAAGAACTGCATGATTCCATACATAGGTAGGACATAAAAACGAGACTAGGAGACATGGACAAGAGTGTGGTGGTTCCTGGAAGGGAGGGAGTTAGAGGGGGAGGGGAGAAGGGGCACAAAGAAAACCAGATAGAAGGTGACGGAGGATAATCTGACTTTGGGTGATGGTTATGCAACATTATTGAATGACAAGATAACCTGGAGATGCTTTCTTTGAACCTATGTACCCTGATTTATTGATGTCACCCCATTAAAATTAATAACAATTTATTAAAAAAAATGTCAGAAGGAATGCTCTCCAAAAACTCAGTATTCTTCAGGAGGAAATGAGCAATGTGCATTTACTTTCAAAGTGAAGAAAATTGGTTGCCATTAATAAAATTTCATCAAGAAAATGCATCTTTCTTTCACAGACTTATAAAAGATAGATTTTCACAAAGCTTTTCTTCGTCAGGCCAAAAGGGTTATTGATGAGGTTATAAGGTTTACAATGTTAAAATTGCAAATATATATGTTTTTGTAATGAGATGAACCTCTTTTTCATGTTGTGAAGTTGCTTTTTTATTTCTCACCTTCCCATATTGTTGAGAAATCAGCCATTTTACGAGTGGTTTGTGATCTTAAGACACCTCAGAAGCAAACTAGCTCCTACTATATCTTATATATAGTTATACAATTTAATGATCACAATATAGTGGTTGTATGTGTAAATCTTCTCATCCTCATTTTACAGAGTAGGAAACAAAGGTTCAGTGAGATTAAATATTTTGACCAAGATCCCATAACTAAGAAAGGAGAGAGCCAGGATTTAAACCAGACCTATGTTTGTTTACTTTTCTATGCAATCTCCTCTCTGGAAATATCAGTGATTTAAAATAGAGTGTTAAAGCATTTTCAATTGGAAAAACAAATCTACAATATGAGAGTTTCTATACTTAGTGACTAGAAATTATAAACCTTCTATTTATGCCTAAATCCAAAAGCTATTGGACAATAAAAGTATAATCCTCTCTAAAGACAAATTTTGGCAAGGAAAAATGCAGTCCAATTTGCTAAACTACAAAAATAGAAACACATGTAATCTCAAATTAACTGTCTTTATTTTTTGCAGTTCTATGCAAATGCAAATACGCCAAAGAACAAATCCTTGAAAGAGAAAAAATGTACATGTTGGCAACTGGTTACCCACATAATTGATGTGTGCTTTCCCTGTTGGAACTCTTAAGGCTGCTCAGATTCCCAGCCACTTGCCCTCATTAAATCTCATCTAAAATGATATATTTGTAGAGACCATGATGCTCAATCAGACATTCTGGCTAACATACCAAGCTGCTGATCTGACATTCAGTGCCCAGAATTGCTGTTGCTGTGCCAAGCAAGCCACCTCCTGAGTTCTTTCCTGCTCAATTTGAGGTATCTTTGCCAACGAGTTTTCTAGATGGCTAGAACCACCCTACTCTGAACATAACAGTGAGCCAGGATTGTGCACAAAGGTTAGAGCATTTATGAAAAATACGACACATACTACAGGTAAATAAAGGCACTGCTGAGCAGAATCAGTGTCTGCACATGAGTGTTAAATCAATTACAATGACAAACAGCTGTTTTATGAGAGAGATACCATGACTGTTCTAAAATTCATCTTAGGCGATTAACATGTGGTAACTGTCACAGAAGCACTGAAAAAAAAATTGGGGAGAAAAAGTAAAGTAACAAAATAATTCTCTTCTGTTGATTTAATATCATACAAGGCAATAGTCTTGCACTGTAGAGAAAATACGACAACTGTATTATTAAAGCATTCTGCACTTTGAAAAATTAATCTCTGCAGGCAGTCTTCCAAGATTAGAGCGATACACAAAAATTACAAAAAAATCTAAATCTGCCAAGTAGATGAATCAAGAAGATAACTCTATATAAACTAAAAAGTGATCCATTTTACATGGACTCCTCCCCTGGTTTACTGCCACCGTAGACAATAATTACCAAGTCGCTGGGTTCCTATCTTCTCACCCTCCTCTGGTTTGCTATTCATACCACAAGTAAAGGAACCTACTAAAAGTGCTATTTTGTTTATATTACTACTCTGCTTTAAAACATTTCATGTCCCTCCTGCTCCCACCACTGCTGTCACCTAAAATGTATGTCTAGATTCCTTAACCGAAACCTTATTGCTCTCATTCTCTTTCCTGTATTTTCTTCCTCCCCTTCCTAAAATAAGATTTACAATTCCACTAATAAACTTACACTATCTAATAGAGATGCCACTAGCCATATGTGGCTATGTAAAATTAAATTTAAATAATAAAAATTAAAAAATTCAGTTCCTCTGCTGCACTAGTTACACTTCAAATCCTAAATAGTCACTTGTAACTGGTGACTACTGCACTGGACAGCACCAACTGTCTATCACTGAGAGTCCTACTGCATAGCTGTACTGTCTACCTGCCCCTCGACAGACCTGCCTGAAAATTCTGGGACAGCTGTGCCCTCCAAGTGGAAATACTCCCTTTTCTTTGTCGACCCTTCTAATTTACCTAATATACCTCAGAGGACAGACTACATTTCACACTTTCTATCTCCCCACCTTCCTGTTTTATTCAGAAATAATCTCCCCCTCTCAAACTCTTTAGAATTTTATGTATAATATTCACATGTTAATTCCAACACTGCCTCTTTAAAAAAAGTCTCGGTAAAATAAGTCTTTTCCTATGAATTTGAAGAGAGGGAGAGGGAGGAGAAGAGGAGAGGCAGGAGGAGGAGAGGTGGAAGTGATGGGTGATGAAGTATAGGGGGGTTGGGGGGAGGGGAGGGAAGCTGTTTAGTTTGTTTACTTCCCAGAGAGCCTGTGCTTTATAGCCACTTGATATATATTTCTAAATAACAAAATACAGTTCACATTTTAAATGCTTTTTTTAGACTGTAGGAAACATCATCTTGTCTAATTTTTTTACTTTATAAGGAGAACACTTAGTATGTACCAGAGTGGGGGAAGGCAGATAGTCAAACTACTTAACAAGCAATATGGCACCAAACCTTCAGAACAGAAATGGCCTTAGCATCCCTGCTCCTTACTTCTTGAATCTTAGAAAGATCCAAGGAATTTTGCAAAGGACTGGGATAGTCAGGAAAAATACTGGGGAAATACTTTAGAGGCTTAAGACGGTAGTTAATGTTTTCTTCATGGATGGCAGGGTTTCAATATTTTATCATTGAGTATGGCTATATCTGTGCCTACCAAACAACTATGGAGAGGTCATTGTCCCAAGGTCATACCAGAGTAGAATTTGTCATAAATTAAATTTAATACAACTTTTTAGAAAGATATCTAATCTATCACATGAGATACCTTCTGCGACATTGATGCAAAAACCTTTCAACTGCTAAATGGGCATGCAATCTTTACACAATTAATTTAATGTCACAGGTATTAGTGTGCAGATTATAATATTCCAGAAAACTGCTCCCTTACATGTTGTATTTAGGGTAAATGATGCTTTAGGTCTAAAAATCTTAATAAGCTGATACTTTTATTTTCAGAAGTGCCTGCAAGGAGTAGAATTCTGAAAAATTACATCCCAACCTGGCTGATTGGTTGATAAAATGAAAGTAGTTGATAACAAGTAAATGAGTAAGAATATGGCAAGCCTTGTACTGCCTTTAACATAATGGGTGAAACCACTTCATTTCTTTCAATAAAACATCTGTACCTAATATAAAATGCTTAAAGTTTTTTCAAAATGGCATGCTTTCACATAAAAAAAAGATAGCTGTTGTTGCTGACACTTAAAAAAGTTAATGACTTTTTCTCAGTATCTAACCATAGTTGTACAAAACAAATAGTTAATATTATATAACTTTGGGCCCTATTCCTACTTTAAATAATGTTCAGTTTGCAAGTAAATTTATTACTTCTTTATTAATTCTTTAGTATAAATGATTTAAAGTAATTCCACTCAGAAAACAATAAACATAAATCATTTGTAAAGTTGTCTATATTTCAGTGGTCATTTCATATTCAGAGTTCTTTTCCACTTAAAAACAGAGCTATTAAGTATTTCTAAATTAGAAACATGAGAGGTTTCTGAGTATCTGAGTTTTTCTTTAATGTTCTCTGTTCACCCTGTTCTTCCTCTGAATAAGTAAAGTTGGTTTCCCATCTCATAGAATAAATGATTCAGAAAAATCAAATGAGAGTGGGGGACTCCATTAGGTGAGCCAGTAAAAGCAGGTAGCAGGGAGAGTTAAACTTGTGGTGAAAGAGAAGATTGAGTAAAGAAAGACCCCAGTAAGCAGAGAAAATAAATTAAAAAGAACAGACATCTGAGATCATTTAGTGTAGGAACAGTCGTAAACATTTTGATAGCTCCTTTGGGTGTCATTGACTTATAGTACAACATAAGATGAGCACAAAATCTTAATAATTGACTTGATTGTCACCTACCACTTCTCATAACTAGACTAACAGGGTACGTCTTATATAACTTTCACCTTATCACAGCTGTTATGGAATGTTATTTACTTGAGATTATAACATTTATTTTCCTCTAAATGTTTTAAAGACATTGAAATTGCAATCTGAGTATCAGTATTAAATAGAGCTATGGTACGAGACAACTAACATTTCTAGAAGTGTGGTGAAGAAAGAGAAATGTGCTCAGGAACAAAGATGGAAAAAACATTAAAGAAAATCTTCCTTATTACTGTTTATGCAGGTAGGGAGAATTTATTTTGATATTTTCAATTTTTTTCTTCTAAATGTGGATATTCTTAGTGTTTCAAGTTTTATCAGAGGCATGTGCCTTAGTCCATTTAGATTGTTATCACAAAAATAACATAGGCTGTGTGGCTACTACATTTATATCCCACCCTTCTGGAGATGCAGAAGTCTAAGATCAAGTTGCTGGCAGATTTTATGGCTGCTGAGGACTCCCCTGTTTCCTATATAAAGGTCTTCCCCAAGTGTCCTCACAAAGTGGAGAGGCAAGTCAGCGTTCTGGGTTCTTATATTTAAAGGTCCTAATCCCTTTCTAATGGCTTCCTGAAGGTCCCAACTGCAGTTACCATAACATTAAGGATTAGGTTTCAATGTAGAAGTTTGAAAGGGCGACAAACATTTAGGCTATAGCAGCACTCAACTTCTATAAATAAAACCAAGGTCCCTGAAGCGGTTTCTACAAACTGCAGCATGGAATAAGAGATTGACCTTATAGTTGGGGATTAGTAATTATACTCAGGATTTTATGTTGTAGGAATGCTGTCTACCTTAGCATATTGTCTATAAAACTGCCTCTACTGGTCAGATTTTTCATGGTTTATCACTAACAGTCAATATGATTCATTATTCAATTTGGTCAAACATTAGAGCACTCACTTAAAAACATTTCTCAATTGTTTTCATGTCATAGAGCCAGGTTTTCTTATATTGTCATGGTATCTCTTAGAAGAGTTGCATATGTTGTTTCCATGCGGACATAAATCATATTCACTAGCATATAGACTACAATGTGCTTAACAGTAACCTTAATCTTAGATTGTTAACATCTAATCAGTTTAAGAAAAAATTCTAATGATACTCAATTAAAAAATAAAATAGCATGACCAAGCAGTGGCGTAGTGGATAGAGTGTCAGACGGGGATGCAGAGGACCCAGGTTAGAAACCCCGAGGTCAACAGCTGAGCGTGACTCATCTGATTTGAGTTAAGCTCACCAGCTTGAGCCCAACGTCACTGGCTCGAGCAAGGGGTCACAGTCTGCTGTAGTGCCCGGTCCAGGCACATATGAGAAAGCAATCAATGAAGAACTAAGAAGCCGCAATGAAGATGCTTCTCATCTCCTTCCCTTTCTGTCTGTCTGTTCCTATCTGTCCCTCTCTCTGATTTTCTCTGTCTCTGCCACCAAAAAAAATTTAAAAAATAAAATAAAATAAAATAAAATAAAATAAAATAAAATAAAATAAAATAAAGCCCTGGCTGGATAGCTTGGTTGGTTACAGCATCATCTGGATACAGAAGTTTCCAGTTTGATCCCTGGTTAGGGCACATGTAGAAACAGACCTTCCCCCTCTGCCAACTTTCTTTCACTCTTAAATCAGTAAATTTAAAAATAAATAAAACAGGCCCTGGCCGGTTGGCTCAGTGGTAGAACGTCAGCCTGGCATGCGGAAGTCCCAGGTTCGATTCCCGGCCAGGGCACACAGGAAAAGCGCCCATCTGCTTCTCCACCCTTCCCCCTCTCCTTCCTCTCTGTCTCTCTCTTCCCCTCCCGCAGCCAAGGTTCCATTGGAGCAAAAGATGGCCCGGACGCTGAGGATGGCTCCATAGCTCTGCCTCAGGCGCTAGGGTGACTTTGGTCACAACAGAGCGATGCCCTGGATAGGCAGAGCATCACCCCCTGGTGGGCGTCCCAGGTGGATCCTGGTCAGGCGCATGCGGGAGTCTGACTGCCTTTCGGTTTCCAGCTTCAGAAAAATACAAAAATAAATAAATAAATAAATAAATAAATAAATAAATAAATAAATAAATAAAACAAAATAATAAAAATAAGTTTAAATGATAAAATAAATTTAAAAATATATCATTGGTAGATTTGGTTAATAAATTAAGATAAACCAGAATGTATCATTGGAAGGTTAGAAGAATATTAGGGGAATAAATGAGATATGAGAAATAACCTGAGCAATTTAGAAGCAAGAGGCTATATAATATCAAGGTATCATAAAGAAATACTCTCATGACTGCTGATGTCTTAGAATAATAGTTTTCTATGGAAACAAAAGAAGGGGTGAGAGAACCAAACAGTTTGTAAAGCTTTGTAGGTTCATTAGAACAGTTAGTTTCCTAACAGCTGGTCACAGAAAATGAAAGTATAAGTACTCCTTCAGAGTCTCTCTCTTCTAGAATAAACAGGTTGACACTTTAGTAACATATATAGTTTTAATTACTTGTCTTCCATACACCAGGTTGGCTGCTCATACAGAGCAAGACACTCCTCATAAGAGATTTTCTGCCTTACCAGGCGGTGGTGCAGTGCATAGAGCATCAGACTGGAATGTGGAGGACCAAGGTTCGAAACCCCGAGGTCTCCAGCTTGAGCGCAGGCTCATCTGATTTGAGCAAAGCTCACCAGCTTGGACCCAAGGTCGTTGGCTTGAGCAAGGGGATACTCAGTCTGCTGAAGGCCCAGGGTCAAGGCACATATGAGAAAGCAATCAATGAACAACTAAGGTGTCGCAACAAAAAACTGATGATTGATGCTTCTCATCTCTCTCCATTCCTGTCTGTCCTTATCTATTCCTCTCTCTGACTCTCTCTCTGTCTCTGTAAAAAAAAAAAAGAGAGAGAGAGAGAGAGAGAGAGATTTGCTAATAGGAAAGGAAGCACTTTATAAACTCACACCCATAATAATAATCATTACCACATGCTGAGAGCTCTTGTACAACAGGCACTTTACATACATAATCTCTAATTCATAATGTAATCCTATAAAATAGGAGTGCTCACCAGTCATGTTATATAAGCTAAGAAACTGAGACTCAGAGAAGTTAAATAACTATAACTTCACACAGCCACTTAAGTGACAGATTCAAGATTTAAACCCATCTATCATATATGGCTTTCAATAATTGACTCCATATGGATTTATACTTTCCATAGACAAAGCTTATAAGATACCATCATTTTATTTATTATGGGTCTTGAAATGTTTGTAACTACTGATTATATGACATCATTCTATGTGTTAAGAACTCAGTAGGCATGAAGATAATGTCCCCTGGATTTTAACATCATAGATCAAAAAATCAGACATTACTCGCAAAGGAACAGGTCAGTATACTGGGCATGGTAAACTAATTTGCTCTCACTTTGCTGCTTCTTTTTTTTTTTTAAATTTTGCTTTGTGCAGTGAACTACAAAATAATCAATAGTTCTTGGCATGAGGTTTTAGCATGCAGGATTGCTATAATTATAGTAGTCCTCATAGGTGACTTGAAAATCAAAGGAAGGCTAAGACAGCCTGACTCTGCATCATGCTGTCACCTGGATAAGCCCTATCCTAAGCATGTAGGTCCCTTCTTCAGCCCTCATATTCCTCTAGGAATGTTTCTCTTCAGACTCAGAGACTCAGTGTGCTCTCTGTTCTCTTCATAGCTCCTAATGCCACAAGGAAAGCATCTCCTCAAGTCATATTTTATATTACAACATAAAATAACTTGCCACTATCCTTAAACTATACATCCTAAGACAATATTTTGGTAAAATATTTTCAGGTATACAACATAATTTGATATTTGCCTATATTGTAAAATAATCACCACAATAAGAGTAGTTATCCATCCCTATACACCATATAGAGTTAGATTTATCATGTGGCGAGAACTTTCAGATATGTGCCCTTAGCAACTTTCAAAAATGCATTACAGTATTATTAACCATAATCTTCATACTATATAATAGAACCACGACTTACTTATTTTATAACTGGAAGTCTGAAGCTTTTGATCTCCTTCTCCCTTTTCTCTCACCACCTCTGTCAACTACCAATCTGTTCTCTGTATCTATGAGCCCGCTTTTTGTTTATTTTAGATTCCACAGGGTAAGATCACAGGGCAGTTGTGTTTCTCTGTTGGACTTATTTCACTTAGCATAATGCCTTCAAGGTCCATTCATATTGTTGCAAATGACAAGATTTCATTTTTGTTATGATTAATGAGTATTCTATACCACATCTTCTTATTTATTTATCCATTGATGAACACTTAGATTTTTTACATATCTTGGCTGGTGTAAATAAAACTGCAATGAATATGAGCATTTGTATTTCTTTTCAAGTTAGTGTTTTTATTTACTTAGGACAAATAACTAGAAATGAAAATGCTAGCTAACATGGTAATTCCATTTTTAATATTTTGAGGAATCTCCATACTGTTTTCCACAGTGTCTGCACCAGTTTACATTCCCACCAGTAGTGCACAGGTTTCCTTTTCTCCAGAAACTCACCAAAACTGCTTTACTGTTATTTTGAAAATACTCTTTTTAACAGATATGAAGTAACATCTCACTATGCTTTGATTTACAGTTACCTGATGACTAGTTTTCATGCACCTGTTAGCCATGTGTATGTCTTTGGGAAAAATGTCTATTTGGATCCTCTGACTATTTTTTAATTTTTTAAATTAAGTTGTTTGAGTTTTTTTATGTATTTTAGGTTTTATCCTTTTATCAGTCTTCAAATTTGAAAATATTTTTTCCCTTTCAGTAGGTTACCTTTTTATTTTGTCGATAATTCATTTTGCTGTGCAGAAACTTTTTAGTTTGATATAGTCCCCACTTATGTATTTTTGATTTGTTGCCTTTGCTTTTGGTCAAATCCCAAAAACTACCACCAAGACCCACCACATCAAAAAGCTTACCACCTGTGTTTTTTCCCAGTAATCTTGTGGTTTCAGCCCTTACATTAATCTTCAATCCATTTTGAGTTGATTATTTTATATGATATTAGATAACAATTTATTTTTATCCTTTTGAATGTGGCTTTCCAGTTTTAAAGAGACTATTCTTTTCTAATTTTATATTTTTGGCTTCCTTGTAAATTAACTGGCCACGTGTGCATGGGTTTATTTCTGGACTCTATTCCATTAATCTATGTGTCTGATTTTATGCCAATATCATACTGTCTTGATTAGTATTTCAATACAGTTTAAGATGTTTTATAGTTATCTATAGATTTGAAATACAGTTAGAAGCCATCAAGGCTGGGTCTTACCACCTGATTTTTTTTTTTAAGTTTAGTACTAACTGATCTGTGAGGCATAACAACATGGCTGCTCTTCATTATTTGTATCTTGTCTTAAGGCACAAAGCAATGGGCATGATCACTACAGTAGATTATAACTATATATCAGCTGACTTACAGGTAGACAAATTCAAAATTGAAGGCCTTAATCTAAGATGGGAATATCTTTCTACTGGTGTTCCTGAATAGCAAAATGTCCCATGATTCATCCTTCTTGATGGAGGATCTCTCTGATAGCAACTTCAGCTCAACAGCTTCCTGAGAACTGTTATGCATAACTTAGATTCATACTTGCATACTTACTATAATGATTAAATTCCAATAACCTCTCCAAGATAAATATATTAACATTTTTCAAGGAACACTAGACACCAATTATAACACTGCTTTTTGGAGTTCATGATTTGTGATGTCCTTGAAAGTAAGATTACTTAATAAAGATGCCATTTTTCTGCCATAGTAACTAAACTTCCTTGGTAGAATTCAAGATAGAATCATTGTATTTGATCTTATACTAATATTCGACAGCTTTCACATCCTAAAAATGTATTCTATAAAAAATTTTCAGTACTTGATAAAATAGTTGCAAAACATTATTTCCATGTTCCTGAAAACTGAATGACACAGCAAAAGTTGAATAATCACAATTAAACTAATAAAATTAAGACAACTTAGAAAAATGCAGATTATTGATATATAAATAAATTTCTTCAGCTTTGGTATTTATTTTTGTCTCCCAAATAAAATTTTTTACATGGGTACACCAATTCTACCCCATCTTGATAACATTCAATTAAAATGCACAAAGAACACTCTCACACCAGAAGTTCACTAAGGGAAATTTATAGTAAAATTCTGCTACCTTCTAAATTTCTAATTAAACAAAATTTTCTAAATTTCCTCCAAATTTGCCAATACTCATGGCAACTTATAATGCATGCCTGAACATTATCATATAAAATGCAATAGGTGCTACACATTTAAAAAATTTTGTCACATTACTATTTTCTGCTAGGAGCTAAAATGATGGATAAGCTAACTTCATAGTCAGAAATAATCACAACAGAGGTACATTTTTGGATATTTTTTATTTGTTTTTTAAGGGCTAATAAGTAACTCCTACCTATGTTCTGGGAGCAAGAAAACAGATAAATAACTTACTTAAAAATTGAAGTATGAAAATAAAGACCAGACTGTAAATCTTTATAAATATTTATTTTCTGATGTTAAAACATTGCATCAATAATCAACAACTTTTCAGGAATAGAACTAAACAAGAAATACATAATATAAAATTATAAAATATAAAGATTCGATTTAGAAGATAAATGGTCAACTATTTCTCCTAAATTGTTAATTTTTAAAAACCACTATTGATATAAAAATTAAAATGATTAACTTCATAGATGAATAGCTACTGTTGCTAAATGACAAATACAAAATGAAAATCTGATCTTTATTAAAAAATCAGAGAAAGATAGAATGGAATATAGGTTTTACTACAGGTTTTTAAGCCTAAACCTCTGTCACAAAATTAATAGGTGCTTGAGAGGAGAGTGAAGAGAGGGGTGGGTAGAAAAGACTGAGTCTCACTCTTGGTATAATTTAGGGATAGATCTACCTGCAGCAATTATATGCTAAATTTAAATTGTACAATGATTGAATTCCAATAACAACTGTAAGTCTTAGTAAAGATACATAGTTTTCATCAGATTCTAAATGGAATTTGTGACTTGCTCAAATTGCCATAAATCACTTTATATCTCAGTCTTTTGTTTCTTTCTATACATTGAAAGTTATAGTCAATGTGTGCCATTATATCTTCTCAGAGAGTCACTATACTTTGCAGGTTCAGATATACTGTTGACTGTGAAAGTGATGTTGCTTTTTCTTCAATAGTAGCTGCTGCTAATGGTTTTCAATTCCTAAGTATTGGATCAATAAAGCCAATGCTGATGGTGTGATGAAAAACTAGGAAAGTGAACTTTCTTGGGGATCACCATAAAGAAAATCCAATCTTTTATCCATTATTTGAAAAATATATTCAGGTGAATATTCCAGAGCTATTAGTTATAACTCCACCAAGAAAGATAGCAAAATTTTAGGTAATAGTGACATGAATTCTCAAAACATTTTTTTTTTAATGACACAGAGAGAGAGTCAGAGAGAGAGAGACAGATAGGGACAGACAGATAGGAATGGACAGAGATGAGAAGCATCAATTCCTCGTTTGGGCTACTTTAGTAGTTCATTGACTGCTTTCTCATATATGCCTTGATGGGGTGGGGGGATACAGCAGAGCGAGTGACCTCTTGCTCAAGCCAGTGACCTTGGGTTCAAGTCAATGATGTTGTGCTTCAAGCCAGTGACCCTTGGGCTCAAGCCAGCGACCATGGGGTCATTCATGTCTATGATCCCATGCTCAAGCCAGCGACCTCTCACTCAAGTTGGCGAGCCCACACTCAACCTGGTTGAGCCCGTGCTAAATCTGGGAACCTCTAGTTTCAAACCTGAGTCCTCTGTATCCCAGTCTGATGCTCTATCCACTGCACCACCGCCTGATCAGGCTCAAAACATTTTTAAGTAAAGTTTGAAATAGCTAAGAATTAGTTATCATAACACATGAATTCAAATTCTAGCTCTAGTTTTACCTACTTAAGGTACATAAGGCAATTTACTTAACATCTTCAGCTTCTTATCATCAGCACACATATACACACAAGAATGGTAACTATGTGAAATTTTAACTAATCTTTTTTTAGTAATCTTTTTATCATATTTATTTGTATTGACTCATCTTGTTGCATAGCTCAAACTTACAAGATTCATATCACAATAAGAGAGAAAAATATGAATAAAGTTGAGGCACGATGCCTTTTAAAATGACATTTCAAGACAATGCAATATAGCAGAGTCAAGATAAGAAGTTGAGTCCCATGAATTTTTCAGTATTTTTGGACTGTTGTAAAATATTTTCATGATTAAATCTTGCACACAGATAAAGAGCATTTTTAAAAAAAAAGATAAAATAGATACAGTATTCATTCATTCCTCAAAGTGAAAGAGAATAAATGTCAAGTAACACAAGGCAATAGGAAGACCACAATGATCAAGTTTCTCTTTTGAGGATTTCATAATCCTGGGGAGAAAATCTTGTGAACAGATTTTTGCTCAGCTACTATGGGAACACAAAGACAATGGCAGCTTCTTTTAGATAGAAAACCTGATTAAGGCTTCCCAGAGAAGGCGAGGGCCTCTGGAAGAAACACAGCCTTTCTAGTAAAGAGGGGAGGAAGGAATTCCTGGCAGGGGAAGTAGGTAAAGGGACAGGAGTCTACCTTAGGGCCCATACTACCTTCAGGAAGTGGCAAAAGTTTTGATGGGTCTGAGATGAGGAGACAATGAAAAGTAATGATATGAGATGGGGCTTATAACAGTAATCTACATATGATAGAGAAGCACTCTGCTTCCAGGCTATGGGTTTTGAACAACAGCAGATTCAAGTCTGCTTGAGTATCTGAGCAGCTTTCATTCATTCCATAGTCTGTTTTAGGTTTGGAGTTGAATTTCTTGAAGGAAGACAAAAACAAAAACAAAACTAAAAAACTTTGATAAAGCCCTGGCAGGTTGGCTCAGTGGTAGAGTGTCGGCCTGGCATGCAGAAGTCCCGGGTTCGATTACTGGCCAGGGCACACAGGAGAAGTGCCCATCTGTTTCTCCACCCCTCCCCCTCTCCTTCCTCTCTGTCTCTCTCTTCCCCTCCCGCAGCCAAGGCTCCATTGGAGCAAAGATGGCGCTGGGGATGGCTCCTTGGCCTCTGCCCCGGGCGCTAGAGTGGCTCTGGTCGCAACAGAGCGACCCCCCCCCTCTGGAGGGGCAGAGCATCGCCCCCTGGTGGCAGAGCGTCGTCCCCTGGTGGGCGTGCCGGGTGGATCCCGGTCGGGCGCATGAGGGAGTCTGACTGTCTCTCCCCGTTTCCAGCTTCAGAAAGAAAAAACAAAACAAAACAAAACAAAAAAAAAACTTTGATGAACTTTCATTTCAGAGTATGACTATTCTAAAAGGGTTTCATAGGGAGAGGTCAGACATCACATTAATACTATTATGTAATTTTCTTTTACACTTTTGCTTCTGTTTATTTTGTGCTGCATATGTACTGATCAGGAGTAAAACTTCCCTTACAAAGCCCAATTTAAACACGGCAGTATTGGTGAGTAGAAGAAACAATTTCCTTGCTTTTAAATAAGTACATGTTCCTACTTAAAAAAAAAACAAAAAACAATTTTAACTTAAATTAGGAGAATGTCCTTCTGTTATCAGACATTATATTTAAAAATTCTGTTAAAACCAACTACTCCATTCTAAGTGCAAAGATCAATCCTTGTCTTCTTTAGCTTTCTTCCTGAATGCTAATTAACATTTCTTAGTATAACCTTACGTGTAACTTGCTGGTCCTTCCTGAAGGTCAACATGCTATTTCAGGAAATATATAAACAAATCCATAGTTGGTTCAAATGCAGACATAACCTGTTTTTAAAAACTGAATATAGTATGTTAAACTAAAATCTTCAATGTGGCTTTAAGATATAAGATGTTGTTTGTTTCTCAGTTATGATAGTGCATGCAAATAGTACCATCTCAGAGTGAGATCACATACATGTGATAAAAAAGGATTTAAGATAATTTCTTCTAAGAATTGAGCCTGACCAGGCAGTGGCTCAGTGGATAGAGCGTTGGATTGGGAAGTAGAGGACCGAAGTTTGAAACCCCAAGGTACCCGGCTTGAGTGCAGGTTCACCAGCTTGAGCACAGGGTTGTGGCTTGAGTGTGGAATCATAGACATGACCCCATGGTCAATGACGTGAGTCCAAAGGTTGCTGACTTGAACCTAAGGTTGCTGGCTTGAGCAAGGGGTCACTCAATCAGCTGTAACCCCCCTCTCAATCAAGCCACATATGAGAAAGCAGTCAATGAACAACTAAGGTGCCACAATGAAGAATTGATGCTTCTCATTTCTCTTCCTGTCTGTCTGTTCTAATCTGTCCCCCCGCTCTCTGTCCCAACCACAGAAAAAAAAAATTCCATCTAAAAATTGACAGGCAGAAACCATGGGAAGTACCAGAAACACAAGGCTGGTGTGTTGATGTGGCGCAGCGAAACAAGAGGGTGGTTTCCCTGTGTCTGGTTTTCAGTTTCTCTCCACACAAGGAAAGGGAACTTTCTTTTTTGGTGGGTTCAGGAAGTGTGGCCAGAGGGTAAGGGTTAGACCCTCAACTTGTCTCTGGCATACACACCTCCCAGGTTTCAGCACCAGAAAGAGAGGGCAGAAACCGCAGGACAAACTGAAAACATGAGGTTGGTGTGTTCCAAAGGGAAAGTTTATTTTAAAAATGCCTGGAGACAAGCAGGCTGAGACCAGAAAAAGTGTCAGCCCGGAGCTGTAGGAGAGACATGCTTTGGATCTAGGGGATTGTCTTACCTGGGGCGCATGCACCTGGGTAAGCCCAAATTAGCATATCGGGGTTGTTGTGGCCTTGGTTACTGATGTAAAGAGGGGGATTCTGCTGCAGAGACACAAATTGTTTGATGTAGCACAGACTTGATGTCCTTGGTGAATTCTGAAGACAGCCAAGAGGTCAGTCTCCCAGTAACAGCTGGGGGCCTGAGTCTGTGACTAGGGTTTCACAAACAACTATCATGATCTAAACTGCCCTGATGGTCAGGTCCTTCCCAAAGCAAGCTTTCACAGACATTCCTGTAAAGGTAAACATTTTGCTACATTTTAAAGTGAAGTCCAGACAGCTTTTAGGAGAGCAAGTAGCAAGTAAATTAACTCTAACCTTACAGAGTGTTTGGGTGAGGGAAATATGGGTTTTACAGAAGCTCATTTAACCCTAACAAGAATGATATTACATAAATGTACAATAAAAAGAAAGAATTTGATCTAAGAAGGAACAAAAATAGTAGAATTTCTTTGATTAAACTGCATTATATTAGTAGATCAGTCTTTGCATAATAAAAGCTCATGTTTGTTTTCAAAGAGTATTAATAGCTCTACAGTATTAGGGGGCTTCCATTTGATTAGTCTCTCCATCCTTTATGGAGATGCCATGTCAGTCATTATGTCAAGAGCCTGAGTCTTAGCATCCTCTATTGTGAGGCTTCTATTTTTCTAATTTCTGGCATCCACCTGATGCTTTCATCATTGGCTTGACTCCCTTAGTCCCTGAAAAAAGAATATGTATTTCAATGGAATGGTTTAAAATGATGCATTTCTGAGGGACGAGCAATGATGTGAAGTCATACCCATTTTCTCTTTGTATTAATGAAACCATTTTGGCCACTCTTCCCTGAGAAAACAACAAATTGGTGCTAGTTGTCTACTATACAAAACTGAACTAATGAAAGGAAATTAGTGAAAATAAATAATAAGCCTGACTAGGCGGTGGCACAGTGAACAGAGTGTCAGACTAGGATGCAGAGGACCCAGGTTCGAGACCCTGAGGTCTCCAGCTTGAGCGCAGGCTCATCTGATTTGAGCAAAGCTCACCAGCTTGGACCCAAGGTCGCTGGCTCGAGCAAGGGGTTACTCGGTCTGCTGAAGGCCCATGGTCAAGGTACATATGAGAAAGCAGTCAATGAACAACTAACGTGTCGCAACAAAAAACTGATGATTGATGCTTCTCATCTCTCTCTGTTCCTTCTATGTCTGTTCCTATCTATCCCTCTCTCTGACTCTCTCTCTGTCTCTGAAAAAAAGAAAGATAATTAATTGCATTGTACTCGAAGTCATTTTCAAACAACCACTCCAGCACTGTCCTTCCAGAAACAAACAAAAATAATAAGTAACATTTACAAATCATGTTTAGGAGGAAAGGTAGAAAACGAAGTTTAGAAACAGTCTCAATATTTTCAGAAATTGTTTTACTTTGCACAAATATCATATGATCTTGCCCAAGTCACTGGGCTAATACATTTTAACAAATCAAAGAATCACAAAAACATAAAACCTACTGAGGTTAGAAGCAATATATATATATATATTGAAGCAAGATATATATATAAAGAACATTAGTGAATCCAGTTTTCTCCTGTTGATTATCATCTAGGCCCAAATCCATGTTTAGATTTTGTTGAGCTTTATTTGACTTCCTAATGTGCTTTCTTTTATAAATAATGGTGAATTGCTTTATAAGAGAAAAGGAGACTGGTGTGGCAGGAAAGGAAGAGTCAGAAAATACCAAGCATACTCTTATCTAGACATTATTTGGTCTTCTAGGCCACAGAGGGATAGTACCAAAGCACATGATAAATTTGATGATGCATCACCCAAAAGTCACTTCCATGAAGCTTGGTAGGTTTTCAACACTACTCAAATTTACATGGGGTTTATAGAGCTGTTCTTGACTTTTATACAATAGAAGGGCAACATCACTGCCACTGCAAAAGAGGCAGCACAGAATGCAAGCATGTCCCTGAGCCACAGAAACAGAACCATTCATCAAAATTCATTTCTTTGTTTTTATGAACTTGGTAACTGGGGAGAGGAATTTTTAAAATAGGTAGTGTACTGAATACTAGTAGAGAATTCAGTTATCTGAAATATGTTAAGACTGTGAAGGTTAAATCCAAAACTTCTCCTCATTACTTTAGTTTTGCCAGGTGAGGAATAGCCACTCTTGTTATGATTATCCTCCAAATAACAAATAAACAAAAAAAGTATGAAATAAGGCCCAAATACATTGTTAGCAAAGCCTTAAAAGTTTCTTAATTAATGTCACTATTTTTTAAATGTATGCAATTCTCTTACACAAGCTTTCACTAACCACCACGACCTCCCCCTGCTCTCCTGCTGCCTCCACCCTTCTACATACATACTGAACAGATACCCTACAAATTAGAGATCTCTATAGAAGAACCATGCAGGTAAGTCTATTTCAGCTCTTGACCACTTGCTGGTTTTGGTATGAAAAACATTGCTACCATGGGAAAATAGTGACATATTAACTGTAGAAATAAAATGGTGTATGGCTATACTGTCTGCTAAATCTACTGAGATGCACAGTATGTTTAAGGTCAAGAATACCCAGGACTTTGGACAAACAGATCTTTATTGGAAGATACAAGAAAATGAACCTTTATTATATTTTGATGATGAACAACCAACAAGTTCTGGGCAGCAAGAAAAGAAAACAATTTTGGATTTTGAGAAACAAACTGAGCCATGACTTATTATTTTTGACACTCCAAATATTGGTATTTTTTATTCAGCAGTAATGTGTTGCTATGGAGTGACTTTAATCTTTTCTAAAGTAAACAGCCTTTTCCCTTTAAACAAAATAGACCTCTGCTGCCCTTAGAAACATTAAATAGAAGAATACATTAATTCAGTTTCTAGACAGGCAATGAGAAAGCAACAACATACCTCCTCTGCTCTTAAAAACTGGAAGAAGATAATGTGTCACAACTGTTAAGATGGTAAGAAAGGAGGAAACTTGAGTGGTTGGCATTCATGGATAAGTTCTTGTAATGAATGTTAGGTCTTTGCTACTTGGAACCCATCCACCCAATTGACATATTCTATAAATTTCTCATAGTGAGGAAATATTCTATGTGTGTGTGTATGTGTGTTGACTAAGATTTTATCTCTTACCACAGAATTTCATATGGGAGTCAAACCCGTGTCTTAAAAGTAAAAATTTTAAGGAGAAACTTGAATACTTGTGGGTACACAGTTTCTGATTATAGTCACATTACCTTTAGTGTAGGTATGTACAGAAACTTTAAAAGATAGAATCATTCACACTGTAAAAAGAAAAATTCAAAAGCTTAAACTCAAAAGTCATGTAAATAACAAAGTAAATAAAACCATATATATAAAGAAACATGCAGGTGGACCTCTAAGTAAAATTTATCTATGATCATTTTAATATATGTGAGGGATTACTTATGCCAGTTCTTATATTAATGCAATATATATATATATATATATATTAAATATATAGTTGAATATTTTCCCATGTTCTATATTACATTGCTGAAAAAGTATTTGGTGTCTTTCTTCTTCACACTGAAATAATGGTAATTATTGTTTCTCTGACATCATCATTTATACTTTTCAACTAAAAAATTAAAGGATTTTGTGATTTTGTTTAGATTCAATATTCTTAAATTTTCACACTCAGAACCTGATGGTTCTCTTTAACACAGCTGTGGAGAATATCTCTATTTGAAGAACTGAAATCATACTTTAATTCTGAAGTAAAGGCCTCCCAAATTCGTAACATTTTTAATAATTCATTGAGTGAAGCTTACTTCTTTCTTGTTCACAGTTATAATGTCTCTTCAGTGATTTGAAAGAAATTCAGCGTTACTGAAGTACTTTGTTGCTTAAAAAACTTGTTGAATCTGTTCAAGAAAAACATGACCAAAAATGTATTCCTTTAAGTGTCAAGGCTGTTCTTAAAACTAAAATGGACACTATTATTTCTAAATGGGAAAAGAAATGTCAACTTGAAATGAATAACTATTATGGCTCCTGCATGACTTGCGTTTCGAATAGATTTCATCCACTGAAGAATAGTGTATTTTACATGAATGAGATTTTTCACCAGCCTGATAACATGTGAAATTATTGTGCATACCGTTGAAGAGGAAGGAAATAAAAACTCATGATAATGCGGCCTGACCTGTGGTGGCGCAGTGGATAAAGCGTCGACCTGGAAATGCTGAGGTCACCGGTTCAAAACCCTGGGCTTGCCCGGTCAAGGCACATATGGGAGTTGATGCTTCCAGCTCCTCCCCCCTTCTCTCTCTCTGTCTCTCTCTCCTCTCTCTCCCTTTCTGTCTTTCTCCTCTCTAAAAATGAATAAAATAAAAAAAATACAAAAAAACTCATGATAATGCTATTTTTTGTTACTGGAGAACATTTTTTTAGAGCCACTGATGACTAGATACAAAGAACACTAAAAAATGGAAAAGCAAGTTATGCCATAAAGATGATATTACATGCTTTAAAAATACATTTTGAAGAACAATTTTCAGGTTTGTTAACTCTATGCCAATTAATGTTTAATCTACTGGCTCACAAAGCTAATTGTGAACATGTTTCATCATTAATGAATGTTCAATGAACAAAATAACTAAACAAGATTGATGTGACTACTGTAGAGCTATGTTACAATGTAAATGGGACATTTGACTGTAACTGCAAGAATTTTATAACTAACTTATGCAAAACATGGAACTAGTAAGGAAAGCCAAAACTCAGGAAAATATACTTAAGAAAAGGCATGTAATTTAGATACTTATATTTTTAAGATAAACAATAAGTAATGTTTTTAATGCTAATGTGTCCCACACAATAATTTATATATTTTTTTTTCTTTCATTTTTCCGAAGCTGGAAACGGGGAGGCAGTCAGACAGACTCCCGTATGCGCCCGACCGGGATCCACCCGATATGTCCACCAGGGGGCAATGTTCTGCCCCTCTGGGGTGTCGCTCTGTTGTATCCAGAGCCATTCTAGCACCTGAGGCAGAGGCCACAGAGCTATCCCCAGTGCCCGGGCCATCTTTGCTCCAACCGAGCCTCGGCTGTGGGAGGGGAAGAGAGAGACAGAGAGGAAGGAGAGGGGGAGGGGTGGAGAAGCAGATGGGCGCCTCTCCTGTGTGCCCTGGCCGCGAATCAAACCTGGGACTTCCGCACGCCAGGCCTACGCTCTACCGCTGAGCCAACCAGCCAGGGCCAATATTTTATATCTTAATGTATATATCTATAGGCAAATTAGAAATAATTGTTATTTAACTGTGCATCCTGTATTGTATTTTCTAAATCTGGCAACATTGACCAGGGAGTATAATCAATCTGGAATCATTTTAGTGTGGTTTCGTGGATGGAGAGTATGGTATAATTCAAATGTCCAGACTCCAAGAGAGGAGAGCTATAGATACTAATCATTAGGGAACACTATTCATGTTTAGAATATTACTTTTTTTGCCTTGGTTGGATAGCTCTGTTGATTAGACTTTTTTTCCCATAGTACAGAGGTTGCCAGTTCAATCCCCAGTCAGAACACATAAAGGAATAGATTAATGTTCCTTCTCTCTCTCCCTTCCTCTCTCACTAAAATCAACAAATGAAAATTAAAAAAAAAAATAAAAAAAGAATATGACCTTTCCTACCAAGGTTTAATAGGGATAAACTTCATTTTTTGTTGATTTTCTTGGCAAAAATTTCTCCCTTTGGTTGAATATTGTAGATTCTGAGTACTTGACTTAATGTGGGGGACAGGGGAAGCCTCAGCTTCTGATCACAGACTTTGCAAGTTCATTATATCCCACTATCCCACTCAGGGACGGATAACTAGTAAATCTTGAAGTTTCTTGGTTGGGCACATTTTCAGGGAAGCCTTGGCATCTGAGTGGACTTTCTCACTTTCATTATATTATTTATTTTGTTTTTATTTGTGTTTTGTGAGGGGTTGATTGATTGAGTGATTGATTGATTTATATATAGATGTAGTAGTAGTTCGTGGAGGACTTCTTTCACATTCTTATGAGCTCAGCAATTTTGCAAAATATATTGGCTCTAAATTCTCCAATATTTAGATGTTTTGCAGTAGGGAAGGAGCTGCATTCCAGGATCTCTGGGTTTGTTAAACTGCAACAATGGACCTTTTAAAAAGTCCATTTAAAAAAGCAGACTTAGAATCAAGCTTACTGGTGAATTTTAAAATACAGCCCATTGGACTTTGGGTGATGGGAATGCAGCATAATCAAAGTCAAAATAACCTAGAGATGTTTTCTCTGAACATATGTACTCTAATTTATCAATGTCACCCCATTAAAATTAATTATATAAATAAATAAATAAAAATAGAAAAAAATAAATAAAATAAAATACAGCCCCTTGAAAGTTTTTGTGGATTTCTTATAATTTTAAAACTGATTGTAACGATTTTCAGAGTAAGACATGAAAGTCTTTTTAGAAGTCAAATAAGTTCTATAATTTTTATAAGAACAAAAGACCAATGTTTTACCTGGCTATCCTTCTTCCATATCCTATGCCTCTGAGAAACTGATACTTTATACTTTAATTATTTCATTTCTTATTGGTCTCTACTCTTAAAAACAATTTTTTAGTTTCTTAATTTTACAAGTGTAATTTGACCTCTTAATTTAGATGATGAGAATATCTCTTATGAACACCCCATTTTCATGCAATGAACCTTTTAAAAAATTATAACTTTAATCAATATTTAGTATTTGGATTATTATGTTATAAATATGGGTCACTTTTGTGCCAAGTAATAGTTTCATATCTCTCAATAGTTTTTTCTCATAACCAAGGATATTTCTTTCTTTATTTTTTTTACAGAGACAGAGAGAGTCAGAGAGAGGGATAGATAGGGACACACAGAAACGGAGAGAGATGAGAAGCATCAATCATTAGTTTTTCGTAGCAATACCTTAGTTGTTCATTGATTGCTTTCTCATATGTGCCTTTACTGGGGGGCTACAGCAGACCAAGTAATCTCTTGCTCAAGCCAGCGACTTTGGGTCCAACCTGATGAGCTTTTGCTCAAACCAGATGAGCCTGTGCTCAAGCTGGCGACCTCGGGGTCTCAAATCTGGGTCCTCCGCATCCTAGTCTGATGCTCTATCCACTGCGCCACTGCCTGGTCAGGCAGGATATTTATTCTTAATAAATTTATTTGTCCTTTTTTTTTTTTTTTTTGGTGAGAAGAGGGGCCATAGTGAGGCAGACTGCTACATGCACCCCAACCAGGATCCACCTGGCAACCTCTGTCTTGGCTTGATGCTCGAGTACTAAGCTATTGTTAGTGCCCGAGGCTGACATGTTCAGACCAACTGAGCTATCCTCAGTTTCTGGGACCAGGCTCAAACCAATCAAGCCATTGGCTGCAGGAGAGGAAGAGAAATAAATGGGGGAGAAGAAAGGGGTGAGAAGCAGATGGTTAGTTCTCCTGTGTGCCCTGACTGGGAATCAAACCTGGGACATTCATATGCCGGGCCGATGCTCTATCCATTGAGTCACCAGCCAGGGCTTATATTTGTCCTTCCTAATAGCCAAGGCTATCTCTGTTGATGTTGTGTTTGGAATATAGGTTAAGAGAAACCTGTAAATCTGGTGAGGAGGAAGGAAGGACTTAATTTCAACTCTTACAGAGGTACTACTTTGGCATCTTGAAGATGACAAGGGGCTTGGAGGAAGGTTGGCAGAATCATGCAGATCCACTGCCATTCTAGGATCATTGTTACTGCAAAGATGTCCTATGTTAAAAATGCTTTTTCCATTATAATGTATTAAGAAAGTCTACACATGATACTACAAACCATCTAGGAGCATTTCAAAGTAAGAAAACCAATAAATAGTAGAAGCTGCACCCAGGTTCTAGCAGAATCTAACTTTAACTTGGAATTATGAGGATTCATTTAGCTAGAAACACTTCATTCAGTTTCCAAAAAGGTTAGAGTCAAGGAGCTTTATATTTTACACTTTTTGGAACTGGAAGTTTAAAGATGACTTGACCTCTGTTAGGGGAAAAACTGTGACCCTGTATCTGCTGGTGAGAAAATGTTGCCCTCAAGATACCTGATAGAGCTGGGCAGCCCTTCCCTGATACCCACCTCTTATCTTGTCTTATAGAAATTTATTAACAGTCCAGTAGGTTCCCTTTCTCTGCCCTCAGATGCATCTAGAGCAGCAGAAAGCAGAAAACTTTCATCTCTGCAGTGGACAGAGGAGCAAGCAGGAGGCTGCTACATCTTCTCTTTACCTTCCTTACTCAATGGACTCATTCAAGGTTATCAACCTTCCTTCCTTACTCAGTCTAAGATAGGGTACAGAGAGCTTGGTGTGAGTGGTGCAGGTGTGTGACTAATTGTTGTGACCTTGAACACCTGACTATAGGACACTGTGTTAAAATGGAGTGGTTGAAGCAAATCCACCACTGGATGGATTTGCTTCAACCATCCAGGTTGATAAAAATCCTTTACTTTTTATCTCCATGGTCGACAGTGTCAATAAAGCAGCTGTGGGCTGTTTGGAAATCTCCTTGAAAGAACAAAACTTCATGTTATAGTGTGCTTTTTTTTTGCTTTTTTTGTGACTGAGACAGAATCAGAGAGGGAGACAGATGGAGAGGAAGGGAAAGAGATGAGAAGCATCAGTTCTTCGTTGCAGCTCTTTAGTTTGTCATTGATTGCTTTCTCATATGTTCCTTGACTGGGGGGTCTACAGCAGAGCAAGTGACCCCTTGCTCAGCCAGCGACCTTGGGATCATGTCTATGATCCCACGCTCAAGCCAGCAACCCCGCGCTCAATTGGCGACCCTGCGCTCAAGTTGGCTACCTCGGGGCTTCGAACCTGGGTCCTCTTCATCCCAATCTGATGCTCTATCCACTGCGCCACTGCCTAGTCAGGCAAGACTTCATTTTAGAGCTCATTTGATGCCTGAAGGTTTTAATGTCCAATTGTCTTGGAAGTTGCAGCAAAAGATTCTGGTGTCTATACTTGGCCTATAGGCTTTATAGTGATACCTGTCTTTAATAGACCATAAAAGCTTTGACAATAAACATCCTGGTTGCCACCCTAATAGACTAAAGGTCTAAGACTCCTTCTAAGGTATTTTGGACATTGTGTAGCAGCTAAAGATGAAAAAATTTCCTTTTGATGACAGATATTAGGATTTTCCCTCCCTAATTAATGATCTGTATGTTTAAATTTTATTTAATTTAGCAAAATGATGTGAAACATTATTTTTGTACTTTAGTATTTAGAACACAGTTATGCTGTTATATTTATTATCACATTTAATCTTTATAACTCTTAAAATTTTTTTATTATTTATTGATTGATTTTAGAAAGGAAGAGGAAGTGAGGCAGAGGGAGAGAGAGAACGAGAAAAGCATTCATTTGTTGTTTCACTTAGTTGTGCATTTATTGGTTGCTTCCCATATGTGCCTTGACCTAAGATCAAACTCACAACCTTGGTATGTCAGGACAATGCTCTAACTGACTGCTACCTGGTGAGGGCCTACAACTCTTAAAAGTAGGTATTATTCATTACTTTTACAAGGAGAAAACTGAAACATTGAACAATTAGGATCTACTTAGTGGGACACATAAAAAGAAGCAGGACTAGACAGCCTCCTTGGACTGTGATGAAACGCTTGTGTATAACTGGCAGAAAACATAATCTAATTTACTTAAACAAACAAGGGACACACTGACACATGTAACTGAAAAGCCTGTGCTTGTATTGGTCTCAAACTTCAGGGTTGAGGCAGGGACTCATTGTCATCAGGATTCAAGTCCTCTCCAGTGTTTGTCTTCCTGTTTTCTGTGCTGGGATTGTTTCCAGGCCTTGGGTCATACCAAGACGGCCATCAACAAGTTCAGAGCTGTATTTTCCCACCTTGGTATGCAACTAAAACTGTGGTACCTCTCTCAGTACAGCTCCTGCAAAGCCTCATTATGTCTTATTGGCTCCACTTGGGCCACATGCACATTCTTCTACCAATCCTCAGGAGAATGAGTACTATTTTTACAGAGTTCTGAATCACAGACCTATCATGCAGGAGCACAGGGAAAATACATCTCCACATATACTTAAAATAAGATTAAAAAAAAAACACAACAAAATAGGTTGTTCTTCCAAAAGAGTGTTCTTTCCAGAAAGATAAATACTGAATTTCAAAGTGACAACAAAAACAAAACAGTTATCTACTCTCACCCTCTCTCAATGCCTCAGTCCTGTCTGTTGGCTCTGTGCTACTCATCTACTCATAACATACTACGTGATCCAAAAGAATTGTGCACTATTAATGTTAAAAGTGGATCTTCTACTTACATTATCATCCTTGCTATCTTCTGTGAAATTTAACTTGCTTCGGGGTATAGGTATCCATAGTCATTAATAACCACTAATCACAATCCCAACTTCAGGCACAATCTTTATTTTTCCCATTAGGCTGCATGATTCCTCAGAAGATCAAGAATTCAGTTAATTCTCAGGCCAGATTGTACAGTAATCAGATGCCCATATATTTCCTAGCCAAAAATTAGAATGAAAGCAAAGCTTTTATTCCATAAGCACCTACTATGTGCTTGGCTCCCTCACAAAGAAGGTATTATTATTTCTATTTGGCAAATGAGAATGCTCTAGTTATAGCTAGTAAATATATTTTAATGCTTCTTCCTAGGTAATAATGATAATGTTAATTGTCCCTCTCATTCCCTTTGAGTGGCCCTCAACTGTTCTCCATGTGTTTTACAAATAGAAAAAAATTAATTCTGGAGGGACAGAAAAATGTAGATGTACCACAAGAGTTGTCAGACTTCTACATTTCTAGTGTCTCTCTATTTCCTGATAAGAGGTCTGACTAGTGTTGTTGGTTCCATAAGATGCTTCTGAATCTTGAAAACTTCTCTTATAAGCCAAGCTCCAAAAGAAATGTATTAATATATCATTATATCACAAATTAAAATTAATTTGCCCTTGATCTTATGTCCAGGAAGTGTAGGCTCAGAATTTAAATCTAATTCTTTCTGACAACAAAGCTAGTGTACCATTGTAATGTACGTTCACTGCAAGGTGCTACCACTAAAATCCCTGAAATTGACATATTTAAAACCCAATGAAGATTATATGTATTTTTTAGTAAGTGAAAACGTTAACCAGCTTCTAACATAACTTTCAAATTTCTAGATAGAAGCTTAGATATTCTAAAAATATGAATCACCAGATACCCTGTTTAAATGTAAATTTAGCATGGCTGATGTTAACATTAAACTTAAAATAAGTTAATACAATACATTCAACATGGTGACTATTTCAAATTAAAAAGTGCAAAAATACCATTACAATATTGTAATGATTATATTTATAGTTAAAAGTAAAATGATATTTGTCGATGGGTATAAAGTAAGTAAAAGCAATTTTATAATTTAGGCTACATTTTATTTAAAAAGAAATATATTAAAAACATTTAAGTTGCTCTCTAGATAAGAGTATATTTATTTCTGTTCTCTTGCTAATTGACTATTTATAATTATCTAAATCATAGTTAATATAAGTGTAAGTAACTTAGATTTTGTTTTGACAAAATTATTTCAGTCATGGTTCCTTCCTTCAAAGCTTCACATTTCATCCCGAGTTTTTTCTTCAATCCTCCACTAAGTCAAATTGCTTGCAAATACATTTAACAGCAAATTCATATTAAGGAAATGACTACTTGTATTTTTTATTTCTGTTTAAGCTTGCTTTATTCTGGATCTGTATATTAAAGTAATGGCTATACATTCGGCTATTTCATAAAACAATAACATGTTTACAAAGTCCAAAAGAGCAGTGTCTAATAGGTGCACTATTTTACTACTGTGTAATTATACCAACTAAAGGATAAGCTAATGAGTATCCTAAAAGGCTTTGGGATTTGACTTTGGGTGGTAAACACACAATGCAATATACAAATAATAGGAAAATTAGCACTGTACTTTAGAAATCTATATCATTTTATTAACCAATGTCACCAGAATAAATTCAATTGAAAAGGTTTTAGAAGAGAGGTCAAATATGAAAAGCATGATGTGGATGGGATAGAGGTTTTGTAGTCCATTAAAGCTTCATTTTAACTATTCCAGAAAGATAGTTTTATATGCTGTTTTCAGAAACTTTCCAAGAAAATAATGCCAAGTTAAAATCTGAATAAAATAAAAATCCTCCAAATGAGTCTACTGCAGGCAGTCCCTAGGTAATGACAAGATAGTTCTGTTGGTTGGCTCTTAGAGTTGAATTTGTACAGGTACATTTAGAATTTGTACAGTTAGAACAGGTACATTAACTTACTAAATGCAACTTAGAAGTTTGTCATACTATAGTATTTATTTTTACCTTCTGTGCATATAAATACTTAAACATTTTTGAACCTACAGAACATTTCTCGTTCATAATCCAAGGACATGAAAAATCTGTACAGTTTCCAGATGCACTTTTAAATGTGCTACCATGACTTGTGTTGAAGTACTAAAGATAGAATATACTTGAGATGGAAGGATATTACAATAATATTCAGCACTGAATTTTGCTATTTATTTTCTACACCTGATACATGGTATAGAGGTTTATATCAAAATACTGGAATGCAGTTTCTGTGATGAAAAAGGATACCCAAGTCACTGTCTTCATTACATGGTACCAGTGAGCACAATCAACTAACTTAGTGTATATAATAAAACTAACTAAACCTATTTGACCTGATTATGAAAATTGTTCTGCCTGACCTGTGGTGGAACAGTGCATAAAGCATCAACCTAGAACTCTGAGGTCACTGGTTCAAAATCCGGAGCTTGCTGGTCAAGGTACATATGGGAGTTGATGGTTCCTGCTCCTCTCTCTTATCTCTCTCTATTAATCTCTCTCCCCCCCTCCAAATAAATAAAGAAAATATTTTAAAAATATTGTTCTATTTTATTAACTGTAAGATGCAATCAAGATTCATTTTTGCTTATCATAAGCCAACATTTTACTTGAATAGCTCCTAAAAATATAAATATGAATGTTCCCATTAGCTATATAAGAAAAACCAATTTCTATTAGAATATATTCTATAATAGAAGCATGAACTAGCTAAAAGTGTCTTTCATCCAGTTGCTATATAGATTATTTTAAATTCTCATTGTAGGCATTGGCGGTGAATAATAAAGAAATTCAACTGTTTTTTTGTAGTATACAGAAGACCAAGTGTGTAAAATCTTTTAAAATATATATTTATTGTTAGGAATACATAATATCCAAGCCTTTAGTATGAAACTATATCATTGTCCTTGATGAACACACTACCTTTTATATACCTATGTATAGTCTCATAGTATTGTCTCAACCATCCATTAACTACAACCTAAAAAAAAAAAACAACAAAAAAAAAAACCTGTTCTGTTGAGGACAAATAAGGTTGAGAAATAGGGAACTTTTTATGTCTGTCCTATTCAAGTGCCTGGTAAACTGGCTTATCTCCAGTGTGGGTCAGTTATGCCCCACAGTCACACATAGCCCTTTTCAATTCATTAGAATGACAAAAAGGACTATTTACACTAGCATGACGTAAACATGTCTTTAAATCTGTTATAATTAGTAATTAATGGCAATCCTTTGATGTATAAATATATGAGACAAAGGTGTTTAACATACACTTAAGAGTCGAATTGTCAGCACAGGGCCTAACATAAGACATTCCAGATTCCCTAATATTGTGAATAGCACCCCTAGGTGGTGTGGAAGGTTGTGCCTGGGGACAAATTTATTTTTTCAGCAAAAGGAGCAGCATTTGCTTGTTTTGGGTAAGTATAGTTTAAAGGAGAAAAAGACTAAAAATGCAAATATAATTTTATACCTTGTGATACAGCAGTTCAGAAGTCCAAAATTCTGATGCATTTCCTGAATGGGCTTTATTAACTGGGAAGGCAATCAGAAAGTGCATGGGTCAGGGCAGGAGTATTAGCGGAGCCGTACAGTCATTCAAAGCTGACATGTTAGTGAACCTAATGGCATCATGAAAGTAAAACTCCTAACTGAACATGTGAGGTCTTTGCAAAATCCAAGAATTACTAAAGTCCACAAATGGCCTCCACCTTGAACAGAGCTATGCATCAAAAGCAGCACTAGTAACAGCATTTTGAGAGTGCAAAGCTCTTTTCCTTACACATAATCACTGATATGCAGCTATTTATCAAGAAGCCCAAATACCATACAGTGAAAAGATTTTTACCCAAGTAATGGGATATTCAAAGAAGCACAGTTTCCACAAGCTAGTTTATTGGAACTTGATAATTGTAAAAGTATTTTGGATTTTCTAACAGCCTTTCAGTTAAAATTCAACAGACATCTGTGATGACCACAACTGCAGAACCCCTCTGGGAGTTATTACACTTGAGTTCAAAGAAAAGTCACCAGCCCTGGCTGGTTGGCTCAGTGGTAGAGCGTCGGCCTGGTGTGCGGAAGTCCCAGGTTCAATTCCCAGCCAGGGCACACAGGAGAAGCGCCTATCTGCTTCTCTATCCCTCCCCTTCTCCTTCCTCTCTGTCTCTCTCTTCCCCTCCTGCAGCCAAGGCTCCATTGGAGCAAAGTTGGCCCTGGGTGCTGGGGATGGCTCTGTGGCCTCTGCCTCAGGTGCTAGAATGGCTCTGGTTGCAACAGAGCGACACCCCGGATGGGCAGAGCATCGCCCCCTGGTGGGCGTGCCGGGAGGATCCCGGTTGGGCGCATGCGGGAGTCTGTCTGACTGCCTCCCCGTTTCCAACTTCAGAAAAATACAAAAAAAAAAAAAAAAAAAAAAAGAGAGAGAGAGAGAAAGAAAAGTCACCAAAGGAGCATACAAAGGGGGTAAGCAACTCTCTCTCTCCCTCTCACTCTCTCTCTCTCTCTCTCTCTCTCACACACACACACAAACACACACACGTGCATGCATATACATACACACTCACACACACAAATGCACAATACTGCAAAAAAAATCATATATACAACTTATACCTTACACCCATTCATACTTTTTCCTCAGATAACTAAAATACCCTGGCTCCAACTCTTCTGGCTTTGGAAAAGAGAACTCAGATGAATTTAATCATCAATAAGAAAATGAATTAATGTGGGATAGATAGAACTAATTCATTGTATTTAAAAAAAGCAAAATAATCATCTGGCTTATTTTGAAAGTTGAATGCTAGACTCAGTGGACAGTAGAAGGTGCCCAGAAGCCTGCCAGGAGCACAGCAGGGAGGATGGGCAGCAGAGATGACAGCTCAGATGCTCCTGCCAGCTCAGTGCTGGTGGTTAGTTCAGTGGCCAGGTGCCTGAACTACATACAAGCCTCTCCCGTTCTCATCCTCTACCAGATGGTGGAGCCTTTGGCTACCTCACCTTTGGCATCCAGGGGTGCATAATTAAGTTCCTGGCCTTCCTAGATTTCATTCAGCAAAATATTCAGTCTCTTTTCATAAATCCAGACTTTAGGGAATTCTACTTTGATCTGTTTCTTCACAGCGGTGTTTGGTGATGAGGGTATAACACAACCAGCAATCTGTCAGCACTGATTCTAAAAGGATCAAGAGCAGAATTTGTCTCCAATAACATTCCTTATGAATAGGAAGGACTCTTTCATCAAAGTTCAGGGACAGCTTGTGAAACACCTAAGTATTTTAACAAATTGTGGTCAGGTATGTTGGTATAAGAATAGTTACTGATACTTTTGTTGGATAGTTGGCTTATTTGAAGTTGCTGTAAGTTTGCCTTTTTTTGGAAGAGATGATAACAGATTCTTTTTAGCAAGGCTAATAAAGTGTCTTTGTTTTATAGGCCTGCTCAGCACTTGTCCATGAAGTTGTGAGTCTTGGCCCCTGCTAACAGTTTCTCCATTTCCTCATGGCTCTGGGCAATGAGACTGCTCCATTATGAAGGCAATTGAGTATTTTATCTATGTAATTTTTGCATTATTTATTTATATGACAGAAAGGAGTTCTTACAGTGTTGAAGTATAATCCACATCTAATATTGAATAGTATTATTATAAGTCACACACCCTTTCATGAGTTCATTAGTATGAAATTATTAGGTAACTGGTGTTTTAAATGTTTTTTATTGTGTAAAAATCCTTGTTTATTTATTAAATAGGTGTTTGAAAATGTTTTAATCAAATTGAAAAACATAGTGGTGTTTTGTACTAATAGGAAACAAGTGATTTTATTTTTCACTATTTTAAATAATAAAATATTCAATGTATTTTCAGAGATAAACCAATTTGAATAATAAAAACCTTATTGTTTAAGCAGTTTTCTGTTAAGAACTTTTCCTTTTTATCTGAGAGGCACAATTAGATGGATTTGTTGATTGCTTCTTTTATGATTGTTCCCCAAAATATTTGTCTTGATAAATTATAAAAGGCAAATTTAACTGGACCATTAAAACAAGACTAAGTGATTTACATGATGATTTTTTCTATGTTAAATAAGGTTACTCTCAGCAATTTAGCACAGTATTAGCTCTGAGGTCCTTGTTATCCAAAGTAACAAAGGAAATTATATTTGTTATATAATTTTTACTGTCTGGTGAATTCAAGCATACCAATATTAGGTGGGAGAAAATTTATCTCTTGACACTATATTCATTTACAATAAATTACATTAATACAAATACTCTTGAAAATGACAAAATTTATGCAACTATGAAGTATCATTAGATTCTATTATAAACAGTTAGCCTAATTCTACTATACCATTTCTGTTAAAAAAGATAATCATTCTTGAATTAGCTAAAATTATTTTAAAATAAAAAGCTTTTTAATACATAAAAGAAGATCATAATCCAACCAGAAGAAGGATATTGGTGTTCAGTTTCCTAAGGAAAACTCTATGGAATGAAGAATCAGTTTACAGTTAAAAGGTGATTAATTTCAGAAAGCAGATTTCTTCAACACACATTGTAACAAAAATAATAGCTTATGGTGCCTTTTCTCTGTTTGCTCATGCTTTTGCCCAGTAATGAGGCTAATGAGGACAGAGTCAGTAACGCATGGGCTTATTTTTGATGTTACCATTTTGACATGCCAGTATTGCATTTCAGATCAGTTATCATTTACATGTTTCATGGTTAGATGTTTACAGCAATAAATCCACAATATTTTTAGTAAAGATGTAATACTATTTACTGTAGAAAGTAAGAAAAGCAATACGTTCATGATGTTGAAAATTTTAGAAGCACTGTCATAATAAGCACCATCAGCTGTCATCTCTTCAGTCACATGCATGGCACTGAAGCATGATACGACAGTTTGGAGAAAAGCTAGTCTGAATTACTAGAATCATGCAAGCAATGTTTCCTGAGAAACAAAATAGATTCCATTTAAGAATATAAAGTAAGTCAAAGTGGGCTACAAAACAAGGAGCTACTAATGTATTCTCTTGGGAAGCAGATTTAATGACCTAAATAATAACAAGCGGTAATTAGCATACCAGCTCTTCCTGGATAAAGACATGCCTTTGAAGTACTTAAGGGCACTAGAGCATCCTAGTCCCTTAACTAGCTTAAAGATTCTGTCCCAAAATCTTGTTTATAACACTGATTTACACTCTGTATGCAAAAAGGAGGATTTTATATATAAAGACAACATAATCTTAGGTCACATGTTTCATAAAATGGATCCTAAATCCATAAATTATTATAATGGAAATGACAGAAAAAGTTTTTAAAAAATCAAAAGAATAGGTGAATAATTTGGCTTTAAAGTGGAGTATATTTGTTCTTTGAAAAAAAAAGAAAAAAAATCCCTTGTAACCTGTTGAGCTATGTAGATAAGGAAATTACATGTAATATTTTTTGTGATATACACAGGAGGGCACTTTTGATTATATTTTGTTCACAAAGGCATCACAAAGCCTGAAGGGACACACATTTTTATATTTTTTTCCCTACTGTATTGAACTATATGCTTTGTAGCAGACCTCAAAGAGCTGGCACAGTGAAAAGCCAAGGTTTGCTGTGGAATCATGTTTTGTGCCAACATGTGAAAAAGTATCTGAAGAGATATTGCCAAGTGAGTATCACATGATCAACTCTTCCTATGTAAGCTTACTCCCAGGAGAGAAAGATTTCTCAACCCAGGTAGGCAGTTGCCCATAAATCCTAAAAATCTAGAACTTCTGGCCAAGTTGATTTACTTCCTGGGGTCTCTTGTTGAAAACATGTGTTGATTCACATTAATGGCTTGATGATGGGGACCTTGAGGAGGGGACAAAGTCAGGGTGAATTGGGCTTTACATGTTTGCTCTCTAATCAGTGTCACACGGTCAGAGTGTGTGGAACATTAGCATCTTATTATGGTGTTTTCTTTCTTCTCTTTTTGTACTGCATAATTTGGCACTTTATTATACAATGGTACCTTGAAATAAGAACAGACCAACATACAAGTTTTTTTAAGATACGAGCTGCAACTCGATCCATATTTCTGTTCGAGATCTGAGCAAAATTCCGAGATATGTGTCATGATTCAGGAAGCTGCCACTAGTTGGCACATTGGTGCATGGGTCCAATATCGGCAGCACAACACCAACATCATTCTTTCTCACATGTTACCCGCAGAATCAAGTCGAATCTCATCTACTGTACTCGTTTTTGCATCATTTCTGCATTTTTTACTAACTTTTTTTGTGTGCTATCATGGGGCTGAAGAAAGTGAGTGTAAAGGACAGTGGTGAGAAGAAGAAGAGAATGATGTCAATGGAAGTAAAGCAAGAAATAGAAAAACATGAGCATGGTGTATGAGTTATTGAACTAGCAAGGCTGTATGACTGCAATACATCTACAATTTGTACCATCCTTAAACAAAAGGATGCTATCAAAAGCGCAAATTCTAAATAACACTTTTTCTTTTATTTCATATATATGTTTTGTTATGCATTGGTAAAGTATACATGTGTGTTTCTTAATTAAAAACATGTCTTTTTATATAATTTAGGATAGTTTGGGGATGTTTCACAGGGCTGGAATGAATTAAATCTATTTCAGTTATTTTAAGTGGGAGAAATTTGTTTGATATACGAGTTGACTGACTTATGAGCTTGGTTACAGAATGAATTAAATTTGTATCTCAAGGTACCACTGTACTGTCTTATGTTCCTGAGCTGCTACATGTAACATTAGTTTATTTGGAAGTCACTTCTCAGAAAAAAGTCTAAAAAAGAAAATTTCAACTGGAAAAAGATAAAGGTATCTATGAAAAACCCAGGTTCTCATTCATTAAATTTTACAGATAATTTGTCTATCTGTAACAGGTCAGAAAGAGCAAACAAAAGAACCTACAATGTGCTAGATAGTGGAATAGTTATATGAGGCTAGTGGAGAAAAGCATATTAAGAACAGCCAAAAGTAAGAGCTGACAGTGTCGGAAGAGACAAATAAGGTAGACGTTTAAAGGCAAACATTTTTCTTGGGTAGAATTCTCAAGGAACCAATTCTAAAGTAAGACTACAAAGTGAAGATATTTATTAAAGGAAGTTTTTCCTGAGGAAATGAACAAGGGTGTGGGGAAGCAAAACAAAAATGTAATAAACAAAGCAAAGTATGATTTCAGGTCAAATTCCAACCCCAGCCTTACCTGTTTGAAGCTACGCAGAATATTCTACACCTCAGGGCCTGTCCTTTCTCAAGGCAAGGAGCTTTTGCTTTTGTGATCCTTTTTTGGTTGTTCATTGAATTAGGGTCATTGATGGGGGAGTGGAATAAGGGGGATATATCCTGCATCCCAGGGGCCCAAGGAAGGAAGTGCAAGCCAATCATAGCACACACATGCAGGAGGATGGGACCACAATGCCAGTAAAAGGGACCTAAAAGGATCTTGCTAGGCCACCAAGAATATTCATCTCCCCATGCCCGGTCATTTAATGTTCCTAACAATCACTGAGGTCAAGAACTATTTCTTGTATATCATCAAAAAACAGAGATTTATTGGTGCCATGACAAAAACTACTCAGAGACCAGATGAAATGCACTGAGGGGCTGGGAGGAGGCAATAGTTCCCAGTCAGCAGACGGAAGGACTGAAGCCCCATCCATGGCCTTACTCAGATATTTATTAGCAAGTCCAAATAGCTCAAGGAAGCAGGAAAAAGAAGTTCTCAGGGGGTGAAGTAAAGTACATGGAACATGCTGACTCCTAATCTCTGTTCTGAGAGCCTAAATATTTGTTGCTAAATCTCATCCAGCTGTGTTGCTGTTTCCAGCATGCACTGTTTCCATTATGGGGTCAGAAAAGCTCCTGGACTCTTGTCAGCTGAGGGCTTTCACCCTAAATCATCTCACTGTTTCTAATTGTCATCCTAACTCTGCATGTTTTCTCAGCATGTTCTCACAGTTTAAGGGCAACAAACTTGTTTAGGTTCATAATAGAGGCCTGAGTTAATTCAACTCATTAAAGATTCACCCTTACTTTTGGGGTTAAATAACAAAGAAGGTAGATAAAAGACCGTAAGATTTAGGAATTAAAGGTTCTGGTTCTGTCTTTGCTTCCACTTGATGCCTATAATTCTTGCTGTGTGGCCTAAACTCATTTTGCCAATATAACCAGCTTATTTATACCCCAACTCAACCAATCCCATACATAGCCTACCCAAAAAACAACCCACAATAAAGTGTCAAAAATGAGAAAGCATCTGAAAGACTCAGAGTCTGGCAAACAGGAAATACTAAATGAATGTTGGTTAAAAAACAAACAAACAAATATAAATGGATTTAGCCAATATTGCATTTGGCTATTAATAACAAGGACCTTGATGGGGGAAAACAGACACTTATCAAGAGCCTACTATATTTTCAGTCAAAATATGATATGTACATTTTTTAAATTTCTGGAATTGTTCATAAACGCATCAAGCTGCAAGCTTATAATGTAGTCAATTCTTTCTAATAATTTAACTATGTATACATTAAAGTGAGGGATTGTTCTTTCAACTGATGTATATTTAAAATGCGTCAGTACTAAGAGGTTATAATTTTCCAGAGAAGAGTAAATAAATGGAGTAAAGGCATACTTACAAGTGTTTTATTTTGCATATATATATATATATATATATATATATATTAGATATATATATATATATATATTAGATTCTGCAGAGTTGTGTAGGAAAAAAAAATCTTCCTTTTCTAATGCATTTGTCAGTATTTTCAGAAAGGTAAATGTTTAGATTTTTTTCAGGGCAGTCCTGTTTCTGCATACAAACAGCTGAAACGACAATTTTAAAACAACAAACCCTCATTCCCAGTGACTGTACTTCTGTGTCACAAAATTGTCATATAATCTAGCATGTTTAAAAGGTTTGCTGATCACAGCTCTACAGCTGAGCACCAAATATGGGAAAGTATAATCTAGTTATCTGCTTCATAACTGCAAAGATCAACTAGTACATAGACCAGAGAAAGTAGCTCTTCTTACACAATTAAGGTCCAACACAATATTTGGTGAAGAAAATGTCCAGTAGCAAACAATTCCTTTGAAGAAAAAGCAAAACACTGGAATTTTCTAGCTCACAAAATTAAGCCAATGTTTCTGATTGTGCAAATCTGTGTTTAAAGTGAAAATATAGGATGCCATGTTTTACACAAAGCTGTAAAAAGATTTTAAAAACTACTATCCTCTATAGCAAATTTGTATTGGAAGTCTACATGAAATGGAATAAAATGATGACTGGTATTTTAAGTAAACATTCAATAATAATAATGATGTAAAATCATTTGTCTACTTGTAGATATTATCCAAAAGGAAATCCTATCTTTGTCTTTGCCTCTATCTTATCTAACCCCAGTCCCTGGCCCACAGTTTGAACTTGATCAATACCTTTTTGTTGAATGAAGGAATACCGCTTGAATGGACAATGAAATGTACAAATGCAAAATAATTGAAAAAAAACAACAACAACCCAACCTAGCAATCAGAGTGATTTCTGCAAAGATATTTACAGAATATTAGAAGTTGCAACCACATTATTATAAATAATCCACTGGACCAATGAAAAAATATATAGAACATTAACATGGCAATTACTTTTCAAAGATACAATTTATATTGCCATATGTGATGTGCTTGATGATAAAGCTTGTATTCTCTCTATAGCTGATTTCTTTGGGGAAAATGTGATAACAAAACATACCAAGGGTGGAATTCTGGTATCTGAGGTTGGTTTTACTAACCCAGAGATTTCCTTACTCTCTGCAGATTATGCCGATTACTTTGGATAGCACTCAGACAACTTAGGACAGTGTTATTAGAAACTGTTCTTTGACACAATTGAAAACTTCCACTTTCTTTATTTTTATTGAAATACTGAATGTCATAGAGATTAATTAGAATTGTCTGCACCTAATAGGGCTATGGGTTTAAATTTTTTTTTCCTATTTTTATACCTTTTTGCTCTACTCTTTTTAAAATTTTCTTTCTTTTGAATTTCATCCTTTTGGTTTTCATCCTGTGTATTTCCATTTCTGAATATTAAATCATGCAAGTTCTGTATGACCTTTTCCAATATGACCTTCCATGTGCAATTAACTAAATTTCAAGAGGCAGGATAGACTGATTTACAATGCAACACTGAGACGGCTCATGGTCAGGTCAAAGCACCACCATTCAAAATGTATGCCCAGGTACTACAGTGTTAGCAATAATAAGAAACAAAACACCAGAAAAGGGAAACATCCAAAGCATAATTCTCAATTCAAAAGCACCTTCTTAATTGCCTGAGTCCCAACAACTGTGTTTCTGATGAGTTAAGGAAACCTAATCCCTGTTCCTCACAGGAGCTCCGATTCAATTTGGATTATCTGTCAGGGAGAGGAGTCTCTTGAAGAAGGTCAAAATGACACTTTATTTTAAATTAAGATTAGAAACAATGACATTTTATATTCCTAATCATGTGTTTTTAATAGATAATTATAAAGGACACCACCATTTTAACATTTAGCTTATTTTCAAAAGACTAAAAAGGGTAGGAAGTATTTTTACCTAACTGTGGTAACACTTAGAGGCAAAGAATTTTATCTGAAATCTAGAATCATTGACATTTGTACTTTTTTGCTATAAAATTAACCTGCAGTGAGTATCCATAGAAAAATATTTTTCTGAAATAAGCAACTTTAAAACACCTGAATGGCTTGACCAGACGGTGATGCAGTAGATACAGCGTTGGACTGGGACTCAGAGGACCCAGGTTCAAAACCCCGAGGTCGCCGGCTTGTGCGGGCTCATCTGGTTTGAGCAAGGCTCACCATCTTGAGCCCAAGGTTGCCAGCTTGAGCAAGGGGTCACTCTGCTGTAGCCCCCTGGCGAAGGCACATATGGGAAAGCAATCAATGAACAACTAAGGTGCTGCAACGAAGAATTGATACTTCACATCTCTCTCCCTTCCTGTTTGTCTGTCCCTCTCTCTGTCTCTCTCTGTATCTGTCACACACACACACACACACACACAAAATACTTCAATGTATTTAGTTTGATAACAGTGTATTTATATATAGTATTTTATATGGGCAATTTTAATGAACCCATACATCTTTATACAGAATGACCTAACATGTGAGGCTTGGAAGAAAGGTATTTGTTGTTAGTAATATCAGATACCACTTGAGCACATTAAATGTGCCAGACACTGTGCAAATTACTTTTTTTTTTTTTTGTATTTTTCTGAAGCTGGAAACGGGGAGGCAGACAGACTCCCGCATGCGCCCGACCGGGATCCACCCAGCACGCCCACTAGGGAGCGATGCTCTGCCCATCCAGGGCATCACTCTGTCACGACCAGAGCCACTCTAGCACCTGGGGCAGAGGCCAAGGAGCCATCGCCAGCACCCCGGGCCATTTTTTGCTCCAATGGAGCCTTGGCTGCGGGAGGGGAAGAGAGAGACAGAGAGGAAGGAGAGGGGGAGGGGTGGAGAAGCAGATGGGTGCCTCTCCTGTGTGCCCTGGCCAGGAATCGAACCTGGGACTTCCGCATGCCAGGCTGATGCTCTACCACTGAGCCAATTGGTCAGGGCCTACAAATTACTTTTATAAACAAGTAGATAATTAGTATGTTCATCCCTATTTTATATATGAAGAAATTAAGATATGGATATGCTAAACAAAAGGTGGAATTAGGGATTCCAAATTGAGGGATGTCTGAATCCAAAGACATTCTTAGCCACTAAACTTGCTCTGTACCATGTGCTAGCTACCTGCCACACATGAAATGTGGCTAGCTTAAATTGAGATGTGTTATAAGAGGAAAATGCACACTGGATTTCAAAAATTAGTATGAGAAAAATAAATATCTAATAAATAATTTTTATACTGTTTACATGTTGAAATGATAACATTTTGGTCATACTGGTTTAAATAAAATATATTTTAAAAATTTACCTATTTCTTTTTTCTTCAGTCTGGGTACTAGAAAATTTAAATTACATATGGGGTTTTTATTTGTGTCTTCACTATATATATATTTGTAAGTCATGCTGCTTCATTAAACTATACAGACTCCATTTTTCTTTGACAAATTAGGGAGGGCCTCAGAGTTGTTAACCTCTGCTTCGTGGCTCTTTGCTTCTAATTCATTTTCATATCTCATGGAAGAATTTTCTTCATTTTAATGTAGTTATTATATATTATTATCTCTATGTATATAACATTGTATATCTCCTACTAAAATATAAGGTCCTAAAAATCAGGCTCCAAATTTTTATCTCGCAAAACCAAACAAGGAAAGAGATATTCTCACGTGAAGACTATCTCCTCGTCTCCGTAGTCCTGTCAGCCTCTCTCTCCATAGGCTGTCTCCGATCACCCAGAATAAAGCCAGGAATTCCCCCATCAGAATTGTTCAGGGGTAGACAAAATACAGCTTGTGGCCCAATCCAACACATTACCTCTTCCTGTACATATACTATATTTTACTGGAACACAGTCAGATCCTTTCATTTATGTACTATTAAGTAGCTCTCCCAGAGACGTGTGTTACTGAAATTCTGCAATTTACTACCTGGCTCTATAGAAAATACCTGCCAAATTTGAAGGAGCCGATGCCACCATTTAGAGTGGATCTCTTCCTTCTGTACCTATATTTCAAGGAACAATTACACTACAATTACATTAGAAACAGATGAAACAACCAGCAATTTGGAACCCTTTAAAAGTTATTAACAAATCCCAATTTGTTTTATATTATGTTCCAAGGATGCTTTCTTTTTTAAAAAGATTATAGTTATTTATTTTTAATTGAGAAAATTAAATTTAATGAGGTGACATTAATCAACATGAGTACATAGGTTTCAGCCAAATATCTCTATAACATTTGAACTGTGATTGTGTTGTGTGCCTATCACTCAAAGCAAATCACTTTCTGTCACCGTTTATTTGTCCTTCTTTATTCCCTTTCTCCCACAACTTCCTCCCCCTGGTAACCACTTTACTTTTATCTATGTCTATGAGTCTCATTTTTATATCCCACCTGTGTGTAAAATCATCATATAGCTTGCATTTTAATAATTGCTTCTGGAATAAGCATCTAGGAATCCTTACATGTCTTTGTGATTGTTTCTCTGTGAAAGTACTGCGCTGAGAAGAAATTTTGATATATTCTCTACCCTGACAGTTGCTCAGACCTAGAGAATTCAAAATTTCAGACTTATAATGGGCATGTCCAAAATAGCCACTATAGTACTTCTAATGACAGAAAAGTCACTGTGGAGAAAATAAAGAATGCTTACTTTCTGGGGAGTGACCTCTTTAAAGCCACCTTACTTGAATAAAGGGTAAAGAAATCAATACAGATATAATACCACTATTAATGTGGCCTGTCGATACAAGGCTATTTTGCATTTTTAAATTCAGTTGTACAGCAAGTGGGTCATTCAGAGGTCATAGCTGGTGAGGGAAATTCTCATTTTCCTTAAGGGCATTTGTTTGTCTCATAGAATCAATTGACCTCAATTTTCCCATAAGTGAAAGATCAGGTAAAATTAAAGTTACTCTTAAACAAGGCATACATTTTACCAGGCTAGCATGAAGGAATAAAAAAACATTTACTTCTTACTGATGCTTCTACAACTAGATATTATCAACAGTTCTATGACCATTTTTATAGCAAATAACACTGTGACAAGTACTGACTGTACACTTATGTAAAATTAAATCACAAAACAAGAAAATAGGATAGGAGGATTTTGTAAATCTTCAAAGATTTTTATCAAATTGTGCAGTGCACCATTTTGTTCTAAGAAGAGTCTTTACAGAAGAACAATATAAGTTGAGGGTTTTTTTCCCTTTTTTTAAAGACAGAGACAGAGACAGAGACAGACAGGAAGGGAGAGAGATGAGAAGCATCAATTATTTGTTGCGGTACCTTAGTTGTTCATTGACAGCTTTCTCATATGTGCCTTGACCAGGGGTTACAGCAGGGCGAGTGACCAATTCCTCAAGCCAGTGACCTTTTAGGTCAAGCCAGCAACCATGGGTCATGTCTATGATCCCACACTCAAACCAGCAACCCTGTGCTTAAGCTGGTGAGCCCATGCTCAAGCTGAATAAGCCTACACTCAAGCTGGCAACCTCAGGGTTTCAAACCTGGGTCCTCTGCATCCCAGTCTGACACTCTATCCACTCACTGCACCACCACCTGGTCAGGCAGGCATAGTATTTCTTATAAACATACTTACATTACATTATTAGGGACTTTTTATTAGTTCCAATGGGGACCTGAAACACATTTAAGGAAACTCAATTTTAAAAAATGTAGTAAAGACTTTGAAATATTTGATAGAAATGTTGAGTAAAATATCTATCTTGGTAAATAAAACAGAAAGAATTATTTGATCTGAGATTCTAGAGAAATATGTAATAAAGCAATGGTTCTTAAAATTTACCCGTTTGTGTGCAAAAGCAAAACACTTAACTTTTATTTAAAAACAAACAGAATATTAAGCTTTACTAATGTTGAAACATTAATTGATACTAATACTTTTATTCATTCCTATAGATTACTCACCAGAAGAGGTTATTATGAAGAAAAAATGAGAGTTGTACAATGTAGGGAGGTTAGCAATTGCACCCTCATTCATACATTTGCCTTAACATCTTACAATATATGAAAGCTTATACATATGTATTTCATAAATATACATCTGTTTTCTTCATCTAAATATTGACAAGGGTCACAGTGTGTTTCTCAGGTGAAAATGATAAAAAAAAAAATGAACTAAAAAAATTGAATGAAATGATAGGCTTCATTTACTCACTCTTGGAAAATTTGAAGCTGCAACTAGGTTGACTCCAGTGTATGCCACCAGCTCACTCCCTTTCTCTTTGTCATGCTTTGTTTCCCACTGTCAGTTTTTTTCAGTTGCCCTTATTCTCTTGAGCTATAGACTAAGATATTTTCCTTGATTAGAAAGATGCCCATGAGCCAAGCAACCCTATACCTTATAGATACAAATTCTAAAGAGAAAGAACAAAAATTCCCACCTTCTATGTGTTAAATCTAATGGAAGAAAACTTATTGACTCTAATTTGGTCAAAACTACTGATGCTGCTTATAAATCTTAGGATATATAAAAAAACTAAACAAAACCACAAACATCCCAGTTGCATTGCAGCATGTATGTCAAAACTCATTATTTAAAAAAGAAAAATAAATATCCAATAAAAAGTCTTGCATATATTTCTCCAGTAAAGAATCTAAGTTGTACACACGCAAAATTAGAAATTTGAGGGTGGGGAATTATATATGCAAACTACTGAGTAGTATTGTTAAGACTAATTACATTTTTAATAGCATGCTGTAGAAATAAAGAAAAAAACTAGTACTATCAGATATCCTCATGAGTTCTACGAATTTGATTGGTAACATTCCAACGGAGGTATTATTTCTTGAAATTTTTAAAGATAATTTATTTAGAATACAATGACATGAATTTTATATATATCTTACTAATTATAAATATTTTATTAAAACATTGTTTGGAATACATAATTTTCTGAAAAGTAAAAAAATATCTGAAACTCAAAATGTAATATATTTTAGAAAATCTCTCTAGTCTTCTCCAATTCTTAACATTTAATGTCTCTATAATTAATGTGTAAGTCTTGAAAGATTTAATGTTTTAGAAGTGTTGCATTTCTAAGATCATTCTTTTAATAGAGAGTAAGGAAATGTTTTCTATGTTAAATTTGTAACCAGGATATACAAATCATGGTCTCTCTTTCTAAAACTGACTTTTAAATGTTTTATTACATAAATTCCCTGTAGGGCCTTCATCACATGTATTAACACAAGTATTATGTTAGTAACTACCAGAAGATTCCATTTTTTAAAGCAGTGGTCCCCAACCCCCAGACCACGGACCGGTACCGGGCCGTGGGCCATTTGGTACCAGTCCGCAGAGAAAGAATAAATAACTTACATTATTTCTGTAAGGTATTTTTCCCCGCCGAGAAGGAAGGAAGGGGGCCAGAGCCACGAAGTGTGGAATAACAAACAGCTTTATTAAGTACAGCGCATCCCACCCAGCAAGGTTCCCTGGCCCCACGGAAAGATGGAGGAGAAGGAGGCCAGGGAACTAGCAAAGATTAAACCACGTGGGAGATATTTAAAGGGGTCCCTCTAGGGAAGTCGGGCTAATATGACGTGATGAAATCTCACTGGCTGGCAGACAGTCGCTCTTTTCCAAAGGGTTCCTGTGAAGCCTCTTTTGGCACACTTGGTTGTGGGTGGTCCTAGCCAAAGTTTGTGGGTCTGGGTTCCCCACGTGACCATCCCCCATTATCTACCGATCTTATATTCTGACCTTTTGTGTTAAATAGAAAAAGGGGCGCTGGTTATTTGTCTGGCTACCTCCTGCTGATTAGGGGCATCATGGGGAGGGGGAGATTGGAAGGTGGTGGCTTTGAGGGGTGTCAGGAAGAACATCTGTGTGGCCATGATTGGAGAAACTTCACGGATACGGTCCTGTAAGTATTTTTAAAAAAGGAGGAGTAATAGGAGAATTTGCAGGGTCCAGCCTTTTGGTGAGCTGGAGATGAATGGAGTCCAGTGGTTCCAACTGACAGTGGTCCTGTAAGGAGGCAAGCTTGAGGCAAAACTGCATGTCAGGAGTGGCGTAAAAAGGGGAAAGGAAGGGGTCCCATTCATTTCCATAACCAAGACCTGTGAGGGAATTAGAGGTCCAGAGTGTGATGGCAAAACAGAGAAGTTAACCCCGTGTCCATAAGAAATGAGATGGACTTACCCACTCGTTGCGGCATACCCTGGGTTCTCCGAGTCCAGGCCATGTCTTAGGAGTTCGAGCAATGCACCCACCTGGCTGGATTGGCCTCCCATTGGGCGGCTTGTCCCCCACATAGAGGCGCCTAGGAAAAGCCTGTTGCCCAAAGGGACAATCACTCTGCCAGTGACTGGGCTGCTTGCAGTCAGGGCAGGGCTCAGTGGGCAGCCGCCAGCAGGGGCCCTGCCAGGACCGTGGTCCTGCTTGCCACACTTAAAGCAAGCTGCTGGTACAGTTTCTCTTTGTGGTTTGAACTTGGGTCAGGCACTTCCTGTGCCTTGCCCCTGTTGTTCTACAAGCCTCAGGGCTGCCACAAGAGCTGGGGTTTGGAGTGTTACCTTCTGCTGCATGCGGGCCTGGCAAACAGCCTTGGCCTGTTTCTACTAGTTGGGACCATTAAAACTTTAAATGCCATGTTCACAGGTCCTGAATAGGAGTTTGCGGGGGTTGAGAATAAGAGGAGGGAGGCTCGTGCGGAGCCTGGCACCCAGATCCTGCAGGAAACGCTAGAGCTAAAGGCAGGACAGGGCCAGAACTTCCTGCAAGAAAATTGGGGTTGGACGTCCTGAAAACTGTTGTAAGAGCCAATGCCAGGCTGAGAATGGCCTGTCAGAGGAGGTGTTTAAGAACATAGTGGAGAAGGGAAGGGCCCCTGGCCATCAGGGGAGGAGAAAGAGAGATGGTAGTGGTGAATAAGAAACAGGTTTTTGCAAACGGAGGGGAGGGGTCTCTCAGAAGGAAGAGACCCGAGCACAAAAGAAGTCCACAGAGGGACCAGAGAAAAGTACTGAAAGAGGGGCACCCCCAGGGATCAGACAGGAGGGAGAGAGAGTTGGGAGTTCACGGAGAAGGAAAGATCAGGAATGGAGGTTTTAGGTGAGGTTTCTCTAGCCAGAAAAAGGCCTGTGTGGTGGAATAGGCAGCACAGAGATTAAGGACGGGTGCGTGAATAATTAGAAGCATGTAAGAGAATTCCAATCAGTTCCCAGCTTTTTTGGTGATAGTTAACTTGGCGAGGGTGTTAACACCGAAAGTCCCTTGAGGAGGCTAATTCAGTGGGTTCTTCTTCTTTAGGGAGGGAGATTCCTGTGTTCCTATGGCTGTCCTCAGTCCTCGGAGTGGTCAGATTTGAGTATTAGCGTCATAAAGCTCAAGGTCTGGCCACAGATGGAAAAGGTAAAGTGGATATGCTTGGGACATCCCCAAGAGCACATGCACTTGGACAGAAAGACTTCCCTGATGTAGCTACAGTTTCGGACAGGGAGTATCGGCGGAAAGAACTGAGAGGAAGTCTGGAGTCAGGGGACTTACTGCACTGTGCACCAAAGTGGGTGGAAGGCCAGAGATCCTGGTTCTTTCTCAGAGGGGATGAGGAAGAGGAGCGGTCCTTGCTGACTTCAACTCCTCCTGGGTTTCGGCACCAAAATGTAAGGTATTTTTCCCCCGCCAAGAAGGAAGGAAGGGGGCCGGAGCTACGAAGTGTGGAATAACAAAATACTTTATTGAGTACAACGCATCCCACCCAGCAAGGTTCCCTGGCCCTGAGGAAAGATGGAGGAGATGGAGGCCAGGAAAGTCGCAAGGATTAAACCACATGGGAGATATTTAAAGGGGTCCTCTAGGGAAGTTGGGCTAATATGACGTGGTGAAATCTCACTGGCTGGCAGACGGTCACTTTTTTCCAAAGGGTTCCTGTGAAGCCTCTTTTGGCATGCTTGGTTGTTGGTGGTCTTAGCCAAGTTCACGGGTCTGGGTTCCCCATGTGACCATCCCCCATTATCCACCGACCTTACAATTTCTATTTTATTTATATTTAAGTCTGAACAATGTTTTATTTTAAAAAAATGACCAGATTCCCCCTGTTACATCCATCTAAGACTACTCTTGATGCTTGTCTCAGTCACATGATGCATTTATCCGTCCCACCCTAAAGGTTGGTCAGTGAAAATATTTTCTGACATTAAACCAGTCCGTGGCCCAAAGAAGGTTGGGGACCACTGTTTTAAAGTATATAAATTGAGAGCCAGGTTTGTTGAAGTTTAATAGCTTATTTTGGACTGTGTGAATGTCTGATACTTCATTAAGCTGCTTCCTAGATATGTAAATTAAAAGAGTAAATTTTAAGAATTCTTACCACAAAAAACATTTTTCTTTTCTTTTTTGATTGTTTGTTGTATGTATATGAGATGATGGATGCTAACTAAACTTATAGTTGTAATCATGTCAAAATATATGTAAGTCAAATCATTATGCTGTATACCTTAAACTTATACAGTGATCTATGTCAATTATATCTCAATTAAACTAAAGAAAAGACCCAATATTATTGTGAGATAGACATTTTTTAAAACAAAACTATTGACCAAGTATGTTTAACATTCTCTAAATTAAAATAAATTGTGTCAGTTTAACTGGAGAAAAGTACATTTCAGACCATGGATGCTGTCAAGATTTTATTTATATCACTACTTGCTCTTAAAACTGGGAAATGGTCTGAAAACTTAAATGGGTTTGACATATTCAGTTCATGAAGTGTGTCATTTAATTAAATTCACATGCACATTTCTTTCTTTAAAAAAGTGGAGCTTTTTATTTTCTTATTTCTTATTTGGATGGATTTTGGTAAAGCATTTGGATGGAGAATGTTCCTAAAATATCTATAGTTTGAGACCATTTCAAAATTCAATACAATCACATATGTTTGTAAACACAAAATGTTATTTTTTCACTTTTATAAAATGTAAAATAGCCTTTGAGAGACATCTGAAATTCCAGATGGATTAAAGGGCTATATTTTTTTCTATAAAACTATAAAATATTAGATAAAAATAAAGAAAATGCTTATTTTAGAGTCTTTGATTGGGAGTGTCTTTTCTAAGAAGGATGCAAAACACATAATTATATAAGACAGACAAATTGTATAATATTATGTTGGAAAAAATATACCTCAAACAATGTTGCAAGATATGTGATAAACAGCAAATTTTCTGCTCAACGAAAGAGTCAATAATTTTTAAAAAGCAAACATCCTTAAGACAACCCAGTTGAAAAAAAATGTATGTCGGTAGATAATTCATGAAAGCAGAAATACAAGTGACTAATAATCATTAAAATATATATATTGTATTATAACAAAAGCAATACAATAGCATTTCACATTAGATTGAAATGATAAGACTGAAGGTGTATAGTGTTGCAAACAGTATAATGAACAACCTCATGCATTGATTCCGTGACTTAACTTGGAAGAGTCATTGGAGGGCAATGTGATTTTTCAGAATATCAGATGCACAAGTTTTCCTTGCAGGGATTTATTTTAAATATACATGTATGTGTGTTTCTTATGATATAGCCTAAATTAGAATTAAAAAAATTGAAAATATTCTTAAAGTCCTTTAATATGTGAGTAGCTAGGTAAAATGTGGCATGTCCATTTCACAGCACCTGTGAAATGATTAATATATGTTCACCTGACTTGAAATGGAAATATTTATTTTGATATATTTTTATATAAAAACAAAAAAATTTAGAACAATGTATTATAAAATAATACTCTTTAAATTAACCAAATAAAACAATAACCCCTCTAATAACCATTTTTATATGTGAAAAAAAATATTGGGAAGGATATAAACCAAAGTATTAATAGTGGCTAATCCTGTGGGAGAAGAGACTGAGGTAGAGAAAAAAACTACCATTTATGTTACATGATTCTGCAATACTTTGAAATTTAAACAATAAACATGTTTTGACATAAATGAGAATATTTGCAAAGTTTTAAAAGTTATGTTGTAATTCACTACTAATTATAATCACATATGCTTTTTTTTTATTTGCTTTTTTAAGGAGGGGGAGAGATGGAAACATCAAGCTGTTTGATCCTGTATGTGCTCTGACCTGGGAATTGAACCGGCAACCTTTAAGCTCTGGAACAAACAACCAAGCTATTTGACCAGGGTCTATTTTTTTTTTAAGTCTTTTTTTTTTTTTTGCATTTTCTTTTCTGAAGCTGGAAACAGGGAGAGACAGTCAGACAGACTCCCGCATGCGCCCGACCGGGATCCACACTGCACGCCCACCATGGGGCGACGCTCTGCCCACCAGGGGGCGATGCTCGGCCAATCCTGGGCGTCGCCATGTTGTGACCAGAGCCACTCTAGAGCCTGGGGCAGAGGCCACAGAGCCATCCCCAGCACCGGGGCCATCTTTGCTCCAATGGAGCCTTAGCTGCAGGAGGGGAAGAGAGAGACAGAGAGGAAGGCGCGGCGGAGGGGTGGAGAAGCAAATGGGCGCTTCTCCTATGTGCCCTGGCCAGGAATCGAAACCGGGTCCTCTGCACGCTAGGCCGACGCTCTACCGCTGAGCCAACCGGCCAGGGCGGGTCTATTTTTTTTTAATTGATTTTTAGACAGGTAGAGAGAGGAAGGGAAAGAAAGGGAAGAGAGAAGGGAAGTATTCATTTGTTGATCCACTCTGTCGTGCATTTTTTGGTTGCTTTCTGTATGTGTCCTGAGAGGATAAAATGAATAGACAACAATAAATGAAACCATAAATAAAAGCAGGTATATTGCTTTATCAGGTGAGTATTCTCATGTAAAAATTCAATACAAAGAACTTCTGTTTGTTTGAAAAAGTAAAGTCAACTTATGTCACCTTCTCCAATTATCTTAGTCACGTACAAAATTACAGAGAATAGGTAAAAGATGATAAAGTGGTTTTTATGAACTCAAAACCAGGCTGGTCAATTAATTACTTCCCAAATCTTGAGCTACCTTTAACTTTTTTCATGAATGCAGATCTCTAAGATTTTTTTCAGCCTTTGAAATTTCAATTAAGATATAATAGTGTAAAATATTAAGATAAACATAGAGACCCAATTATATATGAAAAGTCAGGTAGAGAGTAAACATTTAATGAACAGCATGCTAATAAAACTATTTTAGGCATCTTCTATGATGCTTACTGCAGAACTTTCTGACAGAACAGAATTAAATTCTCACACCATACATTGTAATCAAGGGTCCTTTGATGACAGATTCTGTTCCTTTTGCCCCTAAATACCACATGACATCAATTATCTTTAAAAAGGACAAGATGGTTTCTTTTGAATTAGAGCTAAGGCACTACACACAAATACTTTTGGTACAGGCAATACTAAATATTCATTAAATTACACTTTGCTGAGATACCTATATTTGTATAGACATCTGTCTATTCCTATGCTTATCTAGATTAGTAGTACATATTACATACACAATATATATATATATATATTTTTTTTTTTTTTTGCCTGACCATTGTTACCTTTTATTGGAAGACAGACTCCTCTTTTCAGTACATGCCATTAAAGTCCCTTTTTCTCAAGTAGAGTGATGACATAGAGCCAAAGAGGACTTGAGGAGCTGGCTAGTCCATTTTAAAGAGGAAATTGCGGCCAGGAAAGGGCAGGGACATGTAGGGAGGACATGTCCCTACCTGGAGGAGCTGGCTTTATGCATTGATTCATCATGGTTGGCGCTCTCCACTGTCCACTTTCATGACATACACAATATTTTATATTTATATATCTAATTATTTTTCTATTGCTGTTTTAACAAATTAACCACAGATTTACTGGCATAAACCATAAAAACTTTTTATACAGTTCAGTAGATCAACAGTATAGAAAGGTCTTGCTGAGATAAAACTATAGCGTGGATGGGGCTGCATTCTTTACTAGCAGCTCCAGGGGATGATCTGCCCCCTTGCCTTTTGAGTTTCTAGAGGCCACCTTCATTCCTTGTCTTGTGGACCCCATCCTTTCTCTTCAAAACCAACCATATCACAATTTCAATGGCCATTCTTCAGCCTTCACAATACTCACACTTCTAACTGCAGCCACTACATGTATGTAAAGTCTTAGGCCATCTCTAGTGGGATAGGGAGGTTACTAAGTGGATGACCGGTGGGAAGATAGGGAGGAACAGACCCATACAAGGATGTAAGGCAGGGAGTTGTATAGAACATCAACTCTACAGATTTCACAGTACTGCCTAAGACTGGTGTTGGTTGGAATGGGATATAAAAGAGGATTTCAAGTAGGTAAATTATTTATTAAAATCAGGATCAGCACACTTGTTCTGAGAAGGCCAGATAGTAAATATTTCAAGTTTGTAGTCCAGATAGTCAGTCACAACCATTCAGTGCTGCCAGTTTGACCTGCAGGCAGCCACAGACAAGAAGTAAATTAATGGGCATGGTAGAGTTGTCCTGGACACATAGGACACTATGGATACTCAAATTTGAATTACACATTATTTTTAATGTCAAAATATTATGATATTTTTCACTATTTATTAATATATTAACAATCTTAGCTTATGGGCTATTCAAAAAAAGCAGTGGACCATATTTGGCCCATGGACTGCAGTTGTTGATGCCTGAACTAGATCACTTATAGTAACTGGAAATGCTCCTCTTAACCATTATTTCAGGTATCTGTGGTACAGTTGAAAGGGTCACATGATGTTTTGAAAAGTCTGTATATCTCAGTAGCTATTATGTTCTTTAAAAAGTGGTATCAAAAGCTATTTGCTCTTTAGATAGACACCAGTGCAGGGATATCAATAATGAAATTAGTTTTTATCAGAGATGATAGAAATTAAGGTTGAAATCTATGCTTTTTTGGCAGAAAAAACATAGCCCAATTCTGAATGTCTAAACCAAAAAACATTTAATTAGTGAAAGTTATGGTTATGGCAAATGTTAAAAATTATAAATATCTTGAATTTATAAAGTTTTTTTAAAACATTCTTTTTTTTTTTTTTTAAAGATCATGGTTTTTATTTTATTTTTTTAACAGAGACAGAGAGTCAGAGAGAGGGATAGACAGGGACAGACAGACAGGAGTGGAGAGATGAGAAGTATCAATCATTAGTTTTTCGTTATGCTTTGTGACACTTAGTTGTTCATTGATTTCTTTCTCATATGTGCCTTGACCATGGGCCTTCAGCAGACCGAGTAACCCCTTGCTTGAGCCAGTGACCCCGGGTCCAATCTGGTGAGCCTCTGCTCAAACCAGATGAGCCCGCGCTCAAGCTGGCGATCTCGGGGTCTCGAACCTGAGTCCTTCCGCATCCCAGTCCGAGGCTCTATCCACTGCGCCACCGCCTGGTCAGGCTATAAAGTTCTTTTAAAGAGAATTTTCTTCTAATGAAAGAACATAAACAATCATAAAACGCTGCCCATGGCAATTCTTTACAAGTAGGTAAGTACTTTTCATCTTATTTCAGCAACACCCCTGCCTCCAGTATTTGTCAAAGAGGAGGTCAGGAGTGAGTAAAAGTCTGATGAATATTTGTAATTCAGATGAGCTGCTGAAAGGTAACTTTCAAAATTCAATGTGTGAGCTTTCAAGATTTTATTTGGTATACAGGTAGATTTTATTTGATTTGCAAGTAAAGGAATATATCAGAAAAATTTGGTTTATCACTATTAATATAAATTAATTTATACCTTAAATCTGTTAGGTTGGTAGAAATCAGGATATGACAGGAATATACAGCATATATTTAAGCCTTGGCCAATGGGAGTGTTGTATATATTATGATGTTAGCCTCATTTTTGCTGGTCAGATTTTTGTAGTGAAGTCAGGGTTTCCATTCAACTGGGGTCAGCCCTACCTGCAGCTGTAAGAACAGTACACATGACTAATTTGCTTCCCATGGTAGGTTTGCAGGGGTTTCTACCAGCCTCCTAGACTGCAGGGTGCTCAAATAGTTCATTCAATATTGAATAAATATGACTTTAATGAATGTAACCCAGAACCCTCTTCTTTGTTCATCAAAGAAGAAATTAAGGGAGGCTAGTATGTAGCCTGCTAGTAAGTTGCCAGCTGGTAGAGGCAGAAAGAAGGGAAGATGGAAGGGCTGAGAGGAATTTGGGGTTGCTATTACTTACAACTTCATAGTTTTGACTTGGCCCCTGTTTAGAATTGCCATGAATATATAATGTAATGTACACTGTACTCTTAGTATGTTAAAGATGATTTAAATACTGCATCTCAACTTTATGAAAAACTAGGATCCCTAAAGTATTTAACCGAGATCCCTTATCTTGATGCAAGTGCAATAAACAGATTCAGGTTCATAATTTAAAGTATCTGTTCAGTGTAGCATAAATGAGGCTGCAATGTAAAATCTATGAGAGCAGCAACCCTGTTTATCTTCATAATTTTTCAGTCCCTAGTGGCCTACACATTGCCTGACAAAGTTTGAAATCAATAAATATTTTCTTAATAAATAATAAATCATTGAATCCATAAGTCCTCCCCTGGTATTTGCAAGAGATGGTCCAGGGACCCCAATGGATACTCCAGTTCCTTATGTAAAGTGGTGTAGTATTTATTTTTAACCTACGCATATTCTCCCATATACTTTAAATGATCACTAGATTACATATAATGCCCAATACAATATAAATACTATGTAGATAGTTTTTGTATTATATTTTTAGGGAATAATTACAAGAAAAAAATCTGTTATGTGTAGTACAGACCCAATTATCAGATACAACCATCAGAGGTTTAACTACATATTAGATATTAGCAGCAAAGTAACAATTTAAAAAATATCTTTGATTTACTATTGGTTGAATCTCTGGATGCAGAACCCATAGACATGGAGAGCAAACTGTATGCAAAAACCATTATACATTAGTAACAAAATTCTATGTAAAGAAGGATAAGTACACTAATAGGTGATTCATAAAAGGCATATAAATGACTAATTAAAATAAAAGTTAACTAATGTCATTGTGTTTTGCCCATCAGATTGGAATTTTTAAAACATTAATAATTTTCCAGTGTTGGAGAGGGTAGAAAAAAACAGATATTTTTTAGGCAGTTTTTGGAACCATAAATAGTTAAAACTTTTCTGGAGACCATGTTTATCAATGTGTCAAACAATAATGAAAAATAAAAAAACCTACTACTTCATTAAGGAACATGGACAGATCTTAAAAACATGTTGAGCAAACACACACACACACACACACACACACACACACATTATATGACTTCATTCATATAAAGTTCAAAAAGTGGCAAAACTAATCCATGATGTTAGGAGTCAGGCAAGAAGTTCCATTTGGGGAAAGGGCTACCAGGGTGCTAGTAATGTTCTGCTTCTTGATTGGGCTACACTTACATGGTATGTTCAATCAAGTTATATTCTTATGATATGTGTATTTTTCTAGGTATATATGACACTACAATAAAAATTTTATTTAAAAAGAAGTGCGTATAAAGCTTTCTTCCTAACTGTTTAAAACAGACAGTGCATATAAAACAATAGGCTTGTAATCACTGAAATATATGGTTTCTGACAAGTCAATCATAACCGAAAGTGTGTCTTTGTGTGTGCTTGAGTACATATACATACACTCACATATGCAATATTTTCTGCATAGATTCCCACTCACTTTCAGTCCCCTTGGCCTTGAGTTATATCTGACCCATATCAGCTGTTATCAAAACGGATTGAAGTGACGTGTCTCAAGGTGACAGAAGATGGTTGAGGTCATCGCTTCACAAAGCCCCTTAAGTAATCAGCCACCAGAACTGCCACAATGCATTACTGAAATTGCAAGGCACCTCTGCAAGTCAGAGTCATTCATAGCAAGCACACAGAAGTCTCTCTAGTCATATCATTCTTTGCACATATAGAAATGTACCTCTTTGCCCTGATCATTGTCACTAAATCAAAACAGACAGAACTGGAAACAAATGCGTCACGTTTTTTAGCTGCACGGACACTGTGCAGTCATCTGGACTGGAGAGTACAACAGTCTGTCATCTAGTATGGGAACAAAGAACAAAATTAGAAATCAAATCATCTCTGTTTACAGGTTTCCTTTTTATTTTTTCAATTTGGTGGAATTTTTGGAGTTTTGCTAAATTCAGGGGTCTTGAATTTCTTATATTTTTAAAGTTTCCTCTTGCATAATCATATCCAAATGCTACTTTTGTCACTCAACTATGAATACAAACTAGGTCAGTCGTGGCATACATTAATTTATTTTTAAATTGTGATTTTTTTACTTAGGAAACACATTCCATTCATTATGTTATGGGGTCATGATATTTATGAGCCTTCTAGTTTGTGTTTGAGTAGTAAATCAGCATAAATATTAAGTGAAAAGTAAGCCCTTGTAATTATAAAAGGTAGTTATAAAATTTCACTAATAATAAATAAAAGTGTCCTTTTATATTTCTGTTAAAGACAGAAATGAGAGTTGTTTCAAACATTAGCATGCAGATAGTATACAAAGTGATAATAGCACACAGAGGTCTGTCAGTCTTTCTGCTTTTCCCTTTTCCCTATTAGTTTATTCTAAAGCATATTTCTAACATATTATTCCCAAGGTCACTTATAATCCAGAAGCTACTCATATATATTCTGACCAATAAAGTTCTTCACTGTATTTTGACCCTGAAAAAACAAACCCATTCTTCCTTTTATCCTTACATTTTTTATGTCCATAATTACAACTTTACATAAAACTGTGATTAGAATAAGAATTATAATTTTAATAGCACACTTGTAGTTCATATTAACTAAAGTTGGGTAAGATGAAAATTCTATCCCCATCCCAACAGACTCTTGATTGTTTCTTGGATAGTATACCACAAAAGTAAAAAAAAAAAAAAGTAATATATTCATTTATGAAGATTTCTCTAGTAATGAAATAAAAATATCACTGATGTTGAAGTCTTTCCCAAGTAAAACAGGATGATCATTGAGTGAGCAAAGCTTCCAGAACTGAGAAACTTCAGGAGATAGATGATAGTGGAAATCTAATATACTTGCATAAGAACTCAGATTTTAGTATCAGATAAAACTGACTTTAAATCCTAGAGTGACTTTAACCCATTGGTCATTTTTAAATTGACAAGGCTAAAACATAACTTTTCTTTTCCCTGCTCCCAATCTGGTACTTCTTTGGTTTTCCATATCAACTAGATTGGGGCACAGCCATGTACCCAGTAATCAGCCAAAAATCTAAGAATCATCTTTGATTTTTTTCCTATTTCTCATTACACATTCAATCATTAGGACTTTCAAATATGTCTTCCCTTTCAACAATTACTATCCACATAAAAACTACCATCAGGTAATATATACTTGGATCATTGTAAAACCTTCCTAACTTCCCCATATAATTCATTCTACACACAGCATCTAGAGCACTTTTTATTTTATTTATTTATTTATTTTTGTGACAGAGAGAGAGAGACAAAGAGATACAGATAGGGACAGACAGGAAGAGAGAGAGATGAGAAGCATCAATTCTTTGTTGTGGCACCTTAGTTGTTCATTAATTGCTTTCTCATATGTGCCTTGACTGGGGGTGGGGTGGTGGGGTGCTACAGCAGAGCAAGTGACCTCTTGCTTAAGCCAGTAACCTTTGGCTCAAACTAGAAACCCTGAGGTGAAGTCTATGATCCCACTCTCATGCCAGATCTTACGCTCAAGATGGTAAGCCTGCACTCAAGCTGGATGAGCCCATGCTGTAGTTGGTGACCTCAGGGTTTTGAACCTGGGTCTTCTGCATCCCAGTCTGATGCTTTATCCACCAGTACCTAGTCAGCCAAGAATATTCTCTTTAAAATGTATTATTTTTTATTAAGTTGATTTGGATGACATTGATTAATAAGATTGTATAGGTTTCAAGTGTACATTTCTATAATGCACTTTATTTTAAATTGTGTGCCCACTACCCAAAGTCAAATCTTCTTTCACCATATATTAGATTCCCTTTACTCTTTCCTAATGAACTTCCCCCTTTCCTCTGGTGACCATCATACTGTTGTCTCTATCTATGAGTTTTTGTTTGTTTTTCTTTATTATTATTATTATTTAGTTAATTTTTATTTAAAAATTATTTATTTTTTTTTAAAGAGAGAGAAAAAGAGAGAAGGGGGGAGAAGTGGGAAGCATCAACTTGTAATAGTTGCTTCTGATATGTGCCTTGATTGGGCAAGCCTGGGTTTTGAACTGGCAATCTCAGCATTCTAAGTCAAGGCCTTATCTACTGTGCCACCATAGACCAGGTTGTTTGTTTTTGTTGTTTATTCATTTGTTGCTTTCAGTTTTATATCCCACATATGAGTGAAATTATATGGTTCTTTAATTTTTCTGATTTATTTTACTTAGCATGATATTCTCAAAGTCCTAAAACAATTCCTTTTGCAATTGCAACATTAAGAATAAAATACCTAAGAATAAACTTAACAAAGAATTTGAAGAAATGAAAACTACAAAGAATTATTAGAAGAGATTGAAAAAGACAACAAAATGGTTTGGAAGAATTAACATATTTACAAAGTCTATATTATCCAAAGCAATATACAGATTTAATACAATCATTTTCAAAATGACAATGATAATTTCTAAAGAACTAGAACAAAAAAATTATCAAACTTGTATGAAACCACAAAAGACCCCAAATAGTTAAAGTAATGCTCAATAAAATAGAATAAAGTCTGAGTTATCGAACTCCTTGACTTCAGATTATACTACAAATCAACTAAAATCAAAACATGGTATTGACAGAAAAAGATTCACATATACCAATGGAACAGAATCAAGAACACAGAAATAAAACCAAATGTGTATGGGTAATAACTTTTTAAAATATTATTTACTGATTAATTTTATAGACATAGAGAGAGGAAGGAAGGAAGGGAGGGAGAGAGAGAAGAATTAATTTATTGTTCCACTTAGTTGTGCATTCATTGGTTGCTTCTTGTACATGCCCTGACTGGTAGTCAAACCCACAACCTTAGAGTTTTGAGATGATACTCTGACTAAGCTAATCAGCCAGGGCCTAGGTAAACAATTTTTGACAAAGAAGAATAAAACACAATGGAGTAAAGAAAGTCTCTTTAATGATTGGTGCTGGGAAAATTGGAAAGCCACATGCTAAGGAATAAAACTAGACTACAGTTTATTTCCTCATGGGAAAGGTTAAGTCAAAATAGATCAAACCTAAATATAAGTTGTGAAACAAGTTACAAAAGAAAATATATGTACTAAACTTACAGACTTGGTTTATAGAGAACATTTTATAAATTGAACACCAAAGGCAAGAAAAGTAAAAGCAAAAATAAAGAAATGGGACTATATTAAATTATAAAGCTTCTACACAGCAAAAGAAACTGATAACAAAACAAAAATGCAACCAACTGAATGGGGAAAACTATTTGCAAACAACATCTCTGATAAGGAGTTACTATCCAAAATATATAAAGAACTACAACTCAGGCCCTGGTCGATTGGCTCAGCGGTAGAGCATCGGCCTGGCGTGCGGGGGACTCGGGTTCGATTCCCGGCCAGGGCACATAGGAGAGGCACCCATTTGCCTCTCCATCCCCCCCTTCCTCTCTGTCTCTCTCTTCCCCTCCCGCAGCCAAGGCTCCGTTGGAGCAAAGATGGCCCGGGTGCTGGGGATGGCTCCTTGGCCTCTGCCCCAGGTGCTAGAGTGGCTCTGGTCACAGCAGAGCGATGCCCCGGAGGGGCAGAGCATCGCCCCCTGGTGGGCAGAGCATTACCCCTGGTGGGCGTGCCGGGTGGATCCCGGTCGGGCGCATGCGGGAGTCTGTCTGACTGTCTCTCCCCGTTTCCAGCTTTGGAAAAATACAAAAAGAAAAAAAAAAAAAAGAAAAAAAAAGAACTACAACTCAGCACCAAGCAAACAATTCAATTAAAAAATGGGTGAGTGAATTCCAAGATGGCGATGGATTAGGCAGACTTTCCAACTGCCACTATTCAGGACCAAATGGAATTACAACTAAATTTAAGGACAATCATCTTTTGCCTGACCTGTGGTGGCGCAGTGGATAAAGCATCAACCTGGAATTCTGAGGTTGCCTAGTTCAAAACCATGGGCTTGTCTGGTCAAGGCACATATGGGAGTTGATGCATTCTGCTCCTCCTTTCTTCTCTCTCTCTTTTTGTTAACCTCTCTCTCCTCTCTAAAATAAATAAATAAAATCTTATAATAAAATTTAATAAAATAACTGACTCTTACAAAAAAAATTACAATTATCTTGAAAAACCAATTTCTAACTAAATAAAGAAGAGTCATAACCAAGGAGTCACAGAAGGCACATCGAGGGTGGTAGGAAGTGCAGAGATGTGAACAGGGCTGCCCAGCTCCCAGGAGTGAGTGATAGCCAAGGATCTTGAGAGACCCTCACTGTGGGGAGGAATACCCTGAGAGGGGAGGACTCTAAGCCCCAGGCTGGGTGCTTGTATGGCCAGGGGCCACCATCATGGCCATTCACATGTAGGTTCTCATTGATTTTGGGCAGACGGTAAAGAAATGGTGGAGTAGGAGAATGGTGGGCCATTTTGTTTATTGGAGTCTCACCCAGACAGGCAAGCTGCAAGAAAAGCCAAGGGAAAAGCAGAAAACCTCTGTTGGTCAAATATGTTTGTAAATATGATATATATGCTTGCTCGCTTATAGTTTATACTGAGTGTGGGGGACAGGCTGTAAGCAGGTTGGGTCAGTATAGCCTAAGGCTTAGTTTTAAGGCTAAGTTTTTCCCCACACCCTTGACTAATTGCATGATGTAGGGTAGTGTACTATCATGAGGAATCCCATTATGCCTCAGGTAAGTGACTTTGTATCAGAGACTTCCTTATTTGTATATTGGATTAAGGTTGTGATTTCTACACTATAAAATGGGGCAGAGGAGCCCCTGCTGGAGAAGAGCAGAGAAAGTCCACGTGCAAGAGAGAAGAAGCAGCCCAGAAGCTGGAGTGCTGAAGGAGAAGCCAGTTTGTGCAGAGTTTGTGCAGAGAGAAGGAGATGGAGAAGAGAGGTGAATAAGGCTGGTGATGTACAAACCTTTGATTCTAGGAAAACTCGGATAAGTCAGTGGCTTTGGGAGCTCTGAATGGAAAGGGAAGTGTCTTCCCACTGTGAGTATTTCTTGCACACCGGGTGCAAGCTAGGATTAAAGCTGATGGCTCACCAGTTTTGGGCTCCATTGTTTCATTACAGTCTGTCTGAATCTAATGTTAACCTGCATGGGCCAGGCAGCTCTGATGGTGGCTGTTACTACTGGCTTTACAACCTCTTTTTCCCATAGAGGGCAAAGGACCAGGGAGGACTCTGCAATGCTGATAGCAGGAATTGAGAAAGAGCGAGAGCCCCTGGTCTGCTTCATTTTATATTGTAGAAAATTAAAGCCTTTAAGCCAATATACAAATAAGAAAGTCTCAGATACAAAGCCACTTATCTGAGGAATAAATGGGATTCCTCACAAGAGTGCACCACCCCTATCATGCAACAGTCAAGGGTGTGGGAAAAAGCTTAGTTTTGAGAAGACCTTAGTATTAGAAGTGAGGGAAAGGCTTAGTCTTAAAACTAAGCCTTAGGCTATAATGAGCCAGTTTACAGCCTGTCTCCCACACCTAAAGCGAGCAAACATATACATCATATTTACAAACTAATTTAACTTACAGCGCCCCAGCCTAGAGCACCAGAGCCTAGAAGAGGTGACCACACAGCATTTGATGGTAAAAAGAGGTAAGGTTTCTGTCTGTGAGAAAGAGACAGAGCTCTCAGAGATACAACCTTCATCTTAAAGGGCCAGCACAGAAAATCTCATTCACAGCCATTTACCTGGGCCTCTATTGAGGGAGGACTGGAGGTACATAAAGAGAGTGTGAAGTTGGTGGCTGTAAAGCCAGGAGGCACGGCCAGGGCTGCTATCACAGCCACCCGGCCCATGCAGGTTCCCATTGGATTCGGACAGTCGGTAAAGAAACAACGGAGCCACAAACTGGTGGGCAATAGTCTTTAATCCTAGCGTGCGCCCGGTGGGCAAGTAAAAACACACACTGGGCTCCAAAACCCACTCACATTCAGTGCTCACAAAGCCACTGACTTATCCGAGTTTCCTAGAATCAAAGGTTTCTAGCTCACCAGCCTTATTCTCCTCAGTTCCCCATCTCCTTCCTCATCCCAGATACAAACTCTACACAAACTGGCATCTCACTCAGCACTCCACCATCTTGGCTGCTTCTCCTGGCCTACTCTACGTGGCCTCCTTCTGCTCTCTGCTCTGCTCTCTCCTCTAATCATCCCAGGAACCAAGAGCGCAAGTTCCCGCTTTGTCCCCATTTTATAGTGTAGAAATCCAAATTCTTAATCCAATATACAAAATAGGGAAGTCTCTAATACAGACACTTCTCTGAGGCATGATTGGATTGTACCGCCCCACATCAAAATGGGTGGGAAAGGCTTAATCCCAAAACCAAGCCCCAGGCTACAAGGATTCTAACTGCCCACAAAGACACACATTGATATCACCTGGGCAACCGCCTCCTCGTGGACAGCGCCATCTTTAACAAAGTGAGCATAATATATTTTATCTGCCCAACAGTGGCCCAGGAAGGGACACTATGGAGGAAGCTTTATGCTGAGTTATTCTCCAATACTGCAGTTGCCATCTTTCTTGGGTGGAGCAGTCCCCTCCCTGCAGCATCAGCCTGTGGGAAAGCACCTTTCCCACCCTTGGGAATCTCTCTTGCCCCACCCTATAGATACTGGGCCCTGCTGAGAAGCCAGGAAGCAGGAGGTGTGTCAGTGACTTATTTTTCTTGCACTGAGGCCAGAGCTTTCCTCTCACACTCTCCTGAGTCTATGACTGAGGCTTCCCCACATGAGAAATTCAGTAGAAACTAGATTGTGGGCCGACTACATATCTGGGTCTCAGAGGCCAGGCTCATGATACTCCTGGGGGCCACACCCTACTAAGGTCTATGAAAAAAGTCAGACTGACACCTGGTACTAAGGGGTGGGAGTCACACCCATCACTCTTCCTAATCCCTGAATGGCCCCAGGCTCTAGACTCTATCAGAGATTTTTTCAGTGGCCAAGCCCAACAAGCAACCAGCAGAAAGAAGTTGCAGGAGGTGGTCTCAGAGAACCTTGAGCCTTTTGCTGACTTGCTCCCAGGCCCAGAAACAGTAAAAGCCAGCCTAGGTCTGTGGCTTGATATTTCCATGAGCACGTGGGCCCAGCAGAGGCAGTCATAAACTCTGGTTTGCTTGTAGCTCCAAGAAGGTTGCTGAGGGCCAGTCATAGGCTGTGTCCTGCACTAATCTGTACCGGGTTCTTCCAGGGAGACCTAGGGCTGGCACAGTCAGAGGCCAACTGCAAAATGCATCAGTTCAGGACCTAACAACCCCTTCTGGCGGTGAGTCCAAAGGGAGGGTTTATCGAACACCAGGCCCAGCGGAGGCAAGTTCTGCTTTCTGTGTTTAGCCCACCAGCACAGTTTCTTGTGCACATTGGACAGGATGGAGCTTCACAGTCAGCCAGCCCAGGTTCCAGACATCCTGCCCCACTGAGCTAGGTTCCACCAGGGTATGGGAAAGAGGCTTGAAGCACAGACATTCAAGGTGTGGGCTCCTTCGAGTCTATTGTTGGGACCGGTCCTTGGGGTTAGCTATTTTTGGGGGGCACAAAGTCAGCCTTAGAGGAGGACTCTCTCAGTGTTTCTCCAAGAACAGGGTCTGCCCAGCTGGGAGAAATTCTGCAGAGGGGACTGTCGGCCCTACCCAATCTGAACCTGAGCTCACTTCACTGGAAGAAATAGAATTGGAGTATCAAGTAGTGTCTGAGAGATTAGGCTCTGGAGTAGGGGCCACTTTCCCTGTACTAAGATCCTGACAAAGACTCCTGAAGTATGGTGTGTCAATAATGTTGTATTCCCAGCCTCAGCTTCTCTACCTCATCAAGCTTGCTTTGTATAGAGGGATGGATAGGGTGAGGCCAGTCTGAGCCTACACTATAGTCTTTCTGCAGAAAACTCTGTGGGAAGACCATGCAGCTGTAAGAGAAGGTAGAGCAGCTAAAAAGTGGAGGCAAATTTCACAGAGCTTTGGTTTTTTACAGAGCTGCCATCAGCTCTCAGCAGAAGGAAACTAATCCTTACACACAGGTTGGCCTCTCAAACACTACCCAGGCACAGAAGACACAGACACAGACAGTAAGCAGAGTGATGACACCAGACAGGTAGCCCTGTTGTGGGTTGTAAACAGTTGCTAATGCCAATCTATCCCTAAACCCCACCCAAGAGGACCCAGAACCAACACAACCAAGCAGTGGGTGGCAGACCATAACAATGCTATATTTAGCTAGCAACACAAGCAGCATGATCAAAGGAGGAGTCTAGCAGGCACCAGACACTGAAGAGAATAAATACATCCTGCAGGACAGACACTGCATGGTGTCTAATACACATGATCAAGGTTAATCCTTAGAGCCAGCTGGCCTGAAGGGATAACCACACTCACAGAAGAACCAATGCATTCAGACTCACATATAACAGAAGGGTAAATACAGTTCTCAAGAAGTATTTCTAGAGGGGGGCGGGAAGGAAGGGAAGGGAGGGAGTGGGGGGAAGGGAGGGGCATAAAGAAAACCAGATAGAGGGTGACGGAAGACAATTTGACTTTGGGTGATGGGTATGTAACATAATCAAATGTCAAAATAACCAGGAGATGTTTTCTCTGAACATATGTACCCTGATTTATCAATGTCACTCCATTAAAATTAATAATAATAATAAAAAGAAGTATTTCTATAGCAAGGAACTCAGGTGGCCTGGAGGTCAGTACCACTGAGTCCATCTTCCAAATAAAGATGCCACAACAAATGTAAAATTTAGAGCTGAGCTTCCTAACACATACATGAAAGAGGTAGACAAAGAAATATGACCCAAATGAATCAACAAGAGAAATCCTCAGAAAAATAACTCAATGAAATGGAAGCAACAAAACTACCAGATGCAGAGTTTAAAATGATGGTTATCAGGATGCTCAAGGATCTCAGAGCAAGAGTAGATGATCAAAGTGAGAACTTAAACAGAGAGATAGTAAGTATTAAAAAGAACATAGAAATCATAAAACAGAACCAGTCAGAAATGACAAATAGAATATCAGAATTCAGAACTGCACTTGAAGGAATCAACAGTAGTCTGAATGAAGTGGAGGATCAAATCAGTAATATAGGGGACAGGATAATGTAAGCACAGAAGCAGAGCAGCAAAATAAATAAATAAATGCGGCTCAAAAAGACTGAGGAAATTCTAAGAGACTCTGTGACAACATAAAGAGAAATAACATATGCATCATAGGGGTTCCTTAAGGAGAATAGAACAAACAAGGGATAAAGAACTTGTTTGAAGAAATTATAGTTGAAAATTTCCCTAAAGTGATGAAAGAAAATGTCACACAAGTTTCAGAAGCACAAAGAGTCCTATTAAAGATGAACTCAAAGAGGCTAACAGAGTCATCATAATTAAAATGCTATAGTTAGGAGACAAAGAAAGAATATTAAAAGATACAAGAGAAAAACAATTAATTACCTACAAAGAAGCCCCCATAAGGCTGACATCTGACTTCCCAACCCAAACACTTCAGGCTAGAAGGGAATGGCAAGAAATATTCAAAGTTATGCAAAACAAGACCTACAATCAAGACTACTCTATCAGCAAGGCTAGCATTTAAAATTGAAGGTGAAATAAAGAAGTTCCCAGACAAAAAAGGCTCAAGGAGTTCATTACCATCAAACTAGTACTGCAAGAAATGTTAAAGAGCTTGTTATAAGTAAAGAAAAGGTTAAAAGAAAATTGAGAGAAAGAGGATTGTACGTATAAAAAAAAATGACAATAAATAAGGACATATCAATAATAATTTTAAATATAAGTGGATTAAATATGCCAATCAAAAGACACAGGGTAGCTGCATGGATAAGAAAACAAGACCCATATATATGCTGTCTACAAGAGACCCACCTCAGGACAAAAGATGCACATAAACTGAAAGTGAAGGTATGGAAAAAATATTCCATGCAAATAGAAATAAAAATTAAAAAAAAAACTGAGGTAGCAATAATTATATCTGACAAAATAGTCTTTAAAAGAAAGTTCGTACTAAGAGACAAAGAAGGTCACTACATAATGATAAAGGGAGCAATCCAACAGGAGGATATAACCATTGTAAATACTTATGCAACCAATATAGAAGCACCTAAATATATAAAGCAGATTTTGATGAACATAAAGGCAAAATTGACAGCAGTACTATAATAGTAGGGGATTTTAATACCCCACTAACATCAAGGGATAAATCTTCCAGACAAAAAATTAAAAAACTGTGGCTTTAAATGAAACACTAATCAACTGGATTTAATGGATATCTTCAGAACATTTCACCCCAAAGCAACAGAATATACATTCTTTTTAAGTGCTCATACATTTTCTAGTGTAGATCACATGTTAGGACACAAAATAAGTATCAATAAATTTAAGAAGATTGAAATCATGTCAAGCATCTTTGACTACAATGGCCTGAAACTAGAAATCAACTACAATAGAAAACCTAAAAATATTCAAACACTTGGAGGCTAAATAGCATGCTATTTATAACAAATGGGTTAACAACAATAAGATCAAGGAAGAAAAAAAATTTCCTTGAAACAAATACAACTACCCAAAATCTATGGGATACAGCAAAAGCAGTCCTGAGAGGGAAGTTCATAGTATTACAGGCTTACTCAGTGGGAGAACATATATGCTGATACATCTGATATGGGCTTAAAATCAAAATTTATAAAGAACTGTTAAAACTCAATACCAGGAAGGTAAACAACCCAATCAAAAATGGGCAAAAAACTAAATAGACACTTCTCCAAAAAGGATATACAGATAGATGGCCAATAGGAATACGAAAAAATGTTCACCAGCTCTACTAATCAGAGAAATACAAATTAAAAAAACAATAAAATACAACTTGACACCTGTCAGAATGGCTTTCATTAACAAATCAACAAACAAATGCTGACTAGGGTGTAGAGAGAAAAGGGAACCCTCCTGCAGACTTGTGTAGCCACTGTGACAATGTGAAAATGATATGGTGATTCCTCAAAAAATTAAAAGTGGAACTGCCTTATGACCCAGCTATCCCACTTATAGGGATTTATCCTAAGAATCCCAAAACATTAATTCAAAAGATGATATGCACCCCCATGTTCATTGCAGCATTGACTACAATAGCCAAGATCTATAAACAGCCAGGTTGTTCATCAGTGGATAAGTGGATAAAAAACTGTGTGATACATATAATATACACAATGGAATATTATATGGCCATTGACAAAAAAGGAAATCTTACCTTTTGTGATGGGATGGATAGACCTGGAAATTATTATGCTAAGTGAAATTAGCAAAGCAGAGAAAGACAAATACCATATAATCTAACTTATATGTTGGATCTAATAAACACAATAAACTGAGAAACAAAATAGAAACAGAGGCAGGGTCACAGGGAACAGATGCACAGCTGTCAGAGGGAAGGGGGAAGCCAGGATGGGATCAAAGAAGATGAAAGAATTAGCCAAATTATATATGTGTAACACCTAGATACAGAGAACAGGGCAGCAATTCCCAGATGGAAGGGTGGTATGGAGGTAGGGGGAGTGGGAGCAAAGGGGGTGATATGGGAATGGAGAAATATTTTGCATGAGGCATGGGGGGCACGATGTGGAGGGTGGAGGCTTTAATTGTGTGGGAAATTCTAAACCATGTTAACAAAATAAATTAAAAATTAAAAGTAAATAAATAAGTAAAACATTAAAGTGAAAAAAAATGGGCAAAAGACCTAAAAAGACACTTCTCCCAAGAAGACATACAAATGGCCAAGAGATATAGGAAAAGATGCTCAACTTCACTAGCTATTAGTGAAATTCAAAACTACAATACAAAGAGATCTCACTTCACTCCTGTGAGAATGGGTATTATTAACAAGACGTGTGATAACAAGTATTGGAGAGGTTATAGAGAAAAAGAACCTTCATTCACATTTCATGAGAATGTAAACTGGTATAGCTACTATGGAATAAAGTATGGATGTCCCTAAAAAAAATTAAGAATCGGTTGGCATACGACCCAGGAACCTCTCTTCTGGGTGTCTACTTGAAAAATTTTGAAAACATGCATTCACCAAGATATATATGTCCCTATATTCACTGCAGAATATTTTTTTTAAATATTTAAATCAAGCCATTTAATCCCTTGTTTAAACCTAGTTAAGGGATTTGAATATACTACCTGTGATTGAGATGCTATTTAATTGGGTTTACAAAGCCCTATATGATTTCACCTAATTTATATCTGCAATCATTTCCTATAGCATTTCTCCTCACCCATTATGACCCAGCCACTTTAATTCTATCTTCCTTCTTTTTGACCCTTACTTTTCTCTCACCTGACCTGTGGTGGTGCAGTGGGTAAAGCAATGACTTGGAATGCTGAGGTTTCAAAACTGAATTTGCTCAGTCAAGGTATATAAATATACAACTATTATGAGTTGATGGTTCCTGCTACTCCCCCCCTTTCTCTCTCTTTCTCCTCTCTCTAAAATCAATAAATAAAATATTTTTTTCTGTTTTTTTTGTTTGTTTTTTCATTTTTTCGAAGCTGGAAACGGGGAGGCAGTCAGACAGACTCCCACATGTGCCCAACCGGGATCCACCCGGCATGCCCACCAGGGGGCGATGCTCTGCCCCTCTGGGGCATTGCTCTGTTGTATGCAGAGCCATTCTAGCACCTGAGGCAGAGGCCACAGAGCCATCCTCAGCGCCCGGGCCATCTCTGTTCCAATGGAGCCTCAGCTGCGGGAGGGGAAGAGAGAGACAGAGAGGAAGGAGAGGGGGAGGAGTGGAGAAGCAGATGGGTGCTTCTCCTGTGTGCTCCGGCCAGGAATCAAACCCAGGACTCCTGCACGCTAGGCTGACGCTCTACCACTGAGCCAACCGGCCAGGGCCAATAAAATATTTTTTAAAAAGTGGTGTGGAGAGAGAGGTGGTACCAGGGACAAATATATGGTGACAGATAATAATTTGACTTTGGGTGAGGGCACATAACGCAATCAACAGTTCAAATGCTAGAGAAATATTCACCTGACACCTATGTACTCTTATTGATTGATGTTATGCTATTAAATTTAATTTCTAAATAAAGAAATAAAAAAGAAAATTTCAATTTTCCTTGACCACTCTGAAGGGGACACCAAGTTATTGCAAATTATATCACCCTATATTGTTTATTTGTTTTATTAATTTTTTTACTTTCTGTACATAGCACATAAAACATGTTTCTTAAGTGTCTGTGAAACAGCTGAATAAACTTAAGAGCTATTTTGTTGAAACAGAAGTTAAATGGGGCAAGATATGTTCAGTGTTTAGCACATTGCCTGGGGCAAAATAAGACTTCATAAATGATAGCTATTGGTGTTGTTTTGTTAAATAGGTATGATAATAGTGAATTGCAAAAGACTTCTAATTGAGCAAAAGTATCTTTCACTGTAAAAGGATTAAGACTCTTCCATTTTCAGTAGATATGTTTAAAACATAGCACTTTTATATAAATGGCCAGGGAATGAATGGATGCATGCATGAATGCATGATAGCATTTTAAGCTATCCAGCACCATGCTACTGCTGATGTATGTAAAATACCTTTATGCTTTTCTTTCTTTATAATCCTGATATACTATAAACACTGCCAGACTTGACTTTCCTGTGTATCAGAAGCAACCTAAAAAAGATAAACTAGAAGGATTTGTGAAAAGGAAGAGGCAATTTGGAAGGTGAACAGATCTAGATTTACATTTGGTCTTTTTGCTGATGAGCCTCCAACAAGCTCTTATTCAACCATATCTCAATTTCCCCATGCCACCTCTTCATAGATTTATTGAGAAAAATAAATAAGATACTAATTGTAATTCACTTAGTACAATGATTTAATACATCACTAATATTCATTTAATAATACTTTCTCTCCATGTGTGTCAGAGAATTAGCCCTGGGAGCAGCATTTGGACTTCTGTCCGTGAGTTGACATGAAAGCTTATGCTGATTTAATTGTTCTATATGCTTCCTTTTATTTCTTTACCCTGTCACTGAGGGTGCCAATGTGGCCATATTTTTCATAGATATTTTTTATTGGTGTTATTCACAAATAGTGGCACTTAATTTAAAAACACAAAGCCAGAATGAATAATAAAATAAATAATGATGGCTTGTAGAGGCTACCTCATCATTTTTTTAAAAGGTCTTATTCAGCCTGACCAGGCGGTGGTGCAGTGGATAGAGCATAGGACTGGGATGCGGAGGACCCAGATTTAAGACCCCGAGGTCACCAGCTTGAGCGGGGGGGCTTATCTGGTTTGAGCAAAATAAAAAGCTCACCAGCTTGGACCCAAGGTCACTGACTTGAGCAAGGGGTTACTTGGTCTGCTGTAGCCACCCAGTCAAGGCACATATGAAAAAGCAATCAATGAACAACTAAAGTGCCACAACGAAAAACTGATGATTAATGCTTCTCATCTCTCTCTCTCTGTTCCTTTCTGTCTGTCCCTATCTATCCCTCTCTCTGACTCTCTCTCTGTCTCTGTAAAACAACAACAACAACAACAACAACAAAAGGTCTTATTCATAGTTTGGTTTCTTAGATAAAAAAAAAAATGTTCTTTCTCTTTTTTTCCACAAATCTGCAATGAAAACTGGAATACAATACTGCCTAGAATCACAAAGAATTTGAACATGAATTATTGCTATGGTATATTAAACTCACTCTAAAAACTTTAATATGTTTCTGCTTCAGAGGCTTGTCTAAGTACAGGCATATAACCACACTATTACAATGCCCAAAGTGCAAATTGCTTTACAGAGCTGCAGCAATGGTGTTTCCACAGAGAAAGTTTGCAGGGTTGTCAAAAGCTCTAAGTGCAGTTTTCTCCTAAGTGAGGAAAATGCTCTCTTTGCATTGTTTTCTTCCCAGGTGATTCAAGCTGCAAGGTAGATGGGTAGGACTCAAATGCCGGAAAATAGGGGAAAGTAAACTGCATCATTTCTCTAAGTTTTAGTCAAAATGTGTTTATCTGAAGCAGAGTTAAAATAATAGTCTAAACAATAATTTGAAAAAGCACTCAGTTTCCCTAGCTACTCCTGTTCAGCATCTGGTTCCATTATCTTCATTCCTCCTTTTCAATTTGAAGCATTTTTATGCTTCAGATAATTTTGAGTATATCCTCATTCAGACCTAATGCATATGGCACAGGCATTTCTGTTGAAAATGATGTGCACAACAACACAGTCCCTAGAGGAGACCTAGGAAAGCAGTTGCAGTTTGTAAAGCAGCATCAATCAACTTTTAAGTCAGGGACCAAACTTTTCTTCTTGTTTCTCACCCCCCGCCCCGCTATTATTGAGAAATAATTAAAAATACAGAAGTATGTATTTAAGGTGTAAAACGTGATGATTTATCATAAATATACATTGTAGGATGAATACCAAAAATTAGGATAATCAATGCATCAATCACCTCCCATTTCTGTGCATGGATGGTAAGAATGCTTAAGGTGTATTTTCAGAAATTTTCAAGTATATAATACTGTATTACTAACTAAAGTCACCACACTGTACAGTAGGTCCTCGGAATTTATTCTACTTATAAATGAAAGTCTAATACACTTTGATCTACATCTCCCTATTTCCCCCTTCCCAAAGTTTTCTTATGAGCTATTATTGGGCAGGGAGAATAGAGACATAGGTGACATATACAATATTTAGTTAAAAATATAAGACCTAGTGAATATAAATTGCAATAAATTTCTAAAAATTCATTTGAATATATGTGGTAAGAACATTAAAAATGTTCAGGTCCTGGATGATTGGCTTAGTGGTAGAGCATTGGCCCAGCATGTGGATTTCCTGGGTTCGATTCCCAGCCCAGGGCACACAGAAGAAGTGCCCATCTGCTTCTCCACCCCTCCCCCTCTTCTTCTTCTCTATCTCTCTTCCCCTCCCGCAGCCTTGGCTCCATTGGAGCAAAGGTGGTCTGAGTGTTGAGGATGGCTCCATGCTTTTGCCTCAGGTGCTAGAATGGCTCCAGTTGCAAAGGAGCAACACCTGGATGGGCAGAGCTTTGCCCCCTAGTGGGCATACCAGGTGGATCCCAGTCCAATTCATGTGGGAGTCTGTCTTTCTGTCTCCCTGATTCTCACTTCAGAAAAAAAAAAAATTCAAATTCTTTGGCTTAGTAATTCCATTACTAAGACTATATTCGAAAGAAGGATGAGGAAAATTAGATAATGCTCAAAACAATATATTCTCTTTATGGAATACTTTTATATGACATAAAACGGATGCACTTATATCAATCCAAATGAGAATATATAAAGTGCTAATGGTGGTTACCACTCAGTATAGAATTATAGGTGGCTTAATATATTGAGGTATAATTAAAAGAAAAGAATGCACCTATTTTAGGTGAACCCTTCCATGACTTTTGCCCAAGAGAACCAAACCATAATCAATATATGGGACATTTCTGTCATTCCAAAAAGTTCTTTCCTGCTCCTTTGCAATAGTCAATACCCTAAAAGGCACCAGAGAACAAATGACTTGCTTTCTGTCACTATAGATTAGTTTTTCATATTCTAGAATTTTATATAAATAAGATAGGCACAATTATGTATATACATATTCTTTTACTCAGCACATTTTTCTTTTCCTTTTTTCATTTCTATTCTTTTCTTCTCTTTATTTTTTAATTGATTTTAATTTATTGTGTTTATATAGATTCTAGTGTTGCCCTGAATGCATCCCCTCTTTTATTTTCTTTTATTTATTTATTTTTGAATGAGAGGATGGGAGCTAGAGAGACAGACTCCTGCATGCACCCCAACCAAGATCTACCTGGCTATCCTCATCTGGGGCCTATGTTCAAATCAATCCAGCTATTTTTAGTGCCTGAGGCTGACATCCTCAGACCAACAGAGCTATCCTCAGTGTCCGGCCAATGTTTGAACCAATTGAGTCACTGGCTGTGGAAGGAGAAGAGAGAGAGAGAGAGACAGGGGAGAAGGAGGGAGAGAGAAGCAGATAGTTGCTTCTCATGCTTGCCCTGACAAGGGATCGAACCATGGATGTCCACATGCTGGGTTGATACTCTGTCCATTGAACCCCCTGCCACAGTCCACGGAGCACATTTCTTGAATGCATCAATGTCATTGGTGTTTGTGCTTAGCTCCTTTTCATTGAGCACATATCTGAGATTTATCAATGTTGTTGCATATATTACTAGTTTGTTCCTTTTTTATCACTAAGTATGCTGAGAAATATTTTATTGTGGGATTATACTACAACTTGTTTATTCATTTGTTTAGTTTCCAGTGTTTGAAAATTATAAAGAAAACTGATAAGAATAGTTAGAATACAGAGAATGTATGAATCTCTGTGTTAAGAATACAGAGAATGTATGAATCTCTGTGTGAACATTTTTCTTGGGTAAATGCCAAGGAAAAACATTCTGTTATATGTGTATATGTCTGACTATGTATATGTAAAAATACAAATAAAAATATTTTTAAAAACCCTGTCAATTGTCTTCAAAGTGGTAGCAACTTTTGAAAATGTCATTATTTCATAAATGCTGAGATTTGGTATGGACTGGCTTTTAAATTTTAACCATTCTAGTTATTGTATAGTGGCACTTCCTTGGGTTTTCAATTCAAACTTCCCTGATAACAAAAGATGTTAAATATCTTTTCACATGCTTATTAGCCATTATTTTTGTTTAAAGTGTCAGTTCAAGTATTTTTGATGTTTTCTTTTAAATTGGGCTATTTGTCTTATTGTTGAGTTGTAAGTATTTTTTATATATTCTAGATGCAAGATATAAGTATTGTATTTTTTAAATTTGTGGCTTGCATTTTAATGTTTTTCATGAAGTATTTTTGTTTTAGAGAAAGGGAGAGAAATGAGAAGCATCAGATCATAGTTGCATCACTTTAGTTGTTCATTGATTGCTTCTCATACATGCCTTGACTGTATAATTTTGATGATCCCATTGTTTTGTGATCCCACACTCAAACCAGTAACCCTGTGTTCAAGCTGGTGAGCCTGTGTTCAAGCCAGTGACCAAGGGTTTTTGAACTGGAAATTCTGTTCCAGGTCATTTCTCTATTCACCAAGCCACTACCAGTCAAGCTAAAGTATTTTTTAATTATTATTATTACTATTTTTGACAGAGACAGAGAGACAGTCAGGGAGAGGGACAGAGAAGGACAGACAGGAAGGGAGAGAGATTAGAAGCATCAATTCTTCATTATGGCATCTTAGGTTTTTATTGATTGCTTTCTCATATATGCCTTGACTGGGGGGCTGCCGCTGAGCCAAAAAAACTCTGTTCAAGCCTGTGACCTTGGGCTTCAAGCTAATGACATTGGGCTTTAAGGCAACAACCTTTGGGCTCAAGCCAGCAACCATGGGGTCATGTCTATAATCCCATGCTCAAGGTAGCCACCCTGCACTCAAGCTGGTGGGGCTGCATTCAAGCTGGATAAGCCCACTCTCAAGCTGGTGACCTCAGAGTTTTGAACCTGGGTCCTCTGTGTTCCAGTTTGACATTCGATCTACTGTACCACCGCCTGGTCAGGCCTGAAGTATTTTTTTAAAGTAAAAGTTTTTATTTTGATGAAGTGCAATGTTAATTTGTCTTCATTATTTATGCTTTATGTGCTTTGTCCAAAAAAAAATCTCTGCTTACCCCAAGGTCATGACGCTAAGCCATTTTAGTTTCTGTCAATTGTATAAATTAAAGTTTTAGGTTCAATCTTTGATACAGATATCAAGTTCCAGCATCATTAGTTGATAAATTTTCACTTCCTATGAAATAATTTCCACACTTTTGTCAATACAGTAATCAATGACGATTTATGTAACATTCTCAAGACAATATCACACTGTCTTTTCAGTATTATTTTTCTTAGTGTTCCAATTAAGATAATTTCTAAAGGCATGTATTTAAGTTCACTGATGTTTTTTTTTTCCTGTATTACTTTTTCTGATCTTAATCCCACCTGGTAATTTTTTTCATTTGATATATTGTATTTCTAAGCTCTAGAAATTCCATTTAGTTTTATTTTTAATGTTTTTTACGTATCTTTTCACTGATTTTTATATTTTTGTTCTTATTTTTATTTTCTAATATTTTTAATTGAATTACTGAGGTGACACTGGTTAACAAAATGATACAGGTTTCAGGTGTGTGATTCTACAACACACCTCTGTTACCATATTGTGTGTTCACCTCACCCCCAGTCAAGTCTTTGTCCATCATTATTATCCTCCCTATATCCTCCTCAAACCTCTCCTGTTGACAGTCACCAGACTGTTGTCTGTGTCCATAAGATTTTTTCCTCTTCCTTTTTGCTTTTTTTGTTTAATACATCCACCCCCTCACGTAGCCCCCACCCCAACAGCTCTTGACCATATTTATAGCAGTTGTTTTAAAATTCTTATCTGCTAATTTCATCATCTCTGTCACTTATGAATTTGTTTTTATTTAGTGATGATTTTTTTTTTTTTGGTCATAGGTCACATTTCTCGCTTCTCTTCATGTGTAGTAATTTTTTTAATGAATGTTTTTGAATTTCAAATTTTTTCTGTCTTATTTTTTTTTAATTTATTCATTTTAGAGAGGAGAGAGAGAGACAGAGAGAGAGAAGGGGGGAAGAGCTGGAAGCATCAACTCCCACACGTGCCTTGACCAGACAAGCCTAGGGTCTCGAACCAGTGACCTCAGCATTTCCAGGATGACGCTTTATCCACTGCACCACCACAGGTCAGGCTTTTTCTGTCTTTCTTTAAAAATAACCAAACTTTTTCTATAGGCAATTAAGAAATTTGGGAGTTAACTTAATCCTTCCAAGCCTGATGCAGAGTAGCCTTTACTTTAGTTATAGTTCAACCCTTTTATTAAGGTGAGGCATTTCTGCACTCTCTACAGAATGTTTCAGGTGTTTATGAAGGTCTATCTGTTCTGACTGGACAAACTCCTAGATCTCCTTGTCCTGAGCAGACTAAGGGATAATTCACACTATAGCTCTCCAATAGATCTTAACTCAGCCTTGTAGAATTTCATCATGCATATGCACAGTTTAGTTTCCAGGAATAGGTTTCAGGGGACCCATATGTGCATTTTTGTAATTCGGCTTACCTCCTGCTCTGCAAATTCAGCCTGCCACGTCTGCCTATATTTTAATCTGTTTTTTCAAATGATCAATGCTTCTTTATGTTTCTCCTCCAAGCACTATAATCTGGAAAATACCCCCACATGGAAACCAAAGGTAACTTTAAGTCTCTTCTTTTTCTGTTCCATTCTCTTATTAATCACAGTCTAATATTGCCCATTATAAAATGTCTGGAATCAAATGTTTCATGTACTTGCCCAAGGATCTGGCTGTTTAAGATAGGAAGGCAAGTCAAGTTCCAGTTACATGACATTGACTGGAATTGGGAGCTCCTAAGTGTGTGTGTGTGCACATATGTATATATGCACGAGCATGCATGCACACATACACACACACGCATTGTCAGTCAGATACATACAATCATTTTATAATTTAAAAATTGGTCATTCCACATCTTTACCCAAAGTGAAGATGACAATATAAGCTAATATTGAGGCAAAATATCATACATTTTATTTTTTCTATTGTTAGACACCAGAAATTTTGACATTGAGGAGATAGGGTGTTAAATTCTATATAACTATGATAGGTGAAAAATGCTCTTTTAGCCATATTTACTAGTTTGGTTAAAATAATTATTGTCTTCTTTCTGTTCCCAGCTCAATAATGTCATTCTTCATGACTACAGCTAGTGCGTATCTGTGAAGTTGTGAAAAATGCAGGTTGGGCATCCAAGCAGAAACAGTATGTTGTCTTCGAAGCCAAATCTCCAGTGTACAGAGGAAGCATCTCAAAATCATGCACCAGGCTTCAGCACAATTCATAGCTCCTGACATTTTATAGACCAGGAAGATCCAAGCTTAACTAGTATAGAAAAAGTAATACATTTCCTTCTTTTTGTAGGAAGCTGCATATAATATATCTTTGAAGACAGGGTTGAGATTATCATCATGTTCTTCTGTGGATAAATATGGGAGTTCAGTTTCTGAGGCTGTGGTATAGTCTGCAGGCAATAAATTCACATAATGGTAAAAACATGCTACTTGTAGAGAAAAAACATGGGCAGTGTATATTTCAGATCTATGCACTATAGTATGCTGATTTACAGAGATGGTTTCTCTGTACCTTATACATAGTAAACTCATATTTCCTGTATTAGAGTATGACTAATCCTCCAACTGTGATTTTTTTGGGGGGAATGAGGAAAGCATGGGTGCCAAACACACATATTCCCGTGAAGTGTGAGTGATGTTTAATGGCAGAAGGATGATAAGTAAGGATATCCGGGCTTAATGTTATCTACCTTATTCCTTTGGAATCCTGTCTTCTGATTTCTGTCTTTATAAACTCCACTTAATATTTTATTTATGAACAATAAAATTTCAGAAATTAAAATTTTAAATTTCTGAAAATTTAAAATTTACTAATCAATAAAATTAGTTCCTGCAATTATCTTCCTTGGCAACAATGTGCTCGCAGTAATGTGCTGATTTTATACCAACGGCTGAAAGTGTGGTATCAGCTAATGCCTCTTTTCAGAGGTGCTAGTGTGTATAGATCCTTAACTAGCTCATCAAGTTAGTGACAATCACTGCAAAGTTCTAGACCCCAAATAACTTTGCCACTCATATAAGCATAGGCCCATTACTTTATTTTACACAATAAGTAACATTTATCTAACATTTATTATGTGGCAAGCATTATGCTAATGTTTAATATATACTCTATTTTACAGCCACAACAACCTTTCAAGCAGTCACAAAATTGAACTCATATTAGGCCATGAAAAGACAATGTGTGCTCAGTTGTGTGGCAGCATTACTGATATCATTGCACTGATAGCCACACTGACTTGGGAGCAGGTGGGTACGTAGCCTCTGCTTGCATCCAAGTGACTTCTGAATCAGTCTTGAAAACTGAGGGGAACCACTCAACAGTTGAGTAAAAGAATAAAAGAACACATTTCTTTCTTTTTTCCTCTTCTTTGCACCAACACATTAATCTTGGTATAGCTATATATTCTACTTTTAGGAGAAAGGGGTGAGTTCTCTTGGGGGTTGCTTCACGATAGAGTCTGAATTGGCCGTTTTTATGTTATTTCAATTGATAGCCAAAAAGAAAAATTAAAAAATGAGAAATTAAATTTAATGTTATTTATAAAACACAGAGCCCAAATCTAAGAAATACAGTTTGCAAGCTTAGAACATAAAAATAAATAAAATGCAAATTTTGTCTTCAGTATGCTTCCAATTTGGCAGATGGCAGCAGTAGGATACAATACAAAACTAACTATGCTTTAAAGAAAAATGTAAGAAAAGTTATATAATGGGCTCAGAAAAGATAAATAAAAATATAAAATCTTCCTGCTGAATTTAGAAATTCTTTAAGTTGCTTTTGAAATGAACTTTACAGTGAACCCAGTAAGTTAACTAGTAGAGCCCATGAACGAAAGTGTCAGATGGAGAATGTGTGAGTTTACAGAGATAGAAATCTGGAAGAAATTTTCTACTAACTTAGAAAGTTTTCTAAGAGTTCAATATTCAAATGGATATATCAGCAGCCACACATGTCTCAGATTTATAGTAAATGTTTAACTCTATTATGATTGGTTTATCTTATTTTCTATTATTAATCCTCCTAATTAGGCCTAACTTGGCAGATACACTCAACAAATTGAGAAAAACTGCATTGCTTGTCACTGTTTAGTTTTTGTTTAAATTGTCCTGTATTCAAGGCCCTGCATTTGCTTCATTTATGTAAATATCAGACATAATACAACTATAGCTCCTGAACCAGGAAAATCCTGGTAAACACAATCACTATTTATCAAATTGTCAAATACGGTAAAGTTTCTAATATAATCAAAACTAACCCTGAACTGCTAAACAATGGCACCTAGATAAAGCTTGTAATGATATTTGAAAGATATTAATCAAATAACTTTGATCAGCAAATATGCACTCTAAAATATCATGCTTAGGTCTACAAATATTGAGAGTGTGCAGACTACTTTCAGTAACCCTCAGAACCAAAACAACCTCTACTCTTAAGATTTGGTGCTTATAAAGGAATAAGAAAAGGACAAGAACCATATGATTTTACTCATATGTAAGATATAAAACAGAAAGAAAGAAATGAACAAAGAAAACAAACATTTACAAACAAACAAAAAAATTCATGGATACAGGCAACAGAATAGTGGTTATAAGAGAGCAAGGGTGAGGAAGATGAGAGGTGGGAGAGGGTCAAAAACACGGTAAAAGAAGGAACCTAGGCTTTGGGTGTTGAGCACACACAGAGTGAACAGATGTCGTATTATACAGCTGTACACTTGAAATTTATACAATATTATTAACCAATGTTACTCCAATAATTTTTTTAAAGTAGCCTTTCATGTAGAGTGTAAAACAGTCACCCTTTTAGACTATATAGATTGTTTTTATATTACATTAATATTAGAAAAGACATAATTTGGGGGAGCTAGGTGAAGGGTATAAGGGGGTTCTCTACATGATTTTTCAACATTTTTAAATCTATAATTATTTTAAAGTAGAAAGGTAAAACGTGAAATACTGATCTTCTAAGAATCGATGCTAAATATAACTGATGAGAAGAATTTGTACTTAAAGAAAGAAATAAAAACCCACAATAGTTTTCCCTCACCAGTTCATCTATAAAAAATGGTAGGTTCTACAAGAAGGTTCCAGTTAAGACAGGGTACAGAATACTGGTTGCCTTCATCCCCTGTCATTGAGCATATTATTTGAGCTGTTAACTGCACATCTGGACAAAGAGTTGTTTCTCCCTAGCATTACTTCTTTGGCAACATCGTAAAAACACTGCTTACTTTTTACCTTCATGAGAATGCTCTGGTTATTCTCTGAAGAACTTGCCCTCAAAGGCAAGGGCAAAGTGATTGGCAAAGGCTAAAGTAACTTACAGAGTGCAGAGCTGAAATGGAAAAACAATGTAACTACCAAAACCCATGAGCCACTTTCATGACCTTAGAACATATCATGCTCAGTGAAGTTGCCAGTGCACCTCCTGGAGAGCTCTAGCTCATATCTAAGGTCACATCTCAATGATGCAATTATGCACATGTTGCATTCTAGTCTTTAGTGCTAGATTTACGTCTGTAGCCAGGAACCATGGTAACACTAAAACTGGCAAACACGTTGGAGCCCTCACTGAATTTTCTCTATTTATGTAAACAACAGGCATGATACAACTATAGCTCCTAATTTGTAATGGTGCTGTTTCAGGCTGGTCCTTCCTACTTTTAAGTATTTCTCAAAGTTACCTCAAGCTTCAGGTGGTTAAGAGCTAATTATTAATGCATATCAATTTTATAAAAAGTATATCACTACTTTATACAATGCTTTGGTAAGCGATAAAAATATTAAATTATACCACTCAAATTGTGTTTTCATAGATGGCATAGGATTTTCTAATAACTTTATCTTCCTTTTTTCAGTTTTTTTCTCTTTTATTGAATTTAGTGGGGTGACACTAGTTAACATAATTATACTGGTTCCAGGCACCCAAATCTACAACACATCTCTATACCCCATACTGTGTGTTCACCCCTCCAAGTCCAGTCTTTGTCCATCACCATTCATCTCCCTATACCCTGTTCCACTTTCCCCCACCAAGGTAATCCCTACAATTTTGTCTCTGACATTTACACAATGAAATACTATGTAGTCATAAAAAGAAGGAAATCTTACCTTTGGTGCAACATGGGTGAATGAATCTGGAGATCATTATGCTAAGTGATATAAGCTAGTCAGAGAAAGACAAGTACCATATTATTTCACTCATATGCAAAATCTAATGAACATACCTCATCTTTGTGACCGAGAAACACAGCCCTGCTTCAGATTCCACCTCAGGTAGGGAAGGAGTTGAGGGGCAAATACCCTGACTGCTTCCTTCTCTCTGTCCTCTAATTTCCTATTGGTATCTGCCATTAGCTCAGCCCACTATTGCAATTAATAAAAAGATTCAGGATGTGTGACACCAGGTATACTTTTTAGTCACTGCCTTGACAATGCTTCTCAAACTCCAAGAAAGCTTATTCAATTTCAGTTGATTGTATAGAAACATATATATTTTATATAAATTATGAATGTTTTATATTATTTTTATAATAGATATTTATATTATAAAACATAACATTTTATAATTATATATATAATATTTTAAACTGTGGGGAACATTAGGCTTTCCAGAAAAACAGAAGAGAAAAAGCATGTAGGCATTATACCACATTCAGAATAGATCACCTTAGCTTACTTACATTTACATTATAACTATAATTCAGTTTAAAACCACTTCAATTTGCCATAAAGGATGTTTCATTATATGAGAAACAGGCCCTTTAAGGAAAGGGTTTAGGAAGAATCCTTCCAGCATTGTCATTTTGTGGCTATTTTAATCCATTCTGAATTGAAACAGGCTATTAGGTCAATGATATTAAATAATAAATGAAGAATTAACATACAAACAATAATAAGTTATTCAACACTTACTGTGTGCCTTTTTCTTCTTTTTTTATTTACTATAGAGTAATTATTATTATTACTGAGATAGGTGTTATTATTATTACTTTGGATAGGGGTAGTATTAGAAAAACATCTTCATTTTACTAGTAAGAAAACAGGTCCAAGTAAATTCCATAAATAATTCTTATGAACTCTATGCAATTGATCTACTTATTCATAACTAATGACTTTTCTATCTGCTGTTTTTCTTACACATATATACATACTAGCCCTCAGAAACAATTATTTCCATTATGAGGCTTTTATTATTCTTTTATCCATAATTTAAGTTGCTTCTCAACTCAGCAAACATTTATTGAGTAACAATCACTTACCCCAACATGCCTGGAACTGTTTTAAGATATGGAGATACATTGATGTATAATACAAAGATAGCCCGGTAGAATACCCTAACATCACAGCTAAAAGAAAATATGGATGGATCTGGCCAGTTCATATATATACAAAATCATAAGACCCTCTGATGATTGCCATATTTATTAGTAAGTATGTGATGATAAGTAAACATATGGTAAGGATCTGTCTTGTTCTTGAGAAAAAACATAGTTAAAGGAAATTCTTGTAATTTTAATAGAAAGAGAGAAAATTGATCTTTAAAAAATTTTTGAGTAGCCTGACCAGGTGGTGGCACAGTGGATAGAGCATCGAACCGGGATGCAGAAGGACCCAGGTTCAAGACCCCAAGGTCGCCAGCTTGAGCACGGGTTCATCTGGCTTGAGCAAAGCTCATCAGCTTGGACCCAAGGTTGCTGGCTCAAGGAAGGGGTTACTCAGTCTGCTGAAGGCCCGCGGTCAAGGCACATATGAGAAAGCAATCAATGAACAACTAAGGTGTTGCAACGAAAAATGGATGATTGATGCTTCTCATCTCTCTTCGTTTCAGTCTGTCTGTCCCTATCTATCCCTCTCTCTGACTCTCTCTCTGTCCCTGTAAAAAAATAAATTAAAAAAAAATTTTTTTTGAGTAGACCTTAAGGTAAGCATGTCAAACAGAAGTACATATATTGTCATCTCCCCAAACCCTACATTATACTCATAGCAGACCTCACTGGGCAATGACAACAGAATATGGGACTTTATTCACTGAGTTTCATGATTCTACTTGAGATATTTTTCTAGGAACCTACTAATATAAACTGGAGATGTCTTATGAAATGGAGCCTTTTGGTCCTGGGGATTAATCCATTTACTGAACATGTTAATCATCTTCCACATGCCAGGCACTTTTTTAATTGTTACAGATGAAGAGCTACTAAGACAAAAGCTATGCACCCCTGGAGACTATATATTTAGTAAACAGATATGTAGTACTATCAAAGCACAGAGTGACAAGTAAAGTTCAACATGCAGTACTGCAGGAGAGAGTAAAAAAATGGTTTTATTTATACATAGGAAGAAAGTGTCACAGAAAAGGTGATCTGTGAGTGGTGTTTTAAAAGATGAATAAGAACTAATCGAGGGGACAATATAAAAGAACAAAATACATATAATGCATTGACTTAATCACATAGCAAGTTCAGGAAAGTGTTAAAGTTTATAATGGGAAAAGAATAAACTATGTTGGGTGGGAGGAAGCAATAAAATATATAGGTGAGAAAGCAATGTCTTCATTCAATCATCACATACAGACACATAATTCCTGAGGGTGGGAAAACTATAACTATTAGTTTGTGGAGTCAGAGCCAAGGTTCCTAGATTCTGACTGCTCAGTCTTACTCTATCCAAACTTTAGGATGAATAAGAGATTCTCACAGAATGAACATAAAAAAGGAGCTTCAAAAAGAGCAACAGAAACTACCCTTATTGAGGAGAATGCTATGTCCAGGCATAAAAAATAAAATTAAAACACAAGTGTAGTAGGGCCCCAGATATCTTGCAATATCAAAAGAAATTGTGCATAAAAAGGCACTAATGATATGAGGTATGACATGATTTTGAGACAACAGCTTTCAAATTGCATTTAAGAATTTACATGACTTTTTTGTAACATGTAGATTAAGAAAGAAAGAAGCTATCCACTTGAAAAAAAAACTAGGATAATAGTAACAGGTCTACTCTGTTCTCTGTTCTGCACAAATAGGTCTGAGCCCTTCATGTAGACCACAAAGCTGCAAGGCTCCTTTCAACAATAAAGTAAGAATATGCTTTCCCTGTTGATTTAATCTGATATATAATTTAGGAATATAATTTCTCTCTAGTGAAAACCAATAAGCCAGGGTGAATAATGAATAATTTTTGAGTAAGTAAATAGTTGAGTTTTTCTTACTTCAAAATTTTGACTTTTTTTTTTGTAAAACACACACAATCAGAGAGACTAAGTATTGTAAACTGCTATTGCTCTGTCATACTTTTTTATTTTTATTTTTTACAGAGACAGAGAGAGAATCAGAGAGAGGGATAAATAGGGACAGACACACAGGAATGAAGAGAGATGAAAAGCATCAATCATCAGTTTTTCGTTGTGACACCTTAGTTGTTCATTGATTGCTTTCTCATATGTGCCTTGATGTGGGCACATTTTAAATATTGTGGTTTGAAAGGAAGAACAGAAGATGGGGAAATAAGAACATGGAACTTGAACCAAGAAAAACTCACTCAAGATCATATTATAAAATGCACAAACCTTGGCCAAATGAGGTTTAGCAAACCACAAAGAAAGGTACTAAAATAGTGTCTTTAGTGCAATCTTATTCAAATGATTATTTTTCAAAGAGATTTTAGGGGTTATAGAAATATCTACTGACAGATGCTCTGCAACAAAATTATAAAATATTAGACGCAGTGAAGAGTATGTATCACGAACAACACCTTCTAATAAAAATGAGCCCCAAGAAAGTCTCTAGAAATAAACTCTCTCATGCCACAACTTTTCATTGCTAAAGTTGATTGTACAAGGTAAGGACCTCTAATTCAAGGCGACTCAATGCATAAAAGCGTGATTGGCCTTTGCTTCTTGCCTGAAAGACTTACATGTATTAAAAAAATCTAGCCTGACCAGGTGGTGGTGCAGTGGATAGAGCATCAGACTGGGATGCGGAGGACCCAGGCTACAGACCCTGAGGTCACCAACTTGAGTGTGGGCTTATCTGGATTGAGCAAAGCTCACCAGCTTGGACCCAAGGTCGCTGGCTCAAGCAAGGGGTTACTTGGTTTGCTGTAGCCCCACAGTCAAGGTACATATGAGAAAGCAATCAATGAACAACTAAGGTGTCACAACGAAAAACTGATGATTGATGCTTCTCATCTCTCTCCGTTCCTGTCTGTCTGCCCCTATCTATCCCTCTCTCTGACTCTCTCTCTGTCTCTGTAAAAAAAAAATAATAATAATTAATTAATTTAAAAAAAGAAAATCTAAATAAGACAATCAAATCTGGTTCACATGCATTTGAAATGGACTATATAATGGAACTTTTTCAGTTATTAGTGAAGGTGACAATAAAAATATACTATGAAACAGAGTTGGACAAGAAATGTCAGAATCAAAATCATGACCATGAGTTAAAGTCATGTGGGAAAGTACACAGTGCATAAGAATTCCACTTCAGTGGGTAGTGAAAAGAAAGGAAGCAAATGCAGTCTTTAGCAGTGTTATATGAGTAGTAAAGTACAAAAGTAAAAATCAATGTTCTCTGTCTGGGCTGTAGAGTTCTTGAGAGCTGCAGTCAATCTGACCTCAGAATGGCCTTGGTGTCTTGACTTCTGACAGGTTTAGGCCTTGGTCAGGGCCCATGAAATCCTTTCTTCCACATGGTCCACTCATCTTTTTAAAATAACTCCTATTTTCTTCAGCTAGCTGTAATAGATATATTTTTCTTATATTTAAACAAGTTTTAATATCTAAATACATTTATTCTGATATGTGAACACATATTAACATATTTAATATTCTATAAAATTCATTATGAAAAATGATTCATTATGAAAAATTTGTTTCGTTTAGGACAAGTGAAAAAATGTATCCTTAGGAATCTCCAAATTTCAGTAACATACATTCTGCTAAATATATTTTGCTAAAGTTCTGGGAAGAACTGAATTTGTAGAATTGTGTTAGGCCTGTTGGCCCTTTCAATTATATATATTTGAAAGATATATTTATATATATATAATTAAAATCTAGAATTACTATTGTGACCTGTGTACTATAAAGTCATGTAAAGTATTGTGGAATTCATGGCACATTTTGTGTCCTGATGTGCTTTCCCAAATAGAAATGACCAAAAATGGGGTTTTGGCAGCATAAGTAAACACAGTATTCAAATCCTCCCACGATGACATCAAAGTTACAACTAAATGTAACTTTGAACATTTATCATTCAGAACAACCATCATTCAGAAATGCCTGAAATTTAGCTGAATAGAAATTCTATAACTAAAGATATTATGAAGAAACCACATCAAAACTGGTAAAATGAGCAGAGAAGCAGAACTAGAAATGGGCTGATCTCACACCCACGTGTAGTGATTAACTATCATGAGGGATATCTCAGTTGTGGAGGTTCCTCATTGAGGCACAAGGGGTCCCAGCCCCACACCAGGCCACCCAGCTGAGGGTTCCAATGGTGGGAAGAGAAGTTCCCATAAGTTCTGGTTGAGTGAGAAGAAGGTATTTGGAGACCTAGCCATTTCTCTTAAAGGGCCAGCACACAGACTTACTTGGACCTACTGGCTCAAATCTCAAAGCTTCTGCTGGAGCAGAAGCTCTAAAGGCACCAGAAAATATGAGAGAAACTGAATTTTTTGGCATTAGGATGAGAGCTAGGGGGAAGCTTTCTTCCAGACAGAAGGACTGGCAAAGGCTATTGTTCTTTGATGAGTCCTTCCCAACAGAGCCAGCAGGTCAGCACCATATCTGAGTCTCCATCAACCAGCATCTGCCCTTATCATGTCCCATAGGTCTCACTAAGTGGCCCCAGGCCAGCACTAGTGACAGCGGGTTTTGGTTCACAGCTTAGTTTCTCCTGGGTATCTCCAAGCCCAGCACAAGTAGCAGTCACCTGCAGATCACCAGATGGGTTGAGGCAGGACATGTGGTGGTTGACTTTGTCTGCATCTACCAGCAGGCCCCAGAGCCACATCCACAAGCCACACACTCAAGAGGAAGACTCAGTAGGCACCAGAACCCCACTAAAGTAAGTCCTACTCTGTGAGGTTGGCAATGCACAGCAGTTCCTCCACTGTAGTCACATCTGGTGATCATAGTCAATCAGCCTGGGGTTTAATCTCTAACAGTGACATGCCAAAAGAAATCAATGCTCAACTACAATAGGACAATAAACAGCCCAATGAGAGATGCACCTTGGCTGATCCAGGAAGCTGCATCACTGAGACCTATAAGACATATTTTATATAAAACCATTTTATCATATATGGAAGATATAGAAGCTCTACCTAGTACATAGAAACCCACACAAAGAAGCAGCCAAAATGAGAAGACGAATAAATAGATTCTAAATGAAAGCATAGGAGAAATCTCCAGAAGAAGAATTAAATGAAATGGACACAACAAACTACTAGATAAAGAGTTAAAAATAATAGTTATAAGGATGCTCAAGAAACTTAGTGAGAACTTCAATAGCATAAAAAAGGACATGGGACTCATAAAAAAACAGTCAGAAATAAAGGATATACTAATTGAAATAAAAAGTAAATTTCAGGGAATCAACAGTAGAGTAGATGAAGCAGAGGATCAAGTCAGTGACCTGTAATATAAGTAAACAGAAAACACCCAATCAGAAAAGCAAAAATATATAATAATAATTTAAAAAATGAGAATAGTATAAGGATCCTCTGGGACAATTTCAAGTATAGCAACCTTTGTATCATGGGGCTGTTGGAAGGAGAAGAGAGAGAGCAAGGATTTGAAAATTTATATGAAACAATAGTGACAAAACTTCTCTAACCTCATAAAGGAAAAGAGACATACAAATCCTGGAAGCATACAGAGTCTCAAAAAAGATTAACTCAAAGAGGCATACACAAAGACCCATAATATTATAATTAAAATGCAAAAGTGTAAAGATAAAGAGAGAATCTTAAAAGCAGCAAGAGAAAAGCAATTAGTTATCTACAAAGGAGCTCCCATAAGACTGTCAGATAATTGCTCAACAAAAACTATGCAAGCAGAAGAGATTGAGAAGAAGTTTTCTAATGATGAAAAGCAAGGACCTACAATCAATATTAATCCACCCAGAAACACTATCATTTAGAACTGAAGAACAGATTTCCCAGATAAGAAAAAGCAAAAGGTGTTAATCACTACCAAACCAGCATTACCTAAAAAGTTAAAGGGTTTTCTTTAAGATGTGAGAGAGGTTGGGGGATGGTAAAAAAGAAAAAGGTGAAGGGATTAAAAAGTACCAGTTAGTATACAGAATAATCATAGAGATGTAAAGTACAACATACAAAATATAGTCATTAATATTGTAATAACTATGTATAATATCAGATGGGTACTAGATTTGTGAGGGCACTTCGTAAGTTATAAAAATGTCTAATTACTGTGTTGTACACCTGAAACTGATATGATAGTGTATGCCAACTATAATTGATAATTTAAAAATACCTTTAAAGTATAAAATACTATATACATATGTATATAACAATTGAATTAATGAAAGATTACTAGCCCTGGCTGGTTAGCTCATCCAGATACACCAAGGCTGTGGGTTTGATCCCTGGTCAAAACACGTACATGAATCAACCAATAAATGCATGAATACATGGAACAACAAATTTATGCTTCTCTTTCTCACCCTCCCATCTTCTTTCTCTCCTCTCTCTTCCTCTCCTCAAGTAAAAGGATAAAAAATAATAATAAAATAAAATAAATTACATTCTTTAAAAAATGATCATTAATCTTGAGAGGAAATAGCCAACATTTCCAAAACTTCCTGACCTTTAAAAATAAAAAAAAAATCATTGATGTAAGCTATAAAAGAATAAATATTTGTTTAAATCAAAAAAATTTTAAACTAGGACCAATTTGAAGGTAGAATGCATTTACAATACCTGTTAATTTAAGTTTAGTGAGTATCTGTAATCTGTTAGATAAAAACCTTTAGAATTACATCTTGCCAACAAATAACACACCTATATTCTCTTATAAAATAGTTCCAAAATCTGACATCTAAGTATATATCCCATCCTTTAATTCACTGTTTTTCAGCTATAATTGGTTAATTGATGGAGGAAATAGGGACTGAATTGCAGTCATTGCAGTGAGAATTGAACATAACTCAATACCTGTCTTATCAATGAGAGCCCACAGAGAATGACCATTATGAATTGTAAGTAGGTCATTCATATAAACATAATTCATCATTTAAATTAGAAGAAAAAAGAATATAAAGTACCTTTATCCCATAGTCAAGCCAATCACATGTAAAAAATTAATCAAACTCCTATCCAAAAAACATTCAATTGTGCTATTGTTTTTTGCCACTATTGATTCTGAACCTACTAATGGTAGCCCAGTTATTTCACTGTTATCAAAGAGTTTTAAATAGCTCTGAGTCAGTTAAAACATGGTATACAGTTAGAGACCAAAGACTTCATTAAAGGCAACCCTTGGGAGAAATCATGTAAGGATATTGATTGCTAAGACAAAATAAAAAGTGGTAATTTGTATGTAGGAATGTATAATAAGTACTATAAGTATTTTTATAAGACCTAGGTAGTTTCATCTAGTGAAAATAATGACTAATATCAGACCATCATCAAATTCTCAGGCAAGAGTGTGGCTTGGGGCAGATAAAACAAGGCCAATTCAAGGTAATCTGAGCACTGCAGAATGAAGCCACGATCCAAGCATCATTAGTAACTATCTGAAAGGCAGTGTGCACACTGGTTAGAGTATCAAGCTTTAAAGCTATTACAGACTTGAGTTCAATATTGGAGTTCTCAATTACTGAGTTTAATAAACTAAACTATTTATTTTAATTTATCTGAGCTTCAGCTTATTAATTTTAAAATGAATTTAATAATACCATCGTATTCAATTGTTGTCAAGATCAAATTAGAAACTGTAGGTAAATTCCCTAGTAATATTGACTGGCTTAGAGAAGATCCTTCATAAATGATAGCTATTAGCATTTTCATTTTTTGTCAGGAAAATCTCCATGGACAACCAGGGAAGAACTCTAGGACCCTATGCTTGAAAATTTTCTCAAAGTGAGAGGTCCAGGGAAAGGTCTAGAACTCTGTTTTTCTGATATTTTTTTGGGCTGTAATCACTTCTGAGATTAGAGAAATAATCAAATATTTGGGGGTACTTGTTGTATGGCACACATAGCACTGTAAGCGAGGTGAGTGAATCTGGAGTCTTAAATACTATGCAAATTGAGATTTGCACAATGAAAACTTCAAGAACTACAGAGCTGGGCTAATTGAGAAATGGGAAGAAAACAGTGAATTGTAGAGAAGCAAAACAGTCTCTAACTAATTTTGATACTAATTGATCCAAGTGTGATATATGCCAACAGAAATGAGCAGGTAGAAGAGAAATTGATTCATGATATCAGGAAAGTAGTTTTTGTCAAGTAGTGAGTACTGTTCAAGAAAGAAAATACAGGAGTTAGAGGACTTGTAGCTCTAGTTCTCCACTGTGAACTGGGACTAATATCTTATGAAATACTACCTTTAGACTATTCTTATACTGTACTTCTTATTTTATACCAACAGTGTAGCTTTCTAATGGGCAATGTGTTTTCTTATATGGTCTGTTACTAGGTAACAGTAGTTTTCTTGTGGCAAAGTTTATTATTATTCTAGTCATTGAAATGAATTCTCATTTACAAGTTAGTATTTCTGGTTATGTACCAGGCTTTTGTAAGTTGAAGATGTATAAGTTAATCTCCAAATGCACAAAGAACACACAATTGCTGGTTCTAGGAAGGTAAGGAGCACAATTTGAATGTAGGGACTCAGTTGAGCAAAACCCTACATAGGTTAACTTTAGTTATCTTTCATTATGACTTCTAAAACTGAGAAAAGTCACCACAGGTATGCATTTGTCTCTGAGATAACCTAGACCACTGCTGCTGCTACAGCTACTGCCATTATTGATGCTTAGAATGCACAAACACCATGCCCACTCAATCTATTAATCCACTCAGAAATGAAATATGGAGATGTATTATGTTAATGTTTGATTAACTTGCAATCTAGAACACTCAAAATATTAGGAGATGGGGACTAACATCTTTCACTTCCTATAATAACTTGTGCCTGATCTAAATATTAGGAGAATAGTTTCCTTATGTTTACTCCACACTAAGTAAAATTATACATTCTTTTATTTACATTTAGAGCTTTAACAGGTATGTTGCCAGTTCTAATACTCAGTGAGTTTTTTTGTGAGTGACTGACGTATCAGAGTCAGTGATTTAGAATTATTTCTTATCTCTAGACATGGCTTTATAAATAATGCTTTATAGCATACTTTATTTCCTACTACCTTCCAGCAGTATAAAATGATGTTTTATTTCTGAGTTTATACTTCCATATATTTATTATAAAGAATGTGGAAACTTATAAAATCATTACCAAAAAATTATAATGGTATACTAAAATTGTGCCCTGGTCTCTCAGTAGGTTGCATTTATGAAAGGTTACTTTGCCCTTCAGGAATTTGAAAATAACTAGCCTTTCAAGGCTATGCTTGCTTCCCCTAACATCACAATAAACCAAACCTTCCATGGAGTTTGCAATTATTCCATACATTAACTTGATATATTCTCCATTTAACTTTTATTATTACTTCAGTGTGTGTCACCTTCTATTGACAATGATTCTGTATAAAGTTATTTCTTTTTCTTTTCTTTTACTGCTTATATAGCTTGTGGTTAATCAACCATAGCAGAGTATTTAATAAAATCAGACCAAGTTGTAGAAACATGTATTCTACACAGAGATCCTCACAATAGTGGAAATGCGGATGTGTAATGCTGAAGCACAAGACAAGACAGAGTGGAAGGAATCCTGATATGTTTAGAGCATAAAATGCTATCTGTAAACTCTCCGGGGGAGAACAAAGTAATTTGTAATTCTTGACATAAGATGTGAAGACTGGTTTCTATGAGAAGTCAAGGAAACTTCCCATTAATTCATTCCAGATGATGGTTTGTAAAAAATAAACTATATAATCCATTCAACATACAATTCTGCCTCTATAGTTGCTCCATATCTTTTATGAGAGAACACAGTCTCTTTCTATAATTATTTTGACATCAAATTTAAATTAATAAAACTTAATACCATACCCTGTGCACTATTAATTTATCTCCTTTCTCTAAGAATTGGTCAATGCATTTTCATAAGGTAGATATTCATTGAAGAAGTATTTATTAAACACTTCATATGGCTTAGGGAATCCATAAACATAATTAAAATCTAAAACATACTGTCATTTTTACATTAAGTCTAATAACCACTTAAAAATCTCATGGACTAGGCAACTAAGCTCTTCTGATATTTAGTTTATACCTATTCTTAAAATGTTATGTTGTTTAACTTATTTATATATATGATCATGTCTTAACAAATAAAATAAGCCATTGTCCTCTTTCATACAGTACAGTAGAATAGTAACATGCCCCAAATTGTTGGTACCTTTACCCCAATGCTATTTACTTCTTATATCATTCCTCAGTTGGAAAAATAAAAACAAATATGTGTGTATGTGTGTGTATATATATATCTGTGTGTGTGTGTGTGTGTGTACACACACACACACACACACACACAAACACACACACACAAAGGTATATACAGAGAATCTACTGAAATTCATCTTGAGCTGGCTGAGTTTCACCAGATTAATCTCTCCCAACTGTCATGTCATAGTGTGTGAAAAACAGGGGAAAGTGTATAGAGAAATATGGCTGACAGTGGCCAAAGGCAACCAGCCTTGGAACTTCAGCCATTGCAAGCTGTCTCCAGATACTATGAAAGTTGATGAAATCAATATCGTGGCACTTTTTGACCCACTCCACAGAATACCAACTCAAAAAAACAGTCAGATATAGGAGAAGATATGTAGTTTTAGCCCTTTTTATCTTGTAAACCTGTTCATTCAGTTAAAGCAAAGCAGGCATACTTTTTGTAGCATATTTATATCACAGAAGATCAAACCTTTATGATTGAAAGCACACCTACAGCAAATGGGAATCCTTTGAGAAGGAGCAGTAATATAATGTCCAAACAATATAATGGCAATAGTAGTGTGAGCAGAAGTAGAAGCCATAGTGATGGCAAGCATGTCCAAATGATGTTGCTTCCATTTCAAATTCCATATTTTGTTATGTCCTCACAATTCTATGACGCAAAATGCTAGTTTACAGAGGACAAACTGAGGCTATAGATGTTAACTAACTTCCTATATGTAACTCATCCAAGATGTGGCAGAATATAAAATTGAGGTTGTCCCAATCTAACCATTTATATATCAATATTATGCTGCCTCCTAACAATAATGAAATACTTCTTTAAAAACAAAACAAAACATATCAAACACATAGGTTAAAAGAACACTAAAACATATGGCACTACTGAAATCAGTCAAAACAGATTTAAATTATGTTTTAATTTTCTTCCATTCTGCTTCAATTTCTGATGAATAGAAAGTATTTAAAAAATTGTGAAAGCTTCAAACTAATAATTGGATTGGGAATGGGAAGGAGGAGAAGCATGAGGTTGAAAGAAAAACAAACAAAATATGGATTTACTGGAAATGAGAAACAGTATTGCCAGGAAGAAGGGAGAGATTCAGAGGAACTTGTAGAGATATGAATCAAAGAAACTAAACAGCATGGAGCATCAGTGTTCCCACAGATTGCCAGCAGCCCACATCTGGGACAGAAACACAGAAATACAAAGTGCAGCCTTCTAGCCCCCAGATTCTGCCTCCCTCTCCTTGAGGGATAGGGAGATTGGCAGAAATACCCCACAGCTTGTTTTATAGGGCCACTCTTTCCCCTGAAAACAAGAGGTACTCTTTAAGAGATGTCAGTTTCCATCTTTTGTTGAGATACAGGGAGGAGCACCAGCAGGCCTGAGATCTCCGTTGCTAAAACCATAAACCTCAAACTATGCTCCACCCATCATTGAACTGCAGCCCTCCCTCCATCTGCAAGGCACCATTTTCTGAGATGTCAGCCTGGGATTTTACAGAACTAATCCAGCAACACCTACAAAAAAATATAGAAAATCTACTTGATGGCCTGACCTGTGGTGGTACAGTGAATAAAGCGTCAACCTGGAACGCTGAGGTTGCCGGTTCAAAACCCTGGGCTTACCTGGTCAAGGCACATATGGTAGTTGATGCTTCCTGCTCCTCCCCCCCTTCTCTCTCTCTTTCTCTCCTCTCTATAATGAATAAATAAAATCTTAAAAAAAAGTAACTAAGTTACTAAATTATTAGAAAATCTACTTGGAAGTGATTTTTTCTCTTTGCTTAGTTTTTTGAAGGGATTTTTTTTCATCTAAATTTTTGATTTATTTTTTTAAATATTTTTTAAATTTATTCATTTTAGAGAGGAAGGAGGGAGAGAGAGAGAGAGAGAGAGAGAGAGAGAGAAGGGGGAGGAGCAGGAAGCATCAACTCCCATATGTGCCTTGACCAGGCAAGCCAGGGTTTTGAACCGTCAACCTCAGTGTTTCCACGTTGATGCTTTATCTACTGCGTCACCACAGGTCAGGCCTTGTGTGTTTTTTTTTTTTTGTATGTGTGTTGCTGATTTGTTTGTTTCTGGTTATTTTTTTTGTTCTTTGTTTTCTTATGTCTTCTTTGTATTTTATTTTTGCTTGATTTCTTAATAATACCTCTCTAAAAATGCCATCAAAAAAGAAAGAAACTTATACCATGGCTACCCAAGAAAGAGACACAGTTTAGAAAGAATATGAAAAATCTCCAGAAAGCAATCTCAATGACATGGAAACCTTGGAGATAAACAATAAAGAATTTAAAACTGAAGTTCTGAAAATACTCAATGAAATGTGAGAAAACACTGATAGGCAATTTAATGAACTCAGAAAACACAATAAGTACCTCATCAATGAGATTAAAACTTTAAAATCAGAGATGAAGAATTTCAATATATGAATTGAATAATGAGCTAGCAAGTTTAGCTAACAAAACAGGTCAGATAGAGGACAGAATCAGTGATATTGAGAGGACAAAGGTCTGAAGTAGCAAAGGAGGATAAAGGACAGAAGTATTCAGGCCCTGGCCAGTTGGGTCAGTGGTAGAGCATCAGGGCAGTGTGTAGAAGTCCTGGGTTTGATTTCTGCCCAGAGCACACAGGAAAGGTGCACATCTGCTTCTCCACCCCTTCCCCTCTCCTTTCTCTCTATCTCTCTCTTCCACTCCTACAGCCAAGGCACCACTGAAGCCAAGTTGGTCCGGGCACTGAAGATGGCTTTATGCCTCCAGCTCAGGCACTAGGATGGCTCTGGTTGCAATGGAGCAACATGCCAGATGGGCAGAGCATTATCCCCTAGTGGACTTGCCAGGGGATCCTAGTCGGGCACATGCAGGAGTCTATCTCTTTGCCTCACTGCTTCACACTCTAAAATAATACAAAAAATAAAAAATAAATAAAATAAAATAAAGGACCAAAATACTCATAAGACAAAAGATTCTTGTATATATAAAACTTTTTTCTCAATAATTAATGGTAACCATGATGTAAAAACCAAAACTGATATAGATAGCTTAAAAAGGGGGAAATAGAGGAAAAAAGCTTGGGATACCACCAAACAAAAACAACTGACAGAAACACAAAGCAAAAGAACTAACGGAGAAACAGAGCTACAAAAAACAGAACATAAAATGCCTATATGAAATCCTTATGTGTCAATAATTACCCTAAATGTAAATGGATTGGATTTAACAATAAACAGGCACAGAGTAGCAGATTGTATCAAAAAGCAAAATCCAACCATATGCTGCCTTCAGGAGGCATATCTAAGCTTCAGGAAAAAAAGTAGACTCATACCTGAAATCTATATACTCTTAGTAATTAATCAATGTCACCTCATTAAATTTAATTTCTAAATTAAAAAAAAAAAAACTGAGAAAAAGAAAAACAAACCTAAAATGGAAGGCCAAAAGGAGTTGAGAAGAACTGAGCATCTCCTATGTCAACCCTCAGAAGATAGCAAGTGGTCTTCTGTTATCCCCGAGTCAGCTCAGCAGGGATAACAAACAACATATTAGTGACGCTGAGCCTGGCCAAGTGGAAGAGCCATGGTGGAGTGGTTGAAAGTTAGAAGTTAATTTACTGGAAAGTTCTCACTAAGTAACCAATTGTATTTCAAGTCTGAAAGAGTAAGTTAATAGGCAGACAAATACAAGGAAAATTATGAGAAAAAAAAAAAAAGGAACAAGAAAATTAGAGACCCTCAAAATTGCTCTGGAACAATAAGATTGTACCTCGCAAAACAAGGCATGCAAAAATTGTTCCAAACTGACATAAGTGGAGTTCTCTCAAAAACTAACTTATAGGGTATTTTTCTGTTCCTAATCTGAGGGAATACATTGGGTTGCTTGTTAACCTGTCATTCAGAGAACTCAGTTATAATGCCTGTGGGTTAGTGCCAAGATTTATTTATTTATTTATTATTATTATTATTATTTTTATGTATTACGTGAGAGGAGAGGAGAGGAGAGGAGATAGACAGACTCCCACAAGCACCGCAAATGGAATCCACCAGCAGCTCCTATCTGGGGCTGATGCTCAAATCGGCTGAGCTAATTTAGTGTCTGAGGCCAACACCTGGAACAATTGAGCCATTCTCAGCACCCAGAGCCAAAGTTTGAACCAGTCAAGACACTGGCTATGGGAGGGGGAGAGAGAGAGAAGAGGGAGAGGGAGGAGAATAGATGCAGATAATCTCTTCTCATGTGTGCCTTGACTGGAGATTGAACCCAGGATGTCTGCTTACCAGGCCAACACTCTACCACTGAGCCAACTGGCCAGGGCCTGTGCCAATATGTAATCTTCCAAATTTACAAATATAGTGCTAGCTGCATGGCTCTGGGGTTTGATTTATTTTCTTTTCATCTTCTAGTAATGAGAATTTTGGAGACAAGGCAAATAATAATTTTTGGGGTGAGGGGCCTGCCAGATCATTTTAAAAGGTCCACTGGCCTAGCGTAGTAACTCAGCTGCTTAGAGCATTGTACAGATATGCCAAAGTTGCAGGCTCGATCTCAGGTCAGGGCACACACAAACATCCTCTAGTGAGAGCATAGGTAGGTGGAACAACAAATCAATGTTTCCCTGTCTCTCTTTTTCTCTCTCTTTCTTTATCCCTTCCTCTCTCTAGAATCAATCAATTAAAAAAAATTTAAACAAGGTTCTAATAATATGGTATGTATTGCAAAATCATGGGTTAGTAAAAAGAGAGCCATTCCTACTTGTTCTTTAACAGTTTTACTATAATGTTTTGATGAGTCACCTATGGACATAACTGGGTGACACTGGGTATATTGTAATAGGGCTTTATGAATAGGATAGGGCAGGGCAGGGAGTTTAATAAACTTAGAATCTGATTCTAACAGGGTCACATGATTAATAAAGAGCAAGACAAGACTAGCCTAAACTTGATTGTCTGCCTCCTTCTGAGTCCCAGTGTGACCACTCTGGGAACCTCTACTGATTTTACCCTGCTCCCAATGAAGGAAGAAAAGAAGAGTTAAGTAAATGTGTTCTGTGGAAGCCAACCAGTGTTTACCAGAGCTTGCTCCCTGAGGGCTAGATCCAGCTCATCAGGTCCCACTTAACACTCCCTGATGCAAATTTGTACTAGTAGAGGGATTGAGGACAATGAGAATTTCTATAACCTTATTAATATTTTTTAGTAAAACATTTTCAAAAAGTTAAAAGGTGCTTACATCATTTTTGTTTTTTACTCTAAAATTTATGATAGGCTCCTTTCCCATTGTTTTCCAAACAAATTTATGTATTACATGGTTCTGATGGCCTTTCCATCAATATTTCTAGATTAATCTGTTTCCAAATAGACAAATACATTCAATTCTCCAATCTCCTCAATTCACCATTTCCATACTAAAATCAAGATGTCTGGTCTATATTCTTTACTCTCCATCTATTTTTTAACTTTATATTTTATTTTATATATTTGTAAAATCCAATCTTCTAAGATTACCTAATTCATGAACAATTACTTAGCTTCAGCTTAATTTCTATTTTAATTGAATTTTGTTCTCATTTTATTATCATAGAACTTTGTTCCTATGACATCATATCTTCTTACACAGTAATTTCTGTGTATGTTCTTTTTCTTTACTAATTTCTAAGCACAGTGACGTGTTTTATCTTTTTATCATATATTATACCTTTGTATCATATATAATACATCTGCTCTCCTCCCAAATAAATAATATTATTTAGGGTACAGGTGTTTAACAATAATTTACTAACTTGTATTGTTAATGTTTATTTACGTATTATTTTTTGTGACTCTTTTTTCTTTATAAAACACCAACTACTGAATTGGCATTTTCTAAATGTTCAAAAATTTTATGAAAAAAAGTTTGACACTACTTAAGCCTACATTATCAATGTTTTTATTTTAAATTTTATTTTGTTTTGTTTATTTTTTGCTGTTTTCTTCTTTTTGACAGTTTCCACAAGTTTAGTTAAAGCTCACAGTGCTTCTGGGACTCAAAAGAATGAACTGCTACATGGATAGAGGCAGATAAGTTTCACGCTATTTACTTTACAATAAACTCTCATTCTCAAACGAGGAGGGGAGAATTCCTCCATAACTACACCTTATTGCTTCCTACATACCTAACAGAATTCTTGAATACAAGTGTGTTTGTTTCTTTAGGCAATGAGTTTAGCATTTTCTTTTGATCTAATAAGGCATGTTCTTGAAATTCTATGCAAAAATGAAAGCAGAAGCTCCTCAGGCAGATGAATGGCATCTATTTACCAGGAAAGGAAGAAGTGAGGGAGGGGCAAATAGTTGACTCTTTACTTAGAAAGTCTGTGAGACAAGAATCATAGTATGTTAGAGACAAAACTTTTCAGTGAAAACACTAAATCTTAAGATTGAAGCATCAGGGTTATGATATACTGGTATATTAAATTTAGGGAGAAAATATCTTAACTTTATATATATATATGATATATATATAAAGATATAATGAAACTCAAGATACGTAAAACTTAAAAGGATTATTATATTATATACAATTTATAATCAACCTCAAAATTATTTAGATAATTTTAAGAAGAGGTTTAATTAATAGAAACATGTTTAAAAACCACTCTGTTGGACATGTATTAGCCAGAGTGTTGTTACAAACCCCAAATCTCAGTGGCCTACCAAAACAGAAGTTTGTTTCTTACTAATGCTATATATCCCATGTGGAAATTCTATGGGGTCTGCTTCATACATCATTCAGGTTTCCAAGCCAATGGAAGCTCTATAATTTTATGACTGAACTACCTGGAGTAAGAGGACTCCTCAGTCATATTGGTGAGGACAGAAATTCTAGAGCATCTCGTAATAAAATGCTTAGGCTTGGATATGACTCACAACCACTTCTCAGATTCCATTGATCATAATGGCCACATGGCCCAACCCAACAAACAGTAAAGATGAAAGGTATATTTCTTCAATATACCTGGAACAAAAATAAAACTAAATAAGTGAGGACACTAGATTTCTGCATGACAAAACACAAAACTTCAGTAAACCCATAAACATCCACCAACATTCAGTTTCTATGTTCTGTTTTTTTGAAGGTGCACCTTCTTTTTAAGTATGAGCATGTTCATGCTACTAGGAGGAGATGTGTGAAGAGGAGAAAAATTATTGCAAGAATATTGTAAAGCCAGAAGCCACGGCCAGGGCCACCATCACAGTAGCTTGGCTCACGCAGGTTTGCATTGGATTCGGACAGTCGGTAAAGAAACAACGGAGCCAAAAACTGATGGGCTGTCATCTTTAATCCTAGCTTGCACCCGGCGGGCAAGTAAAAACACACACTGGGCTCCAAGGCCCACTCACATTCAGTGCTCACAAAGCCACTGACTTATCCGAGTTTCCTAGAATCAAAGGTTTCTAGCTCACCAGCTTTATTCTCCTCAGTTCCCCATCTCCTTCCTTATCCCAGATACAAACTCTGCAAAAACTGGCATCTCACTCAGCACTCTGCCATCTTGGCTGCTTCTCCTGGCCTCCTCCACATGGCCTTTCTCTGCTCTCCTCTGCTCTCTCCTCTAATGATAATCTCAGGAACCAAGAGCACAAGCTCCCACTCCGACCCCACTTCATAGTGTAGAAATCCAAACCCTTAATCCAATATACATAATAGGGAAGTCTCTAATACAAAGTCACTTCTCTGAGGCATGATTGGATTGTACCACCCCACATCAAAAAGGGTGGGAAAGGCCTAATCCCAAAACCAAGCCCCAGGCTACAAGGATTCTCAACACACATTAATATCACCTGGGCGATGGCCTCACGTGGGCAGCACCTATTTTTAACAAAGTGAGCATAATACATTTTATCTGCCCAACAAATATCAACATGACACAAAATAAAGAGGGTAAAATACAAAAGCATCTTTATCTCCATACTTTCACAATGTGCATTAAACCTCAAATTCACCCACTTTATCTTGTCTGGCATTGTTTTTTGCTAAAATGTTTCTCAATGGTTGGTTCCCCACTCTGATTCATCAGAGCACATAACATATCTATTTGTAAATATGTTTTTAATTTTTTTAATTTTTTAATTAGACAATTAAATTTAACATTGTGATATTGGTCAATCAGAGCACATAGATTTAGAGAAAACATCTCCACATCCTTTGGACAGTCAATTATGTTGTATACCCATCACTCAAAGTCAAATCATCTTCTGTCACCCTATATTTTGTTTCTCTTTAAGCCCCTCTCTTTCCCCCATCCCCCTCTCTCTCTACCCTTCCCTTCCCCCTGGTAACCACTGCACCCCTGTCTATGTCCATGAATCTCAATTTTGTGTCCCACTTATGTATGGAATCATACAGTTCTTAGCTCTTTCTGATTTACTTATTTCACTCAGTATATTGTTCTTAAGTCCATCTATGTTGTCATAAATGATACTATGTCATCATTTCTTATGGCTGAGTAGTATTCCATTGTGTATATGTACCACAGCTTCTTTATCAATCCTCTATTGAAGGGCATTTTGGCTGTTTCCATGTCTTGGCTACCGTGAACAATGTTGTGATGAACATGGGGGTGCATGTGTTTTTATGTACTCATGTTTTCAAGTTTTGTGGGTATATACCCAGTAGAGGAATTGCTGGGTCAAACAGTAGTTCTATTCTTAATTTTTTGAGAAACCACCATATTTTCTTCCATAATGGTTGCACTCATTTACATTCCCACCAACAGTGGATAAGGATTCCTTTTTCTCCACAGACTCTCCAGCACTTGTTATTACCTGTTTTGTTGATAATAGCTAATCTAACAGGAGTGAGGTGGTATCTCCTTTTAGTTTTGATTTGCATTTCTTGAATAGTTAGTGATGATAAGCATTTTTTCATATATCTGTTGACCATTTGTCTTTCTTCTTAGGAGAAGTGTCTGTTCATGTCCTCTTCCCCTTTTTTTTATTAGATTGTTTGTTTGTTTGTTGCTGAGTTTTGTGAGGTCACTGGTTTGAAACCCTGGGCTTTCCTGGTCAAGGCACATATGGGAATTGATGCTTCCTGTTCCTTCTCTCTCTCTCTCTCTCTCTCTCTCTCTCTCCTCTTTAAAATGAATAAAATCTAGTCTACAGCTATACCACCCTGACAATGTGCCCAATCTTGTCTGTAAAAGATTTTTAATGTCATTCTTTGCAAAGAATTTCAGGGAAGACACTAAATATGGAGTTTCCTTGAGTACTATCTTAAAACAATGGATTATAAAACAGTATTAAAACAAAAATTAATGGTAATTGATCCATGGAAATCAAAAGGGTTATGCCAATAAACACTACCAACTGCTCCATATATTTATTAGTTTCTCATGCTAACACTGAGTAATCTAAATAACTTGAGTGTTTTGCCTAATGGATATGTATACAATGGTTCTTCTTTATAGCTGCCTACTTTATCTACTTTCAAACCAAAAAAGATTTTTCCAGAGCATGTTCAAAATTTGCATTTACAAAGATTACTTTTAAACAAATGAGCAGAGAAATTATGTCAAATATATTTGCTTAAGACAAGAGGAAAAATTGAACTAACCAGATTAGCTCTGCAAAAATGCAAGGGTCATCCAAATCATTCCCCCAAAACTCTTTTACGTTCCAAAAAAGCAAGCAAAAGCAGTCTATTTTAATTAATGTCTGCTATGTCTAGCATATTTATTTTAGAATTCAACTTTGAAATTGATAGTGTAGAGTTATATTGTTGCCCCTGGTGAAATAATTCAGTATAGGGTATTTATTTTCATTTTATCAGACATTTACAGTAGGATAAAGTGAACTGGATTGACTGGGCATCAGGAGACCTAAATTTTGCCTCAAACTTATTCCTGAGTAGTAAATAAACTGAGTCTTTTCAAGTTTTGGTTTTTTCAGCCTTGGAAGAAAGGAAACTTTTTATGTTGCCTTCTTATTCTAGTCTTCCTAGTATTGCAGATTTTACATTCATATAGATGTTTACAAATATCTCATAGCTTTTCAGGAAGCAATTCAATTCATTGTAGTTACATACAATGATTAAGAGTATAACCTCTGTACACAAACTACCTGAATTTGATTCACTGTTTTACCATTATTTGCTCTCCGGTCAGTAAAACAGGGATAATAATGCTATCTAATTCATAGAATATTGGCAAGATTAAATATGTTAATACTTGCAAACACATCTAAAATGCTGAAATATAGCAAGCATTCAGTCACATTAGCTATTATTATCATTAGGTATTTTTTGCTATGTGAAAATGCTATCAATTAATGGTGATCCAATGTACTGAGTTACTATGAGAAGGAAATTTGGAAAAGGCTCTATTTCAAAATAAACTTTTCATAAGGTGCTTAAGGCATGAGCCAAAAGATAGGACAAATTAGAGGGCAATATATTCCATTTTTACCAAGTAAGTAGTGATCACAGTGTCCAGTGACTACAATGAAGGCTTTGAGAGGTAGGAAGAAAATTTAATATTGATATAAAAATAGGTATTAAAATAGAAAGCATTTCTTTAATTTTTAGCAATTGGTGAAACAGACATCCTCACTGATTCGCCATGCTAAGGACAGCCTAAATGTTAGAAAAAATATGAAAACAAAATAATAAAACATTTTAATAGTGCATTAATGACCTTGCAAGAATTTTAAAAATACTTATTCTAAAGCAAGGGGTTAAAGTTAAGTGAATATTAGGATAACAACATTTACATACTCTCAAATTAGATTTCAAAGGCATCTTATTAATCACAAAGAAAATGATAGTAATTATATGATAGAGAAATGAGCCATCACAAACTTAACCAAATGATTAAATTAATACCACCAATAATGAGAAAGGTCAACATTATGAGCTTCCTTGCATAATGCAATGAGAGTATTACCTTTGAAATATTTCTACCAAAATGTATAACTGAATCTAATCACAAAGAAACATCAGACATTCAAACTGAGGAACAATCTATCGAACAACTGGCTTCACTCTTCTGAAATGCTAAAGTTATGAAAGACAAAGACTAAGATTATAATACACTAAAGAGACATGTGATCCTATACTTTCTACTGCTTTAAAGACTATTATTGGGATAAGGAGAAAAACTTGAATAATGTCTGTGGTGGTTTTAAGATATGTCACAAATACTTAATGCTTTTTTAGCCTAAAATCTCTCTCATTGAATGTTGACTATCATTAGTGACTTACTTCTAACAAATAGAATGTGTTAGAAATAAAATGATGTCACTCCTAAGACTAAAAGACATTGTAGCTTCCTCCTTGTTTTTTCCCTTTGATTCCTTACCAAGAGGAAGGTAGCCAGTATATCATGATGTCACCAAGCAACTCTATGTACAGGTAACCTTACTGAGGAACTACATCCTTCAGCCAGCAGCTATGTAAGTGTATCTTCTTAGAAATGGATCATCAAACCAAAGCAAGCCTTTCAATGACAGTTCTTGACAACAACCACATAGATACTCTGATCTGAAACTATCCAACTAAGACACTTCTGCCCTGCATAAAATATGAGATGACTTTTGTTTAATTTTGTTTGTTTTTAATTTCTTTAATTGTACTATTGTTATTTACATAATAAAATATAGGATTTAAACTAGGTTAAGTGTCCAGTTCAGTGGTATTAAGTGCATTTACATTTTGTTCTGTCATTACCACTATTTCAGAACATTTTTTCCTGCAAAACTGAAATTCTGCATGCAGTATACAATAGCTTTCCACTTCCCCCACCACAAATCTCTACCAATCACCATTTTATTTTATTTTTTTTGTCTCCATGAGTTTCTATTCTATGTACCTCAAATAAATGAAATCATACAGTATTTGTCCTTTTATGTCTGGTTTATTTTACTTAGCACAAAGTTTTTAAGGTTTATCCACATTGTAACATGCCAGAATTTCCTTCCATTTTAAGGGTGAATAATATTCCATTGTATGTATGTGTGTGTGTGTATATATATATATATATATATATATATATATATATATATATATATATTACATTTTATTTATCTGTGTATCAATCAATGAACATGGGTTGCTTTTACTTTTGGTTATTGTGAAGAATACTGCTATGAACATGAGTGTACACATTTGTCCTTGAGTCCTCACTTTTTGTGTGTGTGTGTGTGACAGAGACAGAGAGAGAGTCAGAGATAAGGACAAATAGGGACAGACAGGCAGGAATGAAGAGAGATGAGAAGCATCAATTCTTCTTTGCAGCTCCTTTAGATGTTTGGGCTCAAGCCAGCAAACATGAGGTCATGCCTATGATCCCATCCATGCTCAAGCCAGCAACCCTGTGCTCAAGCTGGTGAGCCTGTACTCAAGCCATCAACCTTGGAGACTGGAACCTGTGTCCTCCACGTCCCAGTCTGACGTTCTATCCACTGCACCATGGCCTGGTCAGGCAAGTCCTCACTTTTAATCATGTAAATAGTGTTCTTTGATGTACAAAATATTTTAGTTTTTATGCAGTCAATTTATCTATTCTTTCTCTGTTAGCTATGCCTTTGGTGTCATATCCAAGAAAGAATGCTGAATCCATTTTTGTGAAGCTTTTGTGTTTTCTTCTGAGAATGTTATAATTTTAAATCTTACATTTATATTTTTGGTTCCCTTGAATTAATTTTCAGCCTGTGGTGTAGAGAAGGATTCTACTACATACATTCTTTTGCATGATGATATTCAGTGTTTTAAAGTCCAGCAGTTGAAAACATGGTCTTTTCACCATTGAATGGTCTTGGATTTCTTGTCAAAAAGTATTTGTCCATTTATGTAAAAGTTATTTTCTGGGCTGTCGATTCTAGTTATTGGTCTATATGTATTTCTTTACACCAATACTACACTTTGATTGCTGTAACTTTATAATATGTTTTGAAATCAGAACAATGAGATTTTAAAACTTGTTCTTTTTTTATGATTATTTTGATTATTAAGGATCCCTAGAGATGCTACATCAATTTTATAAGATATTTTTGTATTTCTGGGAAAAATATTGTTAAGATTTTGATAGCTATTACACAGAAATTATAGATTTATTTGGGTAGTGTTGACATCTAAATTATATTATTTTCCAAACCATGAACACGAAATGTCTCTTTATTTATTAATTTTTTCAGAAATATTTTGTAGCTTTCAATATAAAATCCTTTATCTCCTTAATTAAGTTTATTACTCAGCATTTTATTTTTTGCTAATATTTTAAATTGAATTGCTTCTTTATTTCCTTTTCTGATTGTTAGTTGTCAGTGTATACAAATATAACTTATTTTTATGTATTGATTGTATTTTGCAACTGTGCTAAATTTATTTATTAGCTCTAACAGGGTTTTCTTGTGGAATCTTTAATGTTTTTTATACATAATATCATATTATCATGTCATTCTTTTCTAATTTGAATGCTATTTTTTTATGCCTACTTGCACTGGCTAGAACTTCTATACAATGTGAATTGAAGTGACAAAAGTGATTATCATTGTCTTGCTCAGATTTTAAAAAGGAAAGCTTTCAGTCTCTCACTATTAAGTATGATGTTAGCTGTGGGATTTTCATATATGACCTTTATTATGTTGAGGTAGTTTTCTTTATTTCTACTTTTTTTTTTTTTTTTTTTTTTGTATTTTTCTGAAGCTGGAAACGGGGAGAGACAGTCAGACAGACTCCCGCATGCACCCGACCGGGCTGCACCCGGCACGCCCACCAGGGGTGATGCTCTGCCCACCAGGGGGCAATGCTCTGCCCCTCCGGGGCGTCACTCTGCCGCGACCAGAGCCACTCTAGCGCCTGGGGCAGAGGCCAAGGAGCCATCCCCAGCGCCCGGGCCATCTTTGCTCCAGTGGAGCCTTGGCTGCGGGAGGGGAAGAGAGAGACAGAGAGGAAGGAGGGGGGGGCGGTGGAGAAGCAAATGGGCGCTTCTCCTATGCGGGAATCGAACCCGGGTCACCCGCACGCCAGGCCGACGCTCTACCGCTGAGCCAACCGGCCAGGGCTCTTTATTTGTACTTTGATAGATGTTTTTATCTTGAAGGAGTTAAAGTTTCTCAAATATTTTTTCCTGCATTAACTGAGATGATCATGTGGTTTCTTTTTCTTCACTTTGTTAATGTGGTCTTTTTCATTAATTGATTTTTATTTCTTGAAACATCCTTGCATGTCAGGAATAAATCTTACTTAGTGATAGTGTTTAATTCTGTGACAATGCTGTTAAACACTGCTGTAATTTTCCAGAGAATCTTTTGCATTAATATCCATTATATATGTTGGTCTGTTGTTTTTTGGTTTGTTTGTTTGTTCTTTCTGTAGCATCTTTGTTTCACTTTGATATTAGGGTAACGTGGCTTTATAGAATAAACCTGAAAGTGTTTCCTCATCTTTAATTATTTTGAAGAGTTTGAGAATTGGTGTTAATTCTTTAAATATTGGTAGAATTTATGAGTGAAGACATCTCATCTGGACTTTACTGTGTTAGGAAGGTATTGATTACTGAGTCAATCTTTTTAGGTTTATTAAAGTTCTTTTCTAATTTTTTCATGATGTATATTGGTAGATTGTGTGTTTCTAATTGTCCATATTTTCATGGCTACCCAATTAGTTGTCATACAACTGCTCACAACACTCTCCTATAGCCTTTTTTATATTTGCAAAACTAGTAATTATGCCCCCTCTTTCAATTCTGATTCAGATGTTTATGCCTTCTCTCTATTACTCTTAGTCTAACTAAAAGTTTGTCAACTGTCTTAGTATTTTCAAAAGCCAACTTTTGATTTTGTTGATTTTCTCTATTTTGCTTATATCTGCCCTTATCTTTAGTAGTTTTCTTCTTCTAGCTTTAGGCTTAATTTCTCTTTTTTTAATCCATTAAGTTCTTTTAGGTTTAAAGTCAAGTTATTAACTTGATATGTTTCTCTGCAATACCAGTATGTATATATTATATATAAAATCTCCTCTTAGCATCACTTTCACTGCATTCCATACATTTAAGTCTGTTTTGTTTTGATTTTCATTTGTCTCAGATATTTTTCTAATATCACTTGTGATTTCTGCTTTGAATTTTTAAGTGTTTTGTTGATTGACTCGTACTTGTGGGTTTTTCAGTTTTCTTTCTCCTACTGACATAATTTCATTCTACTGTAGTTGTAAAAGACAGTTTTATGATTTTAATATCTTAAAATTTTATTAAGGTTTGTTTTGTGATCTAACATATGGTCTATCTCAGAAAATATTGCAAGTGAAAATATGTATTTTGCTTTTGTTGGGTGAAGTGTTCTATACATCTCTGTTAGATTGAATTTGGCTATAGTGTTGTTAAAGTCTTCCTTATTGATCTTCTGTCCAGTTTTCTACCAATTATTGAAAGTGGGGCATTGATGTCTTCTCATATTATTTTAGAACTCTCCATTTTTTCTTTCAATTTTGTTGATGTTTATTTCTGTATTAAGAGCTCAGAATTTTGGTGTACATATCTGTATAATTATAATATATTTTTTAATGACTTGATCCTCTTATTATTATGTAATGTCCTTCTTTGTCTTTTAACAATTCTTACTTAAAATCTATTTTGTTTAATCTAGCTATTTTGTCTCTTTTCTTTTGCTTACTATTTGAATAAATTATCTTTAACTTTCAACCTGTACATGTAAGTCTCTTACAGACAACAGATAGTAGAACCCCATTTTTTGTTTTGTAATTCAGTTTGCCAATGTGTGCTTTTCTGATTGGGGAATTTACATGTATTTGTTGTTTTAAGTCTCTATCTTTTTGAGTAATCACAATTAAGAGTTAACTAACAAATTTTTTGGACTAATTAATAGCATAATAGCAATGTAAGTTTTCTGATATTTAAAAATTTACTGTGGCTATAAATAAGATGATTTTTTAGAAAAAATTGACAGAACATCTCAAAATTCAGAGACATTATGTCTCAAATTATTCTGAAATATTTCAAAAAGAGAGCTGATGATAAAAATGTGGTAAAATGTTAACAGCTAGTAAAACTGGATGAAGGTTCATCAAAGTCCCTGTTACTGTTTTGCCACTACAGGATACATCTAAAATTATGTTACAATTTAAATTCAAGAGGACAGAATTCAGAAAGCAAAACTTAAGGACATATTAGAAACCAAAATATAAAGAGAGTGCTGAAGCTTAATTATACCTTACAAACTTTCAGCAGAAAAGGAGAGAAGAAAAGGTACCGAGGTAATGTGCAAGTAAATAACAACAGGAAATTATCCATAATTAAATAAAAATGCCAATATAAAGATTAAGTAGTTTAAGATAAAAAAGATACAAAGAATTAATACCTGGACATATTAAAGTAAAACTGCAAGGCACCAAAGACAAAGAAACATATTGAATGTTCTGGCATGATTGATTATCTTTACAGAAAGCATTTATCTTGACATCTGACTTCTAAATAGCAACCATGTACTTCACTAGTCCATATATAGTAATAGATGAAATGTGCTAAAGCAAAATAACAATAAACTTAGAGTCTTTTTCAACAATATGCCTTTGAATACTCAGAAAAATGAAGACAATTATATACAAACAAATCTAAACCTTTGCTATCAATTAATAATTATAAATGGTATTCTAAATGTAGGTCTTCAGGAAGAAGAATGTTATCTCAGATGGGAAACCTGAGATACATGAAGAAATGTAAGCAAATATAGTGAGCAATTATCATATTTATTTATATAAAACAAAAACAAAATTGTCATTAAAAGTAATAATTGCAACAGAAATAAAACACATAAAAATTGCATATAAAATTTAAAATTGCTGATTGTAGTTAAGTAATTCCAAGCTCTTATAGTGTTTAGGAAGAGAGTGAAGATTAAAGTTCACATTTTAGGAGTTTCTCTATAGATGTTAAATTTCCAATATTATCATCAAAAACTAGAAAAAATAATATAATTATTAAGCTAATTGAGGGAAAGATAAGTGAGAATAACAACTCAATTCAAAATAATTAAGGAATAGACAAAGAACACAAGAATGAGTTGACAAACTCAAAATAATATTGAAAATATAAAAACATATTAGCCTTAAAATTTATGGAAATATACTACATATTTACTTCAGCTAAAATACAAAATTAAAAAAGTGACTACCTCTAGTAACTAGGCAATTATAATTCCATTTGTGTAAAACTTAAAAAATTATGTTATATATTCTACAATAAATATATATTTGCAAAAATATGTGTCAAAACCATAAAATAAAGACAAACAAAATTCAGAAGAATGGTTATCTTCTGACAAAGAAAAAGACTGGATTGGGGAAGAACATACAGGTTACAGAGGATATATGAATGCTTTCCTCAACACTGTATGGTGTACATAAGGCTATGCACATTGTAGATTTATTTACACTTCATTCACATTTTAAATATTTTTCATATTTCAATCTATACATTAAAATCAATTTTAAAAAGAAGCACTCCAAAATAAAAGATTCTGAATGGATGTAAAATGTATTGTATTGCTCTTCTGGTGCTTGGTTGTGCTGTCAAATTGATGAGAGCTGTGTTTGATAGGAAAAATAGTGCAAAAAATTAACATGGGTCAGGTCTAGATGACCATTAAGCTCTACCAGATAGTTAAGTGTGGTAGATAGCAAAATTGCCCCAATTCCACACCCCTTCCTGGATTTCCTACCTTTGCAGTGTTACTTTGTAGCTACTCTCATCATGAGGTAGAATCCAGCCCTGGCTGGTTGGCTAAGTTGTAGAGCATCAGCCTCAGTGTGTGGAAGTCCTAGGTTCAATTCCCAGTCAGGGAACATAGGAAAAGTGACCATCTGCTTCTCCACCCCTCCCCTTCCCCATCCTCTCTCTCCCTCTCTCTCTCTCTCTCTCTCTCTCTCTCTCTCTCTCTCTCTCTCTCTCTCTCTCTCTTACCTTCCCACAGCCATGGCTTGAATAGTTCCAGCAGAGTTGGCCCAGGTGCTGAGATTGACTCCATGGCCTCGCCTCAGGTGCTGAAATAGCTTGGTTTCCCAGCAACAGAGCAGCTGCCTCAGATGGACAGAGCATTGCCCAATAGGCAGCTTGCTGGGTGGACCCTGTGTCACTAGGCCTCCCTGCCTCCTATTAAATAAAAAATAATAATAAACCAAAGAGGTAGAACTCATTTGTTCAGCTCTTGTGTCTGGGCTGGCCTGTTACTTGCTTTAGCCAACAGAATGCAGCTAAATAAATGTAGGGCCAATTCTAAGCACTGGCTGTGAGAAATTTTGAATGCTTTGTCTTGAAACCCTGCCATCCACTATGTGAATTTGTCCAAACTAATCAATTGTATGATGAGAGACATATGGCACGTTCACTTCAGATGCCTCAGCTAGAAAAATGCAAAGTGTAAGTGAATGAGACCATTGTAGACCAGCCAGCTCTGGCTTATGCACTGCTGACCTCATATATATATATATAAGTTCAGCTAAAATCAGTGGAGCCTCAGCTCACCAAAACTATCCCTTGATCCACAAACTTGTGAGAAACAAGCAAATAATTGTGTTAAGTAAATGAGTTTTGGGATAGTTTGCTACTCAACTAAAAATCATGTCATCTTAAAGCAGATATCAATTATAAAGTAACTGAGTCTCTAATTTAACAATCACTACTTATTTTTTTCTATTTTTCTTTTTTTCTAAAAGTACTCATAAAACATGTTTACGTGGTTATAATTTTATAAACCCATGAAACACTTAGCAGCCATGAATATTTCTATTGTATATAAAATATCCCCATTATGGAATATTTGAGTCCTTAAAATATGAGGAAACAGATTTTAAATTATTTTTTAAAAATTAAATAGAATAAAGTTTCTTAAGAATAAAATAGACAGGCATGAAAATGTACAGGTATGAAACAGATGTGTTGACCTCCCTTGTAGTTGATGGTGCTGTGAAGACCCTGCCACACTGTGGGCCCACAGCATTCGTGAGAATGAGAGAACAGGGTGGCAGAACGTCATCAAGGCACTCATGAAGATAACATATTTTTCATGAACCAGCAGCATTACTCAGTATTTGCTCTAATACCGCACACAGCTTCACAGAAATGGCACTTTCACAATCCTGCTTCTCCACAGGGAACTCAACAGTGAACTAGGAAAAGACCACAGGCTCTGACAGCTGATTGGTGAATTAATTAGGTGTTGCACTTTTATAATGGTGATGTAAATTACACGTGGAATACATAATCAGAATAGAAAATAAAAATATCATAAAGACCTTAGGTGTTATGCAACAGTAGGGCCAAATGTAATCAGAATCTAGAGGGAGGACCAATGCAAACGAATTTACCAGAGTCATGCTGAGATTAATCTTAATACCTTCCTTTCTGAGAGGAAAACAGACTGGATGGCAAAACCATTTAGGCTCCAAGCAAAAAAAAAAAAAAAAAAAAAAAAAAAAAATTGATGCCTTTCTATCACTCTCTAAAGTTTTCTTGATACAGCCTTCATATTTATAAACTTTTTACCATCTAAAGTCATTCCTCCTTACTTAACCCATCAACAGGAAGTTTTGAAGACAGAACACAAAAAGATCCATTTTCTATTCTGTAGTGACCATGTCTCGATCGTTGCTGCCTACATCTCTCAAGAAATACTCTTTTGTTGAAGCCTTTTGATGCTAAACACATCTTGTTATGTAACTGATTTATCATATTTGTGCCTTGGGTAAGTTATTGAATCTCTTACAGCCTCAGCATCTTCATTAGCAGAATGGGGACAGTGATGATAGTCATTTCATAAAGCTGTTACGGGGATTAGTGAAGAAAATATTGTGAAGAATGTAAAATAGTATCTAGATCATAGCAAGCGTTGTAAAAGTTGCTGCCTGAACATTAAGCCAAAAATGATGTTCCTCTATTGTCACCGAGATCCATTACCATTTAAACTTTTGATCAGCAAAGGACAAAGATTTGATTTCTGACACTCTGACTGAAAACGGATCTTTCCTTGGAAAACACAGCTTTCTGAGAGTTGAAATACAAAAAATACTAATTGAGCTTCACATATCAAGAATAGGAATGTGAAGTTTCACAAGTTTTATGATGTTTTCCTATTATCTTCTGTAACTGGGAAGATAGGCAGTTAAGTATAGGGTAGAAATTATATCTATCAGAAAAATGGGAACACTGAAATTCATTTCGAGTCTCTTTTCTGGTAACAACCAAATTGTGCTGGAGATAAGTCAAGGCTTTGCTGCACTTGGATCAGTGATCCACTGTCCTGCGGGATGGCTACAGGGACACAAGCCAGCAGGCCTCAGTCAGTACAACTCAATTCTCACCTTAATTAAGCAAAGTACCAGGAAGAACCAGGAAGAAAAAGTGAATCAAGCACTCCAATGAGCTCCTCCCCCTTAACTCTCCAAATACCAATTAATAATAATTATAATTTTACCTCTTCTGAGAAAGCTTACATCACTGAAAGTGCATACATAAAACATTTTTAAAAAGTTATTCCTTTTTGTTGCAGTTTTTTATTGAACTTATGTGGGTGACATTGGTTAAAAAATTGTACATGTTTCAGGTGTACCATTCTATAACACATCCTTATGTTCACTACCTCAAGTCAAGTCTCCTTCGTCACCATTTATCCCCTTGTTACCCTCTTCTTCTCCCCTAACCCCTTTCCCTCTGGTAATCACCATACTTTGTGTCTATCAGGGTTCGGGTTCGTTCTTTACTTAACCCCTTCACCTTTTTTCACCCAGCCCCCAACCCCGTCCCCTCTGATAGCTGTCATAGATATGTCTGTTCTTCACATCTATGATTTTAGTTCCTTTCCCTTCCTCAGTCTGCTTGGCACTGCTGATAACTATTGAGTCATTAAATGTATAGTATGTATCTATATATACTGTTTACTTGTACACATATAACTAGTAAGTGAACATATAAATGTTCAATATATGCATGCTTTGGTAGGCCAAGAATTGTGGCAGAAAAAAAAAAAACTCAAGCTGCTTCTTAGGGATTTCTTTATTATTGACAGTACCTAACATTTACCAAGAATATGTGTTAATATATTAAGTGACTATCTTGTTTAATCTTCAAAACACCACTATAATATAAGCACTGTGAAGAAAAATGAGGCGGAAATCCTGACCAAATCTATCCTTGATTTAGATAAAAGAGAAGGGACTCACACTTAAACAGATCCTGGAACAGTTATGTTTCACTACCATATACATTATTAGATTTTTTGACTCACCAGGCATGTATAACAGATGAGGTTCTGAGCTTCCCAGTATCTTACACACACACATATAACTAAGTGTAATGCATGATTCAGTGGGATCTTAAGTAAAAAATAAACAAGTTGCCAGGAGCTCTGCTATCTGGTGTGCTGAGACTGGTAAGAAGCATACCCCATAGTCTCCTCAATGGAGAAACTTTATAAAGAATGCAAAAAACCACACCACAGATAACACCACTACAGTAAATGCAAGCGTGGGTTTCTAGCATCTCAAACACAAATTAGTGTGAGTCAATTGCATTGATTCAAGCTGTGGGTGAGTGAAAACACTTCTGCAGAGTAAATACAAAGATTATAATAGTCTTGTTTAATCCATTGATAAAACTTAAGTTATGTAGATGAATGACAAAAATTCATAGCATTCAGGCAGTTTTGCCTCAATACTGCATCTTGCTCTACTTTGCTGATTCATACTGGCTGACGGAAATTGTGATGAGTAACAGACTATAAATATTTGGCGTTACTAAGTAAGAACATATCCGTAGGTTAAAAACATGCATTATTTTGGCATCTTTGTAGAAGCTGAGTTGCCTAACTCAAATACTTACTTAAACAGGCTACCATTATGTCTGTGCAGAGAAGTACAAGAGGGAATATCTATAGCAGGGGTCGGGAACCTTTTTGGCTGAGAGAGCCATGAACGCCACATATTTTAAAATGTAATTCCGTGAGAGCCATACAATATAATTAACACTAAATACAAGTAAATGTGTGCCTTTTATGTAAGACCAACACTTTTAAAGTACAATAAGTCTCTGAATTCTTTTTAATAACATTGTTATGCTGTTGCTAACCAATGATGAATAAAATACTTCTTACCATTAATGCGACTTCTGGTGCTGCATGGTTTTGCTGATAGCTTTGTAGTCTGGTTGATACATGGTGAGGTAAGCTTCACGTAGGCGTTGAGACTTCCATCCCTTAAACGTGATCGTAGGTTGGTCTTAACGTTCTTTAGATGTGAGAAAGACTGCTCACATGCATACGTAGGCCAAACATTGTCAGCACAGCAATACACACACGCTGCAGTGTGTGGTATGTGACGGGAAGCACGTTCCAAGTTTTGACAATCAGCTGTTCTGCGGGTTGAAGTTTTTTCATTTCTCCCCACTTGTGTTTGCTCGCCAACTCTGCTTGCTGTCATGTAAGTCTTTCCAACTCTTCCTTCAGTGACTTGAACTTATTCACCCACATGTCTGAGGCCTTCAGGTCAGCAGCTTGTAGCTCAAAATCTCTGATGGAGATACCGGGATTGTAACTCAGGTCGGCGCTGTCCACTGCACACTTGTGTGGATGGACAATGAACTTAAAAAATTGAGTGCGCTCATGAAATTATACAAAGCGCGCTTTGAATGACTGCAGGAGATTAGATGTGAAGCCCACTAGCTGCTGGAGATCAAGATGTTGAGCAGGGTCACTTGCTGTGCATGCGTCTTTAAACTCTCCTAATTTTTCAAAGTGTAGTAAACGACCTGTTTCAATGTTGGGGATAAAGAGTTCCAGCTTGTTTTCAAATGCAAACACTGCTTGTTGAAGCGATAAGCCTGTATTTCCAACGCCTTGCATTTTCATATTGAGCTGGTTCAGATGTTCAGTCATGTCCACGAGATAGTAGAACTTCAGGAGCCAGTGTTAGCTAACCCAGGATGCTCGATGTTTCTCATTTCAAAAAATGTCTGGATTTTTTTCAGTTAAGCCACGAAATGGCTGAGCACCTTCCCTCTTGACAACCAATGCACATTGTCGTGCAGAAGCAGACCAGTATAATTATTCCCAACTTCATCCAGCAGTGTTTTAAACTGGTGATCAGTTGAAGCTCTCAGGCAATAATAAAGTTGACCACCCAAATGACCAGCGACATAACCTCATCAAGCTGCTCACCACACATCTGAGCACAAAGCAACTCTTGATGTAGGATGCAGTGAAAACTTAGGATGAGTCTCTTTTCATGTTCACGAAGAAGCGCTACGAATCCTCTGTTTTCCCCATCATGCATGGAGCACCATCAGTACACACCAAAATAAGTTTATCCATTGGTAGATTTTTTCTTTAGCAAATTCAGTGAAAGACTTGAATAAATCCTCCCCTCTTGTTGTCTCTTTCATAGGCAAAATAACAAGACTTTCCTCACATAGTGTGTCACCAACAGCATACCTTGCAATCACGCTGAACTGGGATAAATGGCTTATGTCTGTTGACTCATCCAAAGCAAGAGAAAAGAATGGTGCTGCATTTATGTCCTTCACTTGTGTTGCCTCAATTTGATTTGCCATGATGATGGTACAATCGTGAACAGTTCTTTCAGACAGAGGCATGTCTTTTATTCATTGATTATCTTGTCTTTATCCAAAAAGTCATCAAAAAGTTCATTGGCAACATCAAGCATGAATGTTTTGGCATACTCCCCATCTGTGAATGACTTTCCGTTTCTCACAATTGCTAAAGCACCAGCAAAGCTAGCCGAATTCCAGTCAGCTTGTTGGGTCCAAACACGGAGTTGCTGCTGACTAGCTTGCACTCTGCACAGTAGCTCTTGACATGCTTTCTTCCTGCTATCCCCCACTGGATATTTTGATGCAAATGTAGTATGGTGTGTGTCGAAGTGCCACTTTATATTTGACTGTTTCATTGATGCAATTTTATCATTGCATATTAGACTCATTGCAGAACCTGCTCTCTCCACAAAGGTGAATTCCTCTGTCCATTTCTGCTGAAAAGTATGATACTCCTCATCTTTTATTCTTTTAGCCATCTTCTTCATCAAAAGGGTTTCTGCAATTACATAGCTGACTACTTGATTAAAAGGAGGGAAGTTTACTTCCTGGCCTCACAATGACCCATGTACGTTACACATTATCCAATAAAAATTTGGTGTTGTCCCAGAGGACAGCTGTGATTGGCTCCAGCCACCCGCAACCATGAACATGAGCAGTAGGAAATGAATGGATTGTAATACATGAGAATGTTTTATATTTGTAATGTTATTTTTTTATTATTAAAGATTTGTCTGCAAGCCAGATGGAGCCATCGAAAGAGCCACATCTGGCTCACGAGCCATAGGTTCCCGACCCCTGATCTATAGTCAGAATCCAGATTTTCCTCAGGGGAAAAAGAAAAGAAAACTCTTATTGTATTCAATACATAAACAGAAGTATGATTGAAAGGACATCTTACTTTGATTTTTTTTTAAGTGAGATGAGGGGAGATAGTGAGACAGACTCTCACATGCACCCCAAATGGGATACATTCGGCAACCGCTGTCTAGGGCTGATGCTTGAATAAATCGAGCTATCCTTAGCACCTGAGGCCGATGGCCAAACCAATCAAGCCACTGACTGCAGGAGGGAAAGAGAGAGAGAAGGGGCAGTGGGAGGGGGAGAGGAGCAGATGGTCACTCCTTATGTATGCCCTGGTAGGGAATCAAACCCAGGACATCTGCACACTGGGCTGATGCTCTATCCACAGAGCCAACCAGTCAGGGCTTAGTCATACTTCCAACCATTAAAAAAATAATACCCATTAAATATTTAACTTTATGTTGTAAAATAAACTAATAGATAACAAGATAATTGCTGGGCTCTAATCCAAGGTCAGTGTAATGGCAATGTATATAGTAATAAGTGATTTTAAGTCATTCTTTTTTTTACCATCATTAGAAGATGAGCTTCACTGACAATATCATGTCATGAGCACTAGTTTTATCATCCTCTGTTTATAGATTACCATACTGAGCCTTGGAGGCTGCATATAAATTACCAAAGTGACAGATGCAGGAATGCTGAGATTGGACCTAATATTTTAATTGGTATATCTTCTATCTCACTATTGGCAACTTATGCCAGATAGATAATATTTCATAAATTTTTGGTGCCAGAAGAAATCTTGGGGTCAAATATAAACCGTCATCTCTTCAAACACTGATTGATATGTGAATCTCTGGTGAGAACCAGTTGGCGAGACAACTAGACCAAGTGACATCTTTAAAGGCAGGATTTTTAACCCTTTATGCAGCAGCCCATATTTTTTAGGGAGAAATTCTAATTTTTATGTTATTTTGTTTACTTAAACGAAAGCCATAAAATATTATTTTAAAAAATCTTTTCCATATTGGATTACAGTACACCCAAATGTCCCAGGACCTCTCTCGAATCACAGCCATAAAAGTCTAATCTCCTTTTCATCTGACAGTGATTTAGATATTTGCATAGAATCATTGTTTATAACACAAGTCTTATCTTCAAAAAGCAAGGCAAACCTAATATTTTCAAATTTTCAGATTTTCTCATTACCATGTTTATGCTGGGAAGTTATCCTTGAATTATTAATATCCTACTTTAACTTGTAGAGACAGTTCAGTTTTAGGAGTGTTCTGTTCTCAGTATTGATTATGCAGCCCCTCCTCTGTTCAATATGCCCATGTTAATGCCATTCACATTCTAACCATGTTTTAGTCATCACCCTGGTGACATTTAACTTTTAAACTTGAATCAGTGATTCTTTTCAAAATGTAAAATATCTCAGCATATTCACAATATTTTACTGTTTCTAATTTAGATTTCTGAAAAATATGATGGCTGTAGAATGGAAAAATAATTTTTACAACCTCATCAAAGGTTTTGAAGAAATAAAGATTAGCAATAAAAAGTAGGTAAATAGACCAGTACCTGTTGAAGTCATGGGTGGCGGGGTATTGTTAAAATTTCCCTTTGCCATTTTAGATGAAGACTTAACTGCCTTCAAATGAAATGAGAAAGGCAAAATAAATAAAAAAATAAATAAATAATAAATAAATAAACCAGTGTTGGGAGAAAAGCAAGCTGAAAATGGAAGTGAAAATGAGCATAATTGTTAGAACAAGAATCTAGATGACACAGGATCAATCCTTTCATCCTGCTTATGTTCTATGCTTTAAACCAATGACTTTCAATATTTTTCATCTCATGGCACACATAAACTAATTACTAATATTCTGCTGTACACCAAAATTATATCATGTTTTCTTCCAGTCTGACAAAAAAAATAGGTAGATTTTTTTTTTTTTTTTTTTTTTTTTTTTTTTTTGCATTTTTCTGAAGCTGGAAACAGGGAGAGACAGTCAGACAGACTCCCGCATGCGCCCGACCTGGATCCACCCCGCACGCCCACCAGGGGCGATGCTCTGCCCATCCTGGGGGTTGCCATGTTGCGACCAGAGCCACTCTAGTGCCTGAGGCAGAGGCCACAGAGCCATCCCCAGCGCCCGGGCCATCTTTGCTCCAATGGAGCCTTGGCTGCGGGAGGGGAAGAGAGAGACAGAGAGGAAGGCGCGGGGGAGGGGTGGAGAAGCAAATGGGCGCTTCTCCTGTGTGCCCTGGCCGGGAATTGAACCCGAGTCCTCCTCACGCTAGGCCGACGCTCTACCGCTGAGCCAACCGGCCAGGGCCAATAGGTAGATTTTGATTCATTTACACTGGGTAGCTATTGTTGTGTTAGCTATTGTCATTTTTTAATTTGACAATCTAAGGGAAAAGAGGTCAGTGCCCCTAACTAAATAGTCAGGTATTGCATGTTTTAAAAATTCTTGCAGCACACCAGGGTGCCATGGCACACCAGTTGAAAATTTCAGCTTTAAAATTTTGTTGAAATGAAACTTCTCAGTGCAGACAAATGTCCACCTGGCTTTGATGTTTTATAAACATTCCATCAAAATCAAATGAAATATTAATTTTCAAATAACCTCTAGTCATTTAAGAAATTAATAGTTTGCATTTCATTATTTTGCAGATAAAATAAAATCACCTCCTCTCTACTATCAAGGGACATTTGAAGACAGGGTTCTTTAGATGGTAGTATTTTACATAAATTCAAGCAGGAAAAATAAGTTAATTTATCAGGATTACTTAAACTAGCTAAAGGAACTATAAAAGAATATACTAAGAAATATTCAAAGAAGTAATTATATTTCACAGTGTCTTTAAATCACATCAAATTTATCATATTTTAAGTGCCATTAAATGTTCTCTTTGATAGAAAGAGCCCTGTACATGACAGATAGTTCTGTGCTGTGCAAATGAACAATTTCCCTGAATTCTCTTCAAACGATTGTCCACTTTTTTCTCTATTATCTCACCCACATTAACATAATGGAGACCATTGAAAATGTGAGCCATATGCCTCATCATGCAGTTCATAATTTAAATTGTATCAATGATGCCTTTATTATTTTTAAAATCTGACCAATTCAATATATTCTATATATATATTTAATTTCTTTCCTATTACCCTTTGAAGTATATATACTTTTTTTTATTTAAGCCTGTATATTTATGTATGCAGAATGAGAGTTTCCTTTGGACCCAAAAAACACCATCCTAGACTGGTGTATGTATGGTTTAAGTGTATGTGTATGTGTGTGTGTGTGTCCACCATTTTTACCTGGGTAGATTATCAACATACAGGTAATTCATTCTTTGCTCTTAGTATTTGTCTGGCAGACCCGTGAAACAGCGCTGGAAGAAGGCATATTCCCTTTTTAGAGAACCCAATTTTCAGAAGAAAATGTTTTGTGCTTTACTTCTTGATTTTCATGAGGACACAGTAATATATTTTTATATGTCTTTCCTTAATTGCTTTATTAAGGCCTTTCTTAATAGTAAGTAGCTAAACTTTATCTTTCTGAGCACCTCTTTTTTTTTTCCGGAAGTTGGAAACGGGGAGGCAGTCAGACAGACTCCTGCATGCGCCCGACTGGGATCCACCCGGCATGCCCACCAGGGGGCGATGCTCTGCCCATCTGGGGTGTTGCTCTGTTGCAACCAGAGCCATTCTAGTGCCTGAGGTAGAGGCCATGGAGCCATTCTCAGTGCCCAGGGCAACTTTTCTCCAATGGAGCCTTGGCTGCGGGAGGGGAACAGAGAGACAGAAAGGAAGGAGAGGGGGAGGGGTGGAGAAGCAGATGGATGCTTCTCTTGTGTGCCCTGGCCGGGAATCGAACCTGGGACTCCTGCATGCCAGGCCGACACTCTACCACTGAGCCATCTGGCCAGGGCTTGAGCACCTCTTGAATTGCAATTTCTTCCTCAATAATATTTTTTAATTAAAAGAAAGCAGTGATTACAAATGCTTTAATTTTCTAACAACTGAAAACCAAAATTTTACAAAATAATAAAAAAGTTTAAAACTTTGTTATGACGCTTGGTAAAGAACTACCAGCAAACACTGGAAGAATAGCATAGTTGGTTAGAGCATTGTCCTGAAGCCAGAGGCTGCCAGTTTGATCCCTGGTCAGGGCACATACAGAAACAGATTGATGTTCCTCTCTCTCTCCCCCCTTTCCTCTCTTGCTAAAATTAATAAATAAGCATTTATAAAAAGGACAACCAGCAAAGAAGGTAGAAAAACTAACAAGATCTACCAAAAAAAAAAAAAAGTCATCTACATCACATATACAGTACCCCTGGCAGGGTATTATGTAGTTTCTACTCTTAGAAATACAATTTTTCAAATACAGAGTGAACGATATTATACCTTCCAAGGATAATGAAATAAAAAGCCCAGAGCAACTAAGCATCCATTTCAAATTAAGAATAACATACCTCCAATATCACTACACATGTCATAAGTATTAATAAAGAAAATATCTTCAGCTATTATGTGTTATATATGATAGTTTATATGTTATAAACCATATGTTAACATGGTTTAAAAGTACAAAAATTACTTCAAACAAACAAAAGCCATGTATAGACTATCTAAAACATATCACATATAACACTAATAATAGTTTTACAGAGAAAAATGTATAAGTCAGCAACGGGTTACCATTATGCCAATAATTTCACCCAGGCACTTTGGAGTTAATAATCAAAGGAACTACTTAATTAAATATATAAGTAAGTAAAAGCCCATTAATTTTGTGGTATAAAGAAACTAAGTGTTAGGAGAGGATATTTCACCCTAACAATGTAATTAAAATAAATTAGTTATTTACCGTATCTGATCAAAAATCCATCGGGCACTTTAGAAGCCCAAGCTGCTCATGTTGTCGCTGTCCAGGGGCATTCTTCAATTCCTGTGGAAAAAGAGAAGGTGGAGAAGAACTATTAGAGCAATATATAGCTTTGTAAAATGATGCTGCTTAGCTATGAAAATTTTATTATCTCTCCACATTGTCATTTTAAAAATGCCTTCCTAAAGATTTCTGTTACAGATTTTGTTAAATGTACAATATCGCAATAAGAATTATGTTTTTCTGGGAATTCCAGAGCAATAAATAGACTCCAGATTATATAACACTACAAAAAAATAATACTCAATCACTGTCATTTTACTTAGAAAAGCTGGTGTACTATGAAAACTAAAGCATTTGTTTTCTTATTATATATATATCACCAACATAAATATTTTTCCAGTCATAAAAGTGAGTTATAAGTAATAGGAGGTATTGGCTCCTTGTTTAGTTTTTTTTTTTTTTTACTATCACTTCTTTACTAGATGCTAACAAGTATTCTTACTTCATGTCCCATAATTTTTCCAGATAATATTTATAAAATGTGGAAAATATAATTTATTTGATAAGTACATATTTTATTGACTTCTATTATTAGATACACACTGTATATAGTAAAAAATTAATAACATACTTTCACAGGCTGTCTCAACTATCTACAGGAAAAAAGTTTTAAATCATTATTTTCTCCCACCTACTTGTTAAAAGAGAAAAAAAAAGTGATAGAAAAGATAGGTACTATGCTGCTGCACAATGTTACTGCTCTATGTTGTCCACACACACAAATATACTAATTAGGTAGGACGGAATTGTGTTAAATTTTTCTCCTAGATCTCCCTCAAGCCAAGCCTCATGCTTGTATACTATTAAATTCAAGCACAAATCTCAATGAAGCAGCACCATGGACATCTGTTGCACCCCCCACCCCTTTCTGAAAAAGCTCTAATCCATTAAGAGGCAAAGAAGATTGGGGTAGGAATAGAGATGGTGAAAGCTCACAACTAAGAAGTGTAACTTTGTCAAGACCCATGAAGCAGATTAGTACATAAATAAATTGCTTCTTATCCCATTGCAAGAGGGAACATATAAGATCATGCTTTAAGTGCTAAATTCATACAAATTACATTACCAACTCAATATTTCTATAGTTATTCTCAGGCTATATATAAATAGTAAATGTCTATAGAAAAGGCATATATTTGTATAAATTTAAAGATAATATACAAGGATAGTGTATATATATATATATATATATCCTTTAGTTTTTGCTTCTTTGTCTCTTTTTTCTAATTTTGAGAAATATAATTAATTTTTTCTTTTTTTTTGTGACAAAGACAGAGACAGAGAAAAACATAGGGACAAACAGATAGGAAGGGAAAGAGATGAGAAGCATCAATTCTTCATTGTGGTACCTTAGTTTGTTGATTGCTTTCTCATACGTGCTTGACTGGGGGAGGCTATAGCAGAGCGAGTGACTCCTTGCTGCTCATGCTGGTGACTCTGGGCTCATGCATGTGGCGCTGGGATCAAGGACGTGGCCTTGGGCTTCAAACTAACAACCTTTGGGCTCAAGCCAGTGAACATGAGGTCATGTCTATGATCCCGCATTCAAACCAGTGACCCCGCGCTCAAATAGATGAACCTGTGCTCAAACTAGTGACCTCATAGTTTCAAACCTGGGTCCTCTACATCCCAGTCCAATGCTCTATCCACTATGCCACTGCCTGGTCAGTCTTTATGTAATTCATTTTTGTTTGCTTATTTGATATAATCTCTATTTTTTAATTTTATTGTTTTATTACAGTTAACATTCAACTTTATTTTACCTTAGTTTCAGCATACTATTATTTTTATTAGTGACCAGCATACAGATATTGACTGACTTACGACCTATGCAACTTACGACCATTCGACTTTATGACCAAAATCGCTAGCCATGATTGCTCCGCATCTGGCAGCACAAGCGTTGCCCAGCTGGGTGTAGGACAGTGCGGACCAGCTTCTGGCAGCACTACCATCTCCGTGTGCACCATTTCAACTGTTATCCCAGACTCAGTACAGCAATTGTGTTTTGTGTCTTGGATATTTTTCATCAAACCCCTCCCAAGATGTCTACTGAGAGAAAATTGTCTTTGTCTACGCCTCAGCCTGCCAAGAAGGAAAGAAAGGCCATTGATCTCGACATAAAAATGAGCGTGGGCTCATCCAACTTGAGCATGGGTTCAGCATCTTGAGTGCAGGGGCGTGGGCTTGAGCATGGGATCATAGACATGACCCCATGGTCACTGGTTTGAGCCCAAGGTCACTGACTTGAGCAAGGGGCCACTCGCTACACTGTAACCCCCTGGTCAAGGCACACAAAGAAAACAATCAATGAACAAGTACGAAGGAGGAAAGAAAGTGAATGTGATCGCACATGTTTATGAAAAAATCAACTCCGGTAACCCCAACTGCTGCCTCAGATGATGACATCAAAGATCTGCAGCCAAGCACCAGCGGCCAATAAAATGTTTCATACATGTTTATATATTTTGATATGTTTTGCAATTGGGAAAATGTTTCCTATGGTATTTTTTACCATATTTTGTATTTTTGTATGCACCTGTATTTTGTGATTTTGTATGTTTTGCAAATATTAAACCAGTTGTATTGGTAATGCAGTGTTTTACTTAAACCTGATGAATGTAAAAATAAGAAACAAAATGGTGTAGAGATGATACAAATGGCATAAAATTAACAAAGAAAATTATGATATATAACAATAATGAAAGAAAATTATGATAAAATATGACTTAAAGATTTTTATAACATCATTTCACAGTACTCTACATATAGCTTACTCAACTTACGACCAAATTGTGTTACGACTGGTCTGTCGGAACCAATTGTGGTTGTAAGTGGAGCACTAGCTGTAGTGGCTAATTGATTGTATAACTCATAAAGTGATCTCCCGGATAATTCAAGTACCACCTGGCAGCATATGTAGTTATTAAAGTTTTATTGACTATTTCTTATGTTATACTTTACATCCCTGTGACTACTTTGTAGCTAACAGTTTGTACTCCTTAACCTTTTTCACCCATGCTCTTAACCCCTCTTTACTCCGGCAACTGTCAATTTGTTCTCTGCATCTATCTGTCCAGTACTGTTTTGCTTATTCATTTATTTTTGTTTTTCATATTTTACAAAAAATGAAATCATATGTTATTTGTTTTTCTCTGTCCAACTTATTTATTTGATTTAGCATAATACCCTCCAGGTCCATCTGTACTATTACAAAATGTTAAAATTCCACTCTTTCATGGGGTTGAATAATGTTACATTGTATCTATATACTACCATTCTTTTATCCACTTGTTTATTGTTGAACACTTAGGATTCTTCCATATCTTTGCTATTGTAAATAATGTTGCAATGAACATAGGATTGCACATATTCTTTCAAAGTAGTGTTTTGGGTTTCTTTTGATATACCCAGGAGTGGATTTGCTGGGTCATCAAGCAGTCCTGCTTTAAACTTTTTGATGAAACTACATACTGTTTTATAGTTTTGGTTCTTACATTTAGATCTTTAATCCATTTAGAGCAGCGGTTCTCAACCTGTGGGTTGCGACGCGACCCACAGGTTGAGAACCGCTGATTTAGAGTTTATTCTTTTATATTGTATAAGAAGTTGGTCTAGTTTTATTTTTTTGCATCTATCTGTCCAGTTTTCCCAATACCATTTACTGAATAAACTCTCTTTATCCAATTGAATACTTTTGCTTCCTTAGTCATATATTAATTGACCATATAGGTAGGGGTTTACTTCTCAGTTCTCTATTAAAACTCACCTTAAAGCAAAGATGCTTTCCAGCAAGTAAGCATATTTTTTTTTTTTTTAAGTGAGAGGAGGGGAGATAGACTTTAAGAGAGAGAAAGGGGACCAGGAGGAAGAAAAAAGGCAGATGATTGCTTATTTTGTGTACCATGACTGGAAATCAAACCTAACATGTCCATATGCCAGGCAGATGCTCTATCCACTGAGCAAACTAGCCAGGGCCAAAAATGTAGATTCTGAATGATGAGTATCTTATTATGTTCTAGAAAGACATCAGAAGCTACAATTATATTAGGGAGAAATAAACTTTGAAAGAAAGTGTTAACTACCTTTTATTTTTTTAAAAAGGGGAGAGTGCCTGACCAGGTGGTGGCGCAGTGGATAGAGCATCGAACTGGGACACAGAGGACCCAGGTTCGAGACCCCAAGGTCGCCAGCTTGAGCGCGGGCTCATCTGGTTTGAGCAAGGCTCACCAGCTTGAGCCCAAGGTCACTGGCTCAAGCAAGGGGTCACTCGGTCTGCTGGAGCCCCCCGGTCAGGGCACATATGAGAGAGCAATCAACGAACAACTAAGAAGCTGCAAGGAAGAATTGACGCTTCTCATCTCTCTCCCTTCCTGTCTGTCCCTATCTGACTCTCTGTCACAAAAAAAGGGGGGGAGAGAGTATTCTAAATATCAGAATAGCGGGATAGTAGACATAAAAATACTGAAATACCAGGAGTGGTTGCATAGCATTTATAAATTTCTGGACAGACTGTACAACTATTCTGATTTCCTGAAAACACATCAACTAATCTGATGCTTCATCATTTTATTTAATAGCTCTTTTTTTCCACAATTGTTCTCTTGTTCTAATTTTGTTATTTATAATTCTATTATAAACAATTTATTAAAATCTCACTTTGACAAGTGCTGTGATTGGTATCTCATTTAATCAACAAGGTATATACATTAGCACACTTTGCAGACAGGTGCCATTATCTTATATGATATATAAAAATCCTAAACTGGAAACTGCATGTTCCATAAAATAAAGTGCTATTTCCAACTCATTACAAGTTTTAAGCTTTATATCTTTGATTTGTTTAAATGTTTCTGAATGTCTAAAGTATTTACTGAATAATTAAAAATGTATATGGAATGTAAAAGTTATCAAACAGAATCCATTATTTTGTTACCCAAAACCCGTGTTTTGGCATCCCATTAGGTTGGAAACTTACAAGGTTTTTGTTTGTAATTATAATTAAGAATTAGACTTATGGCATTTTTAAAGAAGAAGCAATGTCTATTATCTCTCCAACCCACATTTGGGAATTTCCTAATTTTGTTGGAAGATCATTTTAATTAATGAAATATTGTTACAGCCAAATTAAAAATAGCTACAATGGCAAAATAAATGATATGAAACCAAAAGAAGCTAGATTAAAAAGAACAGAGAGACTATTTTGGTTAAAAATAGAAAAACAACAAAGTTGGGCACAGATATGGTAGTGGAGAATGAAGACAGGAAATATGTGTTGACAAACCTATGGAAGTCTATATGTCTGTGGGTGTTTTTTGGAAGGAGTTAAAGGAATACAGTTGTCTGAGTACAAATTCCTTCAGAGTTTGCTGGGTTATTAGCAGAACACTAAAGAAAATAAATGCAAAGCTATAATTCCTAAGAAGCAAGTCAGTGGTTGCAATAATGGGGTATCACATTCTATACCACATAGTAACAAGTAAGTTGAGAAGCCAGACCCAAATGTGGTCCTATAACTTGTGACTCATTTTTTTTTAACATGAGGAAATCCTTTTACAACAAAATAATTTGGAGAAGTAGTAGAAAGACATTAGTAATAGAATATATATTGTTCAGAAGAAAAGCATAAAAAATCATTTCCATAAGACCTGGTGGATGTAACTCAGCTGAGCTGACAACAAGCTCAGAAGAAAGAATTTGAGAAATTGTGCCCACAACATTCTGATTGAGGCACACAATTTGAGGTAAGTGATGTCTAGAACAGAAGACATAGGGAACTGATGATGTGTATTTGCAAGCATTTAGCAGACAGAGGACAGCCAAAGCCATATGTAAAAATAAAAAATCTGCTCACAGGCATAGGGTGTTCAATAAAATCACACCTAGAGCAAGCAAAGTAGCTAATCAAGTAAAATTAGACCCAACCTGGAAAAAGTCATAATAGACACACAGACGTTTTTACCTTACATGTACAAATACTACCCCCCCATCACATGATCAATTACTGGTAGAGATAATATTTGCCTCTGGCTTCCAACTCAGTTTCCTTTCATTATTATTTCTAGTGTCTCTCTATAATAAGATGATTATATATTAAAGTTGAATTCCAAATGTATATATAAAATTAAGTAGATAATGACTCTAAGTGCAGCAGTGGATTAATGTGGGGATTAAACTACAATGCACTTATCACAGACCCAGCATTTAATGAATGATAAAATGACAGCGATTATTGTTATATTATTATCTATAAAATGAGAGCAAATATAAGAGAAAGATAGGGGTGATGAGAGAAAAAACATTGAAAAAGATCAATGAGCATGCTATAACAATAATTTTAGAGACATTAATATTTTTAAAACAAGACTAAAGAAGATTGATCCCTATTCAAACAAGTGACTTTAATTTCAAGATTAGACATATGCAATGTAATTTATTTTTTAAATTGTGGTTTTATTTACTTTTTTGGACAATGAGCATAATAACCTCCAAGAATAAGCGATATTTTTAAAACTGATTTACACTAAAGTAAGTATATTTGTTAGGTTCATGGTGGTGTGCTAGGAAGTATTTGAAAACAAAAGGGAAAATATTTTCCTAGACCTTCAATGATATTTTAGAGATAAAAATGCATACTTACACAGTGAATATTTCTAGGTATAAATACCTCCTACTTATGAATTTATGTAGACATTTTTATCATGCTTCTCTGATTTCCACAACATTTTTTAGTGATTCTCATTCTTTATTTCAAAGTAGGGAAAAAGTGAGAAAAAAATTTTTCCCCAAAGGAAATACACAGTATTATGGCATCTCTTCCTAAAAAAGGTAATTATTTCACTGAATTTTTTTTTGTTATTGTTAATACTTGGAATACAATAATGTGTGGGCTCTGTGCAACTTAATTCTCTATTGCTGTATTTAAGAACTTATGTTGAAATACACTTAAAAGAGCCTATATCAATATTTTAAGAACATATATTTAACAACCTATATTTAAATAGAAATGTGTATGTAAATATCACTTAAGTATGTATATATATACCAAAACCATCTATTTGTTACTGTTGTAACTTTCACACAATGATACTTTAGAGATAAAAATACACACAATGATATTTGTCCAGGACATTAACAGAGAAAATGATGTTGAAAAGCTTATCATGGTCAAAAGTTCCGAGCAGTAAATTTCTTTGGTGATCCCTTAAGGCAAATAATGCAGCATCACCTAAGTAGAAGCCAAGTGATCCACAACCTCTGACGTGGAATTCCATCAACATGTTTGAAGACCATAGATTTGGCTTAGAGACCTGGTCAATTCTACATTTGGGAAAGCCTTCATACATGGAGAAGGCCAAATGTTTTGTTATATGGTACCCGCATCCTTCCTCTTCACATTATTTTTTTTTAGTCATAAAATAAAAGAAGTCAAATAACCTGTTTACTATTGCCTACATATTGTGTTTTAGAAACTTAATTTAATTTATTCATCATAAACTTAATCATGTGAAATAGATAGCACTGTCCCTTTACGAATATGAAACTGAGGATTAGAAAGTGATATGGTCATGTTATCAAAGATCACGTTCTTTTCTGTTATATGTCACTGCCTCCAAAGTACCAACTTATGAATAGCTTTTGCCATGGTTCTGGTTAGAATAAACACTAAACTCAATGCAATGGTGCATAGTAACACTCGAAACGCGTTTGACCAGAGCTGGATGACTTAAGTGTTTTATCATCAACATTTCAGGGTTGCTAAATAAAAGTGAAGTCCCTTCTTTTGTTGTTTTGGCCTTTGTTGAAATGATGGTCATTAAAATGCTATAGAGTCTGTTTTTTTAATTAATGTTAAATTTTAGACTTACAATAGAAAACTTTATTAAGATTTATAATAATATAGTATTTAATATTTTAAACAAAGTGTTCTTGCATAAAACATTAACTGCTTAATTAAAAATACAATATTCCTGACAGATTTACATAATATAAATGATATTTTCTGGAAATATAAATTTATTCAACATTACTTTACCATTAAGATGGAAGCATAGCATATATCATCATTCAATTTTAATTCAACATAACAAAGTAGCTATATAATTCTTAATTTTAATATCACAAAATAGCTTGACTAATACAAAGAATTAAGTTAAATAATTCATAACTCTAATATGGTAAATTAGCTATACTCTATCAAAGAAAAATAGGAAAAACTTTTCACTGAATAATTTTGATTCTGGCATTTATTAGAACTCTTTTAATATTAAAGTATACATATTTCCAAGTTAAAAAAAAGCATAATGACAATATTACTTGATCAAATCACTCTATAGATATCCTATTTATAACACGTTGCCCTGAAAATCTTGCACTTACCTTACTCTAAAACGTATTTTAGTATGAAATGCACATTGCCTGTGTTTCAGGAGACAAAAACTATAATAAAGAACAGGAATTTTGATTCTTCTCTATTTTAAGTTGCCTGATTTTAAACTGCTTTGTTTGGTGGCTCCCAACAGAATGACGAGGACTTCACCCTGGCTTGCTTTGGTGGCTGACATTTCCTTTTGTTCTTGTCTTTTTTAGAGATGTACCTGGCAGAGATATTGGCATTTTTATTTGCTTTAATCTTTCAAAACCCAAGAGTGAAAGAAAGACACTATCATCTTTTTATTAGGTCAATCAAGTTAAAAGTTTGCTTTGTGCTTAAACTTTTAAAAAGTTGAAATCCAGCGATAATGACAAATTTTTGCAAGTGAAACATATATTTCATTGGGTCTTAAAATGTATCTTTACAAAATATTTATTTTTAAGTTACATAAACACACATAAGATAACTTTTGTGCCTTGTATACAAGAACATAATAATAATTAGTATACACTGAATGCTATTTATTAACCAGGCATTGTTCTAAGTACTTTGCATCTATTTGCTCACTTAATTCTCACAATTGAACGATACTATTTTTATCTCAATTTAAAGATGAAAAATTGAGGCACAGAGCTATTAATTAACCCATCAATTAATAGGGCTGGAATTTAAACCAAGGCAGCATAACTCCAGACCTTGAGCTATTCACACTACTGCAATGCTACCTCTGATTAAAAGATACCTATAATGGCATTCTGATAACAGTGCACACAAGAAAGTTTCTTGATCATCTTAACCATACTTAAACTACAAATATCAAACCGCATGCATATAGGGTGGCTGGAACAGTTTAGCTAAAAATAACAAAGTTAAATTTCTCTGAAGGCTGGGTCATTCTTGCTTAGTTTACTCAATAATGACATGAGTGGTAGAGTATGAAACCTGTAAAAAACAGTCAATGAGTATTTGTTTTATGTTGAATTAACAAATAAATGAAGAAACTTGTGTGAGCATTGGTGTTTCTGTAAAACCTGGCTGGAAGTGCCAGCCACAAACTCCCTAACAAACAGATTGGTCTAAATTCAGTACACAACACTGGTCCACAGCCTTTTTCCTAAGCTTCACCTCAACAACCCAGTACTCTCACATCCCCTCTCAAGCTGCAGTAACACGTGTTCCATTTACAACTGCCTAATTCATATTTATTATATATTTTTCCATACTACATGTTTATTTAATAAACTAATTAAAAATGTAATTCCAGTTAACAATGGTACATTTTACCTAAGGCTTTTGAGAGAAGTGTCATAATTTAGGATAATAATTATAATCATGAGAACATAGACAATATACCACAGGTCAGAAATTCAAAACCAGAAGACAATATCTTATTGTTGTCCTAGGATCCTTCTTTCACCAACTTAGGTGCACTTTTATTTTATTTTATTTTATTATTTTATTTTATTTGTTTTAGTGACAGAGACAGAGAGAGATAGAGATAGGGACAGACAGACAGGTAGGAAGAGAGATGAGAAGTATCAATTCTTCATGTAGAACCTTAGTTGTTCATTGATTGCTTTCTTATATGTGCCTTGACGGGTGGGGGGACTACAGCAGACTGAGTGACCCCTTTCTCAAACCAGCAACTTTGGGCTCAAGCTGGTGAGCTTTGCTCAAACCAGATGAGCCCATGCTCAAGCTGGTGATCTTGGAGTTTTGAACCTGTGACCTCAACGTCCAGTCCAATGTTCTATCCACTCCACCACTGCCTGATCAGGCTCAGGTGCATCTTTAATTCATCTATTTGGTATCATCTGTATTGCCACCCCCTTATCCAACCCAAACATTACCTATCTCCTGGATTACTCTCATGGTTCCTAACTAGTCTTTCTACTTATCCTCTTGAACTTCCAATCTACTCTTTATATTTTAGCTAAAAATATCTTAAAACATTAGTTGAATTATGTTTCTTCACAAATGAATTCCCTTTGTACTCTGGAGATTTTTTTTTTTTGTACTCTGGAGATTTTTATGTTTATTTATTTTCCTCCCATATTTATTCTGTCTCTGTGTATGTCTCTGTCTCTTTCTCTTGCTATAGTTCTCATTCTCCACTTTCCTTCCTCCCTCCCTTGTTCTTCCTGTCTCGTTTTCTTTTCCTTTATGACCAAAGTTGACCTCTCCAGTCCTACCTCCTGGCTCCATCAGTGCTGAAAACTTAGCCTCACATCAAGGCCCTTACCTGTATTATTCTTCTGTTAGAGCAGTCCTTCCTGTTTCTATTCAGCCTAGCCATTTCCTTTTCATTTTATGTTTCAGCTTAAATGACACTTCCAAATGTATACCTCATTCTACATGGGAGTAACCTTTGATATAGCTCCCTCAAGTTTTCTTCTCTGTCATTTGTCAGAATAATATAATTATTTTGAGCACAAGATTTACACCTACACTTACTGAGTTTGAATTCTGAGCTCACCACTTGCTAGACTGCATTACCTGGAGAAGCCGCCCCTCCTCGCTATGCTCTCATTTCCTCATTTCTGAGATATAACACTATTTACCTAACAGCATGGTTGTAAGGACTGAGTTAATACATGTAAGTATGCAAAACAGTGTCTGGCACATTAATAATGAATGTGAGCTATTACTATTCAATGAAATTATATTTATCTCTCTTCTTATTTGATAGTTTGTCTTTCTCATAAAGATGCAAAGTCAAGGTGAGCAAGAACCAGAGTTATATTTTTACCACTAAAAGCTTGGTGCCTCTGATAGTGTAGTTTAGGAAGGGCTCAATAAATACTTATTGAAGGAATTGATTGAATAAATGAATGAATCTATGAAAACATAGAATTTAAAAAGCAGGAAATCAGAAAATAATAAAGATCAATCATCTCTGGGCTGGTGGGTTTCTGATGTTCATAAAATTATACAACATAGGCCCTGACTGGTTGACTAAGCCATAGAATGTCAGCCCCGCATCTGGAAGTCCTGGGTTTGATTCCCTGTCAGGGTACACAGAAGAAGCAACCATCTGTTTCTCCACCTCTCCCCCTCTCTTCTTTCTCTTCCCATGGCTCAAAGGGTTTGAGCAAGTTGGCCTCAGGCACTGAGGATAGCTCCATGCCTCCCCTCAGGCTTTAAAATAGCTCAATCAGCAACGAAGCAGTGGCCCCAGATAGGCAGAGTATCTTCTGGTAGGAGCTTAGCCAGTTATATCCCACGTGGGGCACAAGTGGGAGTTTGTCTCTCTGCCTCCCCACCTCTCACTTAATAATAAAATAAAAAAAATAATAAAATAAAATAATTATGCAATATATACTTGGGAACAATATGTGGTAATCAGTCTGTTTCACATGTTTGGAAGGTTCACTGGATCTAAAGAAAAATTTATATTATACCTATCATCTTTTTTATTATTATTCAAAGGTTTTGAGAGTTAAATAAAACACCTGAAATAATTATTGAGATGTTGTTTCTTACCTTTCCACTTCTGTCATTGTTTGTCATTAGTAAATGTAAAAACATTGATAACTCTCTGGAAACAAGTTTTGATTTTTAAAAAACCTTTCACTACTTATCAAGCTACAATACAGTTTTTAGGACTAGACTTCAAAAAATTCTCAAATTCATATTCTCCTTTTGATTCTGATCTCCTTGAATTATTATTTTAAACTTTAGATGTGTAATCAAGAAGGCTATTCCTGATACTTTTCAGAAAACTACTGTTATCCTACTTTTTGAAAAAGATGTAGACCCCAATAGTAAAATGTCATGTTAAAAATCTTGTGTTTCTAACTCTTATATCCATTTAATGGTATACGGAGGATAAAAGTATAAAAGGAAAATGTGCATATTAAGCCTTTTTAAAAAATTTTTATTAATTTTAATTTATTGTGTTTACATGGATTTTAGTGTCCCACTGAATTTAATACCCCCCACACTGTGTCTCTATTTATATCCTCTTTGCCCCCCTCCTCATTTCCTCCCCACTTCCCTCTGGGATTTGCTGTCTTGTTATCTGTATCTGTATTATGTATATATAATTTCACTAATCCCTTCATCTTGTCTGATTCCTCTCCTCTCATCCCCCTTCCCTCTGACACCTTCCCCTCTGGTCCCTGTGACACTGCCTCTGCCTCTATTCTGTTTCTCATTTCACTTTGTTCATTAGATTGCTTATATTGATATAAGTGAGATCATATGATACTTGTCTTTCTCTGCCTCGCTTATTTCACTTACCATAATAATCTCAAGAAAACATAGGCAGTAAACTCTCCGATACCAAGTCTTGTTGAGTTGCTCATTTCTGCCCTCTTAGAAATATTTATTTGGCCCTGGCTGGGTGGCTTAGTGGATAAAGCATTAACCTGGCACACCAGAGGTTACAGGTTCCACTCCCCAGTCAGGGCACCTATGAGAAGCAATCAATGAGTGAACAACTAAATGGAACAACTAAGTTAAACAACGAGTTGATGCTTCTCTCTCTCCTCTCCCCTCACTTTCTCTTCTCTCTCTCTCTCTCTTTCAAGTCAATGAAAAAAAATTCATCTGGTCCTTTAATATCTTATAGCCTACAACTTATTTTGGCAAATACTCTTTTGAAATTGTTTGTGTTTAGTCTTCAGTTTCCTCTAATACCAGAGCAGAGGTATTCTGCATATTATTTTAGAACTGGGCTTCAGGAGTCAATTTGAATTGTAATCAAGCCTATTTTCTTCTGACATAAATGTTGTTCCTCTTAGAAAAGAACATACTGAAAAATATATTGAATGATATTGTTCATCAATTCATTTACTCACTATACATTTATTGAAGACATGCCTTAGGAAGGGACTAAGACTGAAGAGAAAAACAAAGCAAGTTGCTACCCTGAAAAAACTTGTAGATGACAAATTCTACTGCATCAGATACTGGAAAGTCTTTCTTGTATTGCCTGGCATACTGAAATTATATATGGGAGCATCTCAAACTGTTCTAACATGGTGACTGTGTGCCAGATACCCTACATCTTGTTTGTAATGAACCTATATGGTTAGTGTCATGATTCTCATACTATATAAAAGCAATCCCTGGGCTCCAAATTCAATAGTAATTCTCCCTACTTAATTAGCTAATAGATAACAAAACCAGGGTTTGAACCTTTTCTTTTTTTTTTCCCTGCTTCCAAAACCCAAGCACATTTCACTCAGTCTGCCTTCCTCTAAAATTACCAACTTCTCTGACAAAATTGATGGAAGGTTAGTAATCAAAAGATTGAAAGGGACAGCTCCTTTTAACATTTTCCTCTGGGAAAGTGCAAGATAACAGAATCCAAACCCGTCCAGCGGTGTGCTCAGAACAGGCAGCCCCACTAGCTGTGCAAAGCTGCTCTATCTTATCACCGCTGCCATGGCCCTTTCACAGAAGGGAAATAGACAAGAGGGGAAAGGAAAATGTAAAAAGTAAAAGCGGGAAGGGGAGAGGGATACAGAGATGCAGGAAATGTCTGCATAAAGAAGGGGACATCTGGCTGCTGGAGCTGACAGGCCACACTTGGAAAGTCAGACCTATACCAGGTGAACCAACTCCTGAGCCAAAGTCACATCTTCGTAGAAGCATCATATCATGTTCAGATTATCTTCTTTCAATGTGTCCCTAAACTATAATAGTGTAGCCTAAGTGATACCTGAATAATTTTGAAATAAAAAGCTACAAAGAATAGGAGGTAGAGTGTAGACTCTAGAGACCTAGGCTCTGTGAAGTTTTATGATGCAGTCACCCATAAAATACTTTAAGCCTAGAAGAACCCATAAAATAATCAGACCTTAAATTATATTTGAACCTATCGAGAAGTACAGATCCAGAGGAACTGAGTGACTTGCTGATACCAAGCTGAGCTGAGAGCAGAACCTAGGTCTCCAGACCCTATGATAGGTGTGCTCTAACTTATCTTACCTGCAGGGGACACTGTTGCTAAGATCAGCCTGGTGGTTAGGTTTTCATTCAGCTCTTTCCTCAGATGGTTGATCCCTGAGCCTATTTGCTGCTCAGGAAAGAAGATGCAACCCTTTATAAGAAAAGAGCCCATGACCTCATAATAGTCTCTGTCAGTGATGATGCTCATTTATTGATATCTAAATGCTGGGGCATCATCACAACCATGGAAATGACTTCAAAGGAGGGGGAAAGGGGCTCATGGAACCAAACTGCACAGGCCTTCCCTGTACCTGTTTCATATTCATTAGACTGTGTCTCACTTACTTGTCTGTAACCCTGTCAAATCTTTGCTTTGAATTTTCAGCTCTTGCCAAGTCATCTATTAATCAAAGAGTCATAACCAAAGTCTAGATTCAATTTTTATAAGTCATCTTTTAGGCTCTTTACATAGTTCTTATTAATACAGAATATTGCTTAGTGATCTTGAGGAGGTTTTAATTTACTTTCCTGAAACCATTCTTTACATCATTATTCACTTTAAGAAATACTTTATAAGAGAGATTCACTATTATGGATATAATTCTATAGTTCAAGCAATATAATTTGAAATTGATAAAATATTAGGGAAATGATTGTTATTCTAAATACATCACCATACATTTAAAATAATTTGTAAAAATTTATGGAATTATGTTATTATTATTTAGTTTTTAGATTATTTTGAATATATTTAATAATAGAAAATTGTACAGAATACATATCAGCAACAATTTTATATTAAAACTTAATAAAAGAAAGCTGATGCTTTTTTTAATGGCAGATGATGTTTATTAGTTAAAAACACAAGACTTGGGCCTGACCAGGTGGTGGTGTAGTGGATAGAGCATCGGACTGAGATGAGAAAGACCCAGGTTCAAGACCCTGAGATCGTCAGCTAGAGCGTGGGCTTATCTGGTTTGAGCAAAAGCGCACCAGCTTGGACCCAAGGTCGCTGGCTCAAACAAGGGGTTACTCAGTCTGCTGAAGGCCCCCGGTCAAGGCACATATGAGAAAGCAATCAATGAACAACTAAGGTGTCGCAACGAAAAACTAATGATTGATGTTTCTCATCTCCGTTCCTGTCTGTCCCTCTCTCTGACTCTCTCTCTGTCTCGGTAAAAAGAAAAAACAAACAAACACAGGACTTGCAAAGAAATTAAAATTTTAACCAAGGCTACAGTAAAATATCTTTAGGGGTAGAGACATACATATTCTCTGATATAAACTATGTAGCTAATTGGTAGATTGATAAAAATTTGAGAAAGTACGAAGTATGACTTTGAGCACTTCCAGGCCTCCTGTACTGTGATAACAAGAGAAAGAACCCACCCCTTACAGCTAAACACATAATTTATTTCTTTTTTTATGATAAGTACATTTGCTTTGGACAATTATGAAATTGGAAATGATTGTGATACAGGAGTTATTCAGACCCAAAGAATAAAGGGGAGACTTAATTCAAAGGTCCCAAATACCTGTTGACAGGTCTTCTAAAAAAAGTCTCTGGTATGCTCCAGTATTTACAGCATTTTAAAAATATGTTTTCTAATGTTATAACTCATACTTTGCCCACTGCCTTACCAAAATTTCATATTAAATAATTGTGCTATTGCCATGTCTTATAACTATTCACTGATCTATGGTCCGAATGGAACTTCTGAAGACATATAACCCCTCTCTTGGTTCCTGAAATCACCACTGAATGAGGCAAATGAGCCTTCCTAATATGTCGCCAAGATTTGTGCCAGCCCTGCTCTCATGACACACATAATGATCTCTAAATGGGTACATCTTTGATGTCTGTTTGGGTTTGCACTGTACTCCTTCCACTATTTTTTCACGGTAAGATTATAAATATATATAGATGTTTAATTTCCTTAAGTATCTTCTTTAAGTCAAGCTTTCTAAGCCTTTCTACCTTAAACAATATGAAAATTGCCCGTTCCGTCTTCTATGCCCCAAGAATTCTAAAGCATGCCTTCATTATTATTCTTATCTCATTACATTGTAATTATTTCTTTTTATAATATTGAACTGCTCATTACAAACTATAACTTACTATACTTCTGTCTCTTGGTGCATACCATATAACCAGGGCTCAATAATTTTATGTTGGTAAAATAATCCTATTTGTAATTTATTTATACAACCAAAATGAAAAGTCTGAGGTAGAACACCATCCAGCTTTGTCTAGAAAGTTTGTTATTCAGTCACTCAGCATCTGCTATGTGGCAAGCTCATTTAATTCCCCTCTGCTATCTGTAGAGACAATGTGGGAGGATCTAAGTGCTTGCCATATAGTAGATGCTCATCACATATTAATGTATGTCCTGTTATTCTTCCTTTCCTTCTCTCTGCAACCATTTCTTACACAAGGTCCAATATCATTTAAATTTATGTCAGGATTTATTAAACTTTGGTTTCTCCTTCAATTTCATGACTTTTATATTTTTTAAACCAATCTGTTTTCCTTTAGTTATTATATTCTTCTTTTCCACACAGAATAAATTTAAAATAGCTCATTTTTATCTACACCAGGTTCTTAAAGGTTTATCTTTTGCATTGCTACATTATAATTTTTAATCTGCCATTTCCTTTCAAATACTATTTTTCCCTCTCCCCCCCCCCCCCAAGTTCTCCACTCTAAAAGGGACAAGACTCTCATGAAATAATTCATGGGAATGTGCAAGTGACATAAATGTAATTATTTCCAGATGTATCTTTTTTTTAAAAAAATTAAGGATCAGCTATTAGTAATGAAAAGGCACGAATTACTAATATGAAATTTTAGCGTCTATGGTGCCAGGTGGAGGAGAGATAGAAGGCACTGTGGTTCAGAGAAACCTGAGTTTGATCTCAATTCTACCTCTAACTGGGTGTGTGATTTTGGTAAGCTGCTTAACTTTTGTGAATCATATTCAGTTTCAAATAAGAAATTATAATATAAAATAAGCATTAATTTATGCAAAATCAAAGCACAATGGCTGATAAATAGTAAATACTCAATTGATCATCATTACAATAATATAAACAAAATCAATATCCTTCTTAGGAGAATCTTAGTTTGCCATTAAATAAATTTCTGCTTTAATAAGAATTACACAGCTTGTTGTTATTTATAAGAAAAATCTGTGATTTTGATGTTTCAATTGGGGCTTTTACTTGCAATCTATTAGATTCCTTTGTTGTTGTTTTTTTAATCATACCAAAGTGCCTCTCTCTAGTAACTGATATTTGCATGGACTTTTTATTATTTCTGAGTATTATTAATTTTACAAATGATCCTCTTGTCCTGAAGATTCTTCCTGAACTCCTTAAAGTGAATTTTATAGTTTCCCTTCATTTATATTCTAAGTCAGAGTTTCCAAAGGTGCTTTACAGATTTGGTAAATCATCATCATCATCATCATCATCATCATCATCTAGCTATTTATTTTAATATTGTATATGTTTTGTGTATATATGTATGTATGTTGGTATATAAGTCTACACATACTGATTACCTTACCATTCTTCAAATTCTGTTATAATCACTCACTTGCACTCTTACTCTTAGAATTAGTGCTAAAAGCCAGGCCTGCAGTCTAGCACCCACCAACGTAGGTGCTGTGTGGTGACAGGATAACATTTTATTTATGTGCACATGTATGTGATATGGGTGTGAAGGAGAAAGTTGTAGAAAGAGAGTGAATCAATATTTAAAAGTTCTAGCAATATAAATTAGAAAATTTTATAGCAGCTTAATTTGCTTTCCTTCTATAATTTTGTTGCACTGTGTGGAGAAGAAATTGGGAAAATTAATCAGGCCCTAAGATCCGATTATTGGATATCACATAGAAAGATCCTTAAGCATTGAAATAGTTAATGAAGACATTCTAACTACCGTGTAAATCTCTGTGCTAAGCACAATATAATGCAAATCCTTGAGCAGATGATTTTGTAAGGGCAATATTCATTTTTCAAAATTAAACAACTAACATTTTAAGTCCCCAAACGCTCTGGTACTGGACATACTATCCATTCAACTAACATTTTAAAATTACTATAGTGTAAAAGAAAGCTCATTAAAATATAAAACTAAATTTATTTGCCCTTTAGTAGCTCAAAATTGGCCTGAACACTAATAGTGAAAATGTTTGGCTTAAGCAGCAGGTAGAAATTTGTATCAATATTCAAAGGTCCTTAAGTAAGATTTCATTTCATAGAGTAGAATCTTGGGACTGTTTTCAAACTATATTCTTATATAAGCAGCAGGCAAAACATCTGACCATTAATCTTGGATTATGTTTTTTATCTATAATAAATAGTAACTTCTAAACCTAATCCTATACTTAATACTCTCCAGAGACAATAACAAGCCTCCAAATTATATTTCACAACCACTGAAAATCTTTGTCTTATAAGTTAAGCTTTCTGGAAGATTCATTTTAGCTCTTTTGTTTTCCTTGGCTTAGATTATACAAGAATAGATTTTAATAATCATTTCCAGTGATAAAAGTGTGTAAACATCCATAGTCTATTGAGGATCTAATTTTAAAACAGTGGAATTCATGTTGAAAAAAAGAAAAAAATATCTTTAAAACATCTTTCATTTCAAATTGTGTGACACATTTGCAATAAGTATTCAACTTAAGAGGGTGTGAGTCATCACACTAATTTTTAAGGTATGCAGATTATTGAACAATTGAGAGGAAGATAAGTAAGGGAGAATGCAAAAGTACACCTGAACAATAATAAAAAAATAAAATTAGATTAGAAGGAAACTTAACCCACAAAAAGTCTGTGGAAGTTGGGCAAACTCTATAGGCTGAGAATCACTGATTTTATTTATACCTTAGACAACATATCAGCTAACACATTTAGGGCTGAGCTCAGCTTTATAGACGGGAGGAATATGAATGATAATGTACTAGAGGGTGGCATTTTTATATTCTAGAATATACTACTCCCTTTTGGAAGAGTAAGGCTTCATTTTCACTTTAACTAAGATGGACCTCAAGTTAATTTTCAGTGTTATGATTGAAGTTTCAGATAATATACTTAAATAGCCATGTCAAGTGAAATTCCCTGGCCATTTTTTAAATGCTAAGGGTGAAAATTATGAGAAACAGACCTATCATAAATACTATGCCAGAAGCAATTCTGTAATATGTCTTCTAAAAAAGAGAGAGATAGACTTGTTCATAAGAGGCATCTCTCCTCACTACCCATTTGAGTGAACATGTAGGTCATTCATCCTCTTCCTTTTCCTCTCATCTGTCTTACTCCACAATGTGCTTGCTGCTGAATCTATCACATTAATCTTTGCATGTTCTTTGCACATGGATATAATGAATCAATGCAGGCTCAAACTAAATTGCTGTGTATGCAAATGACCTAACAATTATGATGGGTTTTGTTTACTTTGGCTTGTTTGTTTAAGTGAACAGGTACAAGATATGACTATCATTTAATATTCTTATGCCAATTATATTTTATTATTTCTTGAATGAGTTTATTAATAACTTAGTTTTACTGTAATAAGATGTAATGACTGTGCCCAAACCGAAAAGCTACCAAGTTACAGTTATCAGCATGAACCCAGAGAATGAGACAAAGGAGAAGGAACTGTTAGCTGAATAAAGCATGTAAAAAAAGTACATGGGTTGAAACCTTGTAAAAATTTTCAGTTATCTTTGAACATTCTCCTGGAATTTTGAACTAAGATGTAGTCTTTTAAAACAGTTGTATGTTCATTCCTATAATTAGACATAGAGCATAATCTGAACTCTAACATATACAGTTGTTGCAGGCTACAGTAAACATTGCATAGTGCAATAGGTTACCGCAGGCAGAGTGACCCTATTAAACTCCTTTAAGGATTCACTTTATGATCTCAGCTCATTAGTTCCCTAAATAAGCATTTGTCATGACAAAAGGGAGCACTTAGAAGGAAAGACTTCTCAGTCAAACATGCACTGAGCCAAGAGCAAGCCCAGAAGTTATCAAAACAAAGCTTCACAAGTTTAGAATAAATTAGCTTGCTTGAGCACAAACTGAATAATGTGTCTGTGTTTTCTCACTGCCTAAACATAATCTTTTTGCCTCAGGTTTTTTCTAGAGCTGAAATCTCATGCTGTCAATGTTATCTGCAAGCAAACTCCTTTATATGGAGGAGTGTCACTGCTTCAGGTGACCTGGTTTCACTAAGTGAAGTCGCTTGAGGAAGGAAGAAAGTGTATCTGCCATTCAGAAGCCCAAATGGTATGTTTCTCATTTAAAAATGAACTCACTTAAACAATGAAAACTAATTACCACATTAATTTATTGTCAACAAAACGAAACACCGGCAGGCAGATATAATAACATGTGTAAACTACTAAGCAAGCAAAAGAAAAAGGAAAGTCTACTGTGTCACCTTCATGGTACTGCACAAGTACTTAAAAAAGCCATATTTTAAGTTTGGTCCTGAAGTTTCATTACCATTACTTTGCAAACATCTGTGCCCATATATTCTTGTTATGCTTTATCTGACTTTTTTTTATGCCCTTAGCTCATTTTGATTTGTCCACTTGTGTGGTGGGCCTCCTCCCAGGGACTTACATGCTCCTCATCTGCTGATGTTCATCACCTTGCAAAAATCTTTTCCCCTTGATTAAGGGTGGGACTTGTGAGTTGAATCTGTCAGAATATGGCAAAGGTGATGGGATGATGGGATGTCATGTGCATTCTATAATTATGTAAGACTGTCTTGCAGTTGCTTTTCTCTAGACTGTTCTAGTCTTTGCTGCCTTAATAAGTAAGGAAAGTCCGCATGGCAAGACCCTGTGTTCAGATGATGGGAGTAGCCTTTAGGAGTAGCCAGTGGAGGCTTAGGATGGCCTCCAGCTACAGCCAGCACAAAAGCCAGGGTCTGGGGTCCTACAAGTACAAGAAAATATCAATTGAGAGAGCTGAGAAATAGAGAACTCCAATTTATCCTCCAGCAAAAAACACAGTTCAGCCTCTGTTTTTTGGTTTCAGGTTTTTGTTTGCTTGTGTTTCTTGTGAGAGAGCCAGGAGAGAGGGAGACAGGAACATCAAGCTGCTCCTGTGTGTGCCCTGACCAGGGATCAAATCTACCACCTTGATGCTTTAGGATAATGTTCTTAACCAACTGAGCTAACTGGCTAGAACCTGTTTTTGTTTGTTTGTTTGTTTGTTGTTTGTGTTTGTGTTTTGAAGATGTGGATGACCCTTGGCTGAGCCCAGACTTCTGACTCAGAAATTTTGAGATAAAAATATGTGTAAACCATTTTAAACTGCTAAATGTATGGTATGGTTAGGTAGCACCAGAATACTAATATCATGTATATCAAGATAAGATGTTATCACTCATCCAGTACACCAACCCTTTTCCTTCAGTCAGTTAGTCATCAAACTCAATTCCCTGACTTGTCACTGAATTATTTTTATCCTTCCATCCCTCCCTGGCTGCCATTGCCCTGGGACAGGCCTTCATCATTTCCAATAACAAACATTGTCAATCTGTTTCTAGAGCATTTTCCCCCCTTTATAAATAGTTTTGCAAATATTATCCAAAGTTGTTTCTAGAGGATACCTTATGAAAACTATAAAATAAGAAGATAAACTTTGTCTTCGTAATTTCTGCCTCTTTTATTGCTCTCCCCATTCCATTCCAACTGTTCCCACTATTTAGGCAAATTTGCTAGTCCTCTGAGATATCCTCCACTCCTCCTGACAATGAACCTTTCACATGCCTCACAACCCTTCACATTCTGTCATGTCATCTCATTCCCAAGGGTTAAAAGGCTGTGATAGTTTAATTTTATTTGCATAATAAATATACAGATATACTGCCATCACATGGTGTTTTTCAAAGATATCTTACTAGCTGAAACATTATTATAGATAAAGGTAAAAAGACATTTCAGTATATAGAACAGATAAAAGCAGGGCTGAATAGAGATTGTGTTGTGGAGGGACATGCAGATGGAGTTTGTAGAAAAGCCAGTGGAATGCTGGTTCAACATCTGCTCTATTCTGTAACACAGTATCAGCCAGCAGCATCTATGAGGAAAGATAGGCTTTTGAGTAAAACTGCACTAAAACAAAATAATTATTCCCTAATAAGGATAAATTTCAATGGTTAGAAAAAAAGACTGGTGGACATTTGTAATGGAATCAGGTCCTTTTACTAAAATTTAATTTACAAGGTGCCAGTTCACCATCAAATTCTTCACATTCTCAAATCACATATGAAGTTACCTCTACAAATTTCACTTACTTATTTTTGAGATAACTTAGGATCCTTAGGTAAAGTTGATTTGTGGAAACTGAAGTATTCATGAAATTCAGACTTTTTCATTCTTTCCCACTTCACAGTAAATGCACTTGAGACCATTACTGACCTTGACAGTACTGAATCAAAAATTATCTTTTTTGGAACAGTGCTATGGTGTTGTTCTTAGGGTATATTCCTAAAAGTGGGATAGCTAGGTGAAAAGGCAGTTCGATTTTTAATTTTTTGAGAAATGCATCCTCATGTTTATGGCAGCATTGTTCACAATAGCAAAGATCTGGAAACAGCCCAAGTGTCCGTCAGTGAACGAGTGGATTAAAAAGCTTTGGTACATATATACTATGGAATACTACTCAGCCATAAGAAATGATGACAACGGATCATTTACAACAACATAGATGGACCTTGATAACATTATACTGAGCGAAATAAGTAAATAAAAAAAAACTAAGAACTATATATAGGTGGGACATAAAAATGAGACTCAGACACATGGACAAGAATGTGATGGTAACCAGGGAGGAGGAGGGAGGAAGGAGAGGGAGGGGGTGGGGGGAGAGGAGGGGCACAACAAAAACCAGATAGAAGGTGATGGAAGACAATTTGACTTTGGGTGATGGGTATGCAACATAATCAAATGTCAAAATAATCTGGAGATGTTTTCTCTGAATATGTGTACCCTGATTTATCAATGTCACCCCATTAAAATTAATAAAAAAAATATCTTTTTTTTCCTTCTAATAGTCTCTATTCTTCATGTGCAAACAAAACCTTATAATCATTCATAGAATATTTTCTCTAACCTCTCTACTGTATACTTATAACACTGAGGAGAAAAATTATTTTTAAAAAAGAAGCAATCTATCTATATAATAAAACATTTAAAACAATATCCATTTTATATATTAGTGATCTTGGAAATTTTGGCTAACTTGTGTCTGAAAGCTATATAATGAATAAGCCTATTATTCATGAAAGTGGTTCACATCTCCAAGTGGAGTTTTAACAAAAATGATTTTGACAGCTTGCATAATATTGGAAACAAATTTGACCACTACCACTATAATAGATTTATTGTTTAATAGTAACAACAGTAGGACCATAAACTAGAATTTATTGAATTCTTTCTATGTGTCAGAGCATAGCTTAAGATTATGTATGATACAATTTCTTGAGAACACATATCAGTAAGTTGTCATTAACTCTATTTAACAAATCACCAAACTGAGACTAAAATGAATGAGGAAACATGGAGGAAAGACACCTAGTAATTCCTAGCGTTGGAATCTGACCTCAGCTCCCATTATTTCCGAAGTCTATTTTCTGTGTCACTGGCTAACCTTTAGGATGGAAAGGGGCAAACCTCTAGGATGAAATGATTAAATGAATGATGATTTATAGTAATTAATATTTGCACTGTGGTATCCTCATATCAATTCCTAGGTACCAACACTAAAGGTCTTAGTAATGTTAACATTAGCAGGGGAAAAAAGTCACTAAATTATTATACAGCTCTCTCTTGCTGCTGAGATAATCCCAAAATTTACTAGAGAGCTCAAGAACATAAAATATTTAAAGTCAATATGTTCAGACACCTAAAATTTGGTACCATTTCTCAATTTTATCTCTGTAATTGATAGTTCACTTATTTAATAATATACTCATTAAACATTTATTGCATTTCTGCCATCAATCAGGTACTTTATTAGGTACTAGAGGTGGAAGGACTTTAAAAGACCATCAATGTAGTAACACAAATTTAGCAAAAGGCTGTGAACATTTCATAACTCTTCTACCAGAGACATTTACAGGGTGAGATGAAAGCACAAAGAAAGCATCCTTTAGTTGGCTGGTAAGGTTGAGTCTCATTCTAGTGATAACCTCAGAGTCTGATGAGATTCTTCTTATCAGGCTTACTCTGAATTTTATCTTGAAGTTAACTAAACTCTTATGTCAGGCTAGTCTAATATCAATAGCCCTTTAGAACTTGGAAAAATAAATACTGTGGCTTACAAAGGCACATGGGATTGTGGGTAGATATTTCATCTTCACAAAGTTATTTCTTATAATTTTAATTTGCCTTTTATTTCTCTGAATTAATGTTTTATTTCAAAATTTAAAAACTTCTTTTCACAATACTGATAAGATACATAGATCCTTTTGGAAGTGAGCACTTACCCAGTTCATTTTTACCAAGTATTATACACTAACTATATCAATATTCATGTGCCTATTAATATTTTGAGCATATTATAAAATGATAATTAGTGAAAATATTAGACTGTTATGGTTTCTAGCTTTAAGTTCAATGGCCAGTTAAAAATCGTACACAAGGCAATTTATGACTGAATATGTTATTTTAAAAAAGATCTTTTGTAAGGCAGTTGTTTGGACATGGAACCCAATATATTTTTCATTAAAGATTTTAAAGTATGGATTATTTTCCTGATCTAGTATATTAATACAAGAATAGTGAATGAATATTAGCAGTAAAATTCTGCATTCTTTCTCCTGGGTCCCATATGATTAAGGAGGAAGAAAGATAAGAAAAAAAAAAAACCTCCTTTTTAATTCCTTGTGCATAGTTTTATCTACAGGCACATTTTTGAATATATGATTTATTATTTAGCATTTTACTATTTCCTTTCTGTATTTGTATTTTCAATAACTATACTGATTGCTGCAGTTCAAATGGCCTTTCCTATCTCCCAAAGGACTACCTGATAAAAATAATGTGACTACATGATGCTTACTCACACTATCTAAAAATCTTTACATATATTATCAACTCCTGTAGACCTCACAGCAGCCCTATGGGATAGATACTATTATCCAATATTTTTAAATTTGAAATCCAAGGTTTAAAAAGTGAAATAACTTACCCACAATGACACAGATTGTAAAGATATATAGAACTAGAATCCAGATGTAGGCAGTCCAGCTCAGAGACCATCTTTTCACTATCTCAACCATGCTGAGTGCTCCATAAATGAGAGATGGAATGGCAAGGTAGACAAGACCTGACAGGAGTCACATATGAGTTGGATTCTTACTTTCCAGAGACTAAATAAATGACTCACTTTCATAGATACTTAAAAAGCCACAACTTCTTATTAAAAGTTATTGGTTCCTTTAAATGTGTTTTCGTGATTTTATCCTGCCTGCTATGTTTATACAGCTTATAAAATTTACTGTGTGTGAACTGTACCCACTGAACTATCAAGACATTCTGGGTGTTCTAAATCCTGATGCAGAAAAGCAAGCATTACTATAAAAAGATAGAACAAAGTGAAGACATTTCAAATTTGTCACAGGATTGCCTAGTTAGAGATCAGAACTATTTATAATTGGCAAGCTTCAATTTGAGCAAACTTTATTGAAATCAATACCATTGAGAAAAAGTTCTCGAAAAGAATTATATTCATTCTGGTGTTGCTTCATTAAGCAATACATATATAAAAAAAATGTCCAACATCACTACATGTCAAATAAATTGAACTTGTAAAATAATATTTCCATTGACTCAGAGACAAAGAGAGAGAGAGAGAGAGAGAGAGAGAGAGAAGAAGGAGGAGAGAGGAAGAAAGATAAAGGGAGAAACATTAACTCATTGTTTCATTTAGTTTTTCTATTTAGCTGTGCACCCATTGATGTATGCCCCGTACATGTATGCTGACTGGGATTGAAATTATGACCTCAGTGTACCAGGATGACACTTGATCCACTGAGTTACCTGGCCAGGGCCAGGTTGAACTTTTAATTGGTATATATATTATATTGGCATAATGTTTTAAATAATGATAATATACAGTTTGTTCAAAGAGACAGAAAAATAAGTACTCACATGGCTTCCTTTTTAAAAAATTTTATTTATTGATTTTAGTGAGAGAGGAAGGGTGAAAGAGATAGAGAGAGAGACAGAAACATTGAGATGTTCCTATATGTGCTCTAATCAGGGATTGAACTAGCAACTTCTGTGCTTTGGAATGATGCTGTAACCAACCGAGCTATCCACCCAGGGTAGCATGCCCTCTTAATAAAGATCAATATCCATACATAGGCCCATTATCTTTTTTATAGACAAATATCTATGTATAACAATATCAAAACACATATAAATAAAAATCTATATCACTTTTCAGGATCCTTTGTCAATAGCTGTTAACTTTTTAAAGTTATACCAAGCAATTCCTCTTCCAGTAATATATTTTATGAAAACATGAACATAAGTGCATTAATAGGCAGATGAATAGATAGCAGTCAAATGATCAAGTGATAGAAAAAATATATTTTCAAAGCTTTATAATAATGATTTTGGGGAAATAGCCTATGTGCCCATCAATAAGTGAGCAATTAAGGAAATTGTAGTACTTCCATAAAACATAATAATGTAAAATTTCCAATATTGTTGAATAAACAGCAAGTTGCAGAAAAGTATGTAGCATATAAAAAAAACCTTTCTTTGGGGCAAAAAGGCATCTGATGACTGAAAGGATATTGCTTTAAAAAACATATACTTCTGAATTACAAGATTTTTTTTGCAATTAAAATATAAAAATATAACTTGACCAGTTGATAATGTTTCTTTGAAAGGTATCTATTTTGTTTTAACATGAGCAGTACTTGATTTATTTCAATAAAAATAACAGTATTTTTCAAACAATATTAGAATCTATTTTCTTTCCACTTATTTTATTATGCATATTGTGATTTCTGAGAAACAACTTGATTAAAATATAATAGGAAGGAAGGTTTTTCTTCTTTAATTGTGAACCAATCAATTCCTTTTTTTTTTTTTTTTTTTGTATAATGGAAACCATTAACGTCCTTTAGATATAAGCTTCCCTATCTTTAATTGTTAGTTGTCTTCAAAGCTGCACAAAGCTATCAGAATCCTTCTTTATTCTTTGCTCTCAGTTGTCTATTAAAACAGTACTTTGCCAATAAATCATTTGTACCAACTACATATGCCAAGATTCTTCACTGTTCACTGTCCATCGTCTGGTGACACAGCTTAGAGAAAGACTTTTTTACGTAGTTTATAGTGAATGAAAGCATGGGAAAGCAGGTAATCATTTTCATTTGCCAAAATATGTAGTTGTATTTAAAGTTACACATGAAAAAAAATTTTCAATAGGAAAAGCAAATTTAAAAAATGTGGAAGAGCATTTTACACGTATTCCGAACCTGCACTGAACTTCTCAAATTAGAAATCTTTATACAGCCTCAAGTTGATTTACTGTTGTTTCTTCACCAGTGAATGGAATTCATTTCTGAGCACATAAATCAGGAAAAGTTGTGTAAGAGCATAATAAATGGAGCCTGTTTTCAGTCAGTTTACATTCTAATAAAAGATAAATCAAATTAATAAACTCATAATATTAAGATAGGAGGATTAAGAGTATATATATATATATATATATATGAGCAGAGATGAGGTAGGAAGTCCAGACTGGAGAATCATTGCTAAGGGAAATTCGAAGATGCTGATAGGTAGCAGAAAGCTAGACATTCTTAATGCAAAGCCAAAAGGCTGTTTAAATAATTAAATATTTAGCTTCCTTGAAAAGGAATTAAGATAAGGTAAGGAGGCTAAATTTGTCTTGTCAGAAACAATATAGATTTTGCCTTAGAAAAGTGACATGAGCTATTTTTTTTTCCCTTGGCATGGTGATTTTGCTTCTATTATTCCCTTACCTGGAGTTTAGAGTATCCCTGAGTTGTTTAGTAGTAGTTGTAGTAGTAGTATTCACTTTATTCTCATGGAAAACAGAAGCAATTCACATAATATTCATACTTAATCTTTTGGGATTCAGATGTGGGTCTTTCAAAATGTTACAAAAAAACATTATTTCTGTCTATTCAAGTAACCTTTTATTATCTGACCTGATTAGAACTCCATGTGAACTCATATGGCAGAGAGAATGGAAATTCAATTTAAAACCAGAAACCTCAAGATAAGATAATGACCCTGGTTCTGCCCTCATTTCCTCTTCTTCCTAGTGTCCTGTCTGGGCCTGCTTCCTGTTCACTCACTGTGCCCAGCACTTTTGGTCAGCATATCTTCTTGGAATGGGTTAGATATTTTTGAGTTAAGGTATTTAGTATAACTTCTTTTTTTTTCATTATTCAGTAAGAGAAGGGGAGGCAGAAATATAGATGTCAGCATGCATCTCAACTGGGATCCACCCAGCAACCCCACTAGGGGAGATGCTCTGCCCATCTGGGGCGTTAATCTGTTGCTTGGCAACTGAGCTTTTCTTGGTGCCTGAAGTGAGGCCACGAAGCCATCAACACCCAAGGCCAAGTTGTTCTAATTGAGACAGGGCTGCAGGAGGGCAGTCAGAGACAGAGAGAGAGAAGTGAGAGAGGAGGGGTAGAGATGTGGATAGGTGCTTCTCCAGTGTGCCTTGACCAGAAATCGAACCCTGGACATCCATGCGCTACCACTGAGTCAACTGGTCAGGGCTGAGTATAACTTCTGAAAATGGAATTTTACTTTACACAATAAAACCAACTTAAAAAATCATTTTACCTACAATTTAAGATATTTATTTCAGGCCTGACCTGTGGTGGCGCAGTGGATAAAGCGTCGACCTGGAAATGCTGAGGTCGCTGGTTTGAAACCCTGGGCTTGCCTGGTCAGGGCACATATGGGAGTTGATGCTTCCTGCTCCTCCCCCCTTCTCTCTCTCTCTCTCTCCTCTCTCTGTCTCTCCCTCTCCTCTCTAAAATGAATAAATAAAAAATTTAAAAAAAGATATTTATTTCAAACTGTATTTTGAATAATTCTTGAGTTCAAAGAGTTATTAAAAATTGGTACTACTTCCTTACAAACTATATTTCATCTCACTCAATTCTTTGTTTTAAAAAAAATAATCCAAGTTTCTATCTTGGAAAAAATGTTGTGAAACACACTTGTCCAAATTTAACTGAAGTAAAAACACCTTTAAAGAAACTCAGGATAGCATATCTAAGATAAAATATGTTAAGGAGTCCCATTTAATCCGCATGGTAGTTTCTGACAGGCTTTTGTTAAGTGGAATCCCAATCATCAAGGGCACTTCTTATTGATGCCATACTTTATAAGGTTTCCCTGACTTTAAATAAAATACAATATTATTTTTACAAAGAAGAATGCAACATTTTTTTTTCTTTAGACCATTTCATAATCTGGCTTTAGAAGTTTAAGCTTAAAATACACAAAGATATGAAATTTGGATGCAAATTCTGTCAAAATCCATGAAGGCTTTATTGGGGAAATCAGTACTAAATATTAGTAATTGATTAAATCTATACATAAAAGAAGTTCTATTTATTAACTTCTTAGACTCAAAAAGGCACATCAGAAGCTGATGTATTTGCCCTGCAAAAGAGATACAATATACTTGACCAATGTGTACACATGAATAAAGGTTAAACTTCATAAAAATCTGGGATATAACTGACATAAACTTTAGATTTTCATCCTTTTTTTCCTACCTGATTAATGTTATTTCAATAATATTTAGAGTATGGATATTTTATTAAAAATACATTTGTAATAAGCCACATGTATATTAATAAGCCACTTGAACAAATCCCACATACATCTCTAAATTAGATTCTGTTATTCAAAAATTTATCACACCTTTTCAATGGAACTAGAGAGCCAAAATCCTAATATAGTGTTAAATATTGAACCTGATTCAACCTTTTATTAATTTAATAACATCTTCTCTTTATATTATTTTTATTTATTTATTTATTTTAGAGAGAAAGAAAAAAGTAGAGAGAGACAGAGACATCAGTTTGTTGTTCCATTTACTTATGCATTAACTGGTTATTTCTTGTATGTGCCCTGACTGGAGATCAAAGCCACAACCTTGGCATTTCACAACACTCTAACTAACTGAGCTACTTAGCCAAGGCTTAATTCTGTAACATCTTCTCCAAACCTCTGTGGGTTTAAGTCTTGGAGTTGTGTTTTGTAAGTTATAGGTCTGAATATTTAGTAATACACTGAAAACTTCTACATCAAGTTCTTTGACCAGCTCCACAAGTAACAAGCACAGTCTATTTATTTAATAGACTTTATTTTTTTTTAGAAGACTTCTAGCTTCATAGGAAAATTGAGTGAAAAATAAAGAGAAATCCTACATAACTTTTTCCCACCCAACCACTACAAGTCTATCAACATTCTTTACCAGAATGTTATGTTTGTTACAATCAATGAAATTACAGAGAAATGATTATCACCCAAAGTCCAAACTTCACATTTTTTCACTCTTGTTGGTATACATTATGTGAATATTGACAAATGTACAAAGACATGCATAATGGAATCATATAGAATAGTCTCCTGGACCTAAAAATCTTCTGTTCTCTCACTATTTATCCCTAGGTTCTTCTTAGCAAGTGACAATCACTGACTAATCTGTTTTTCTATCATCATAGTTTTCCTTCTATGAGAATGTCATATATATTGAAATCATACAATATCTACTATTTTAAGATTGGGTTTTTTTCACTTACTAGTACATATTTAAGATTTTTCCATGTCTTTTCATGACTTCATAGCTCATTACATTTTAACATGGAATAATATTTCATTGTCTGGATGTACAACACTTTGTTTATCCAGTCACCTACTGCATGACATCATGGTTGCTTCCAAGTTTTGGACATTATGAATAAAGCTGCTATAGGTATCTGTGTACAAATATTTCTATGAATATAACTTTTTAACTAATTTAAGTAAATACCAAAGGACCCAACTGCTGGATCATATAGTAAAACTATGTTTACTTTGGTAAGAATCTACCAATCTATCTTCCAAAGACTTTTCATTCTCTCAACAGTATCTTTTGCAGAGCAGAATTTTCTGATTTTAATAAAATTTACCTTATTAATTCTTTTTGTCATGACTCATTCTCTTGATGTTGTATCTAAAAAGTCATAGCCATATATAGGTCATACAAATTTTCTCCTATGCTATTTTTTAGGAGTTTTATAGTGTTATATTATACATATAGAGTTAATCCATTTTGAGTTAATCTGTAACTTGACTGCTTTATTTTGCATGCTGATGAACAGTTGTTCCAGAGAATATTTATTAAAGAGTATCTTTTCTCAATGATTGTGCCTTCATCGAAGATCAGTTGACCGTATTTATGTAGATTTATTTCTACACTATGTCCTATTCCACTGATCTATCATACCACATTGCCCTGATTACTGTACATAACAGTAAGTCTTGAAGTAAGGTAGTACCAGTCCTCCAGCACTGGTTTTCTCCTTCAATATTGTATTTGGCTATATCAGGTACTGTACATCTCCACATGCACTTTAGAATTAACTTATTAATATTAACAAAAAATCGTGCTGATATTTTGGTTGGGATTGCATTGAAATTAGAAATCAAGTTGGGAGGAATTGACTTCTTAACCATATTGAGCCTTTCTGTCCAGGAACATGGAATATCTCTCTATTTATTTAATTCTCTTATTTCATTCATCAGAGTTTTAGTTTTTCTCATATAGATCCTTATATATTTTATTAAATGCACATTTAAGTATTTTGTTTTTGTTACTGTAAATGGCACTGTGTTTATAATTTCAAATTTCATGTCTTCCTTGCTTGTATATAGAGAGGTAGTTGATATTTCAAAATAGCCTTGCATCGCAACCTTATTATAATTATTTTTTTGTCAACTCTTTCAGATTTTTACACAGGTAATCACATCATCTATGAACAAAGTATACCATTGAAGAGGAGTGATAAGAGAGGACATCTTTGACATTTTTTTTTATCTTAGTGGGAAAGCTTAAGTTTTTCACCATTAAACATAATAATAATAGTTTTAGGTTTAATGTAGTTTTTTTTATCAAGTTGAAAAAGGTTTCTTCCATCTTAGTTTGCTGAGAATTTTTATGATAAATGGGTGTTAAATTTTGTTAAATGAATTTTCTGCATTTATTAATTTGATAATGTGATTTCTCTTCTTCAACCTGATCTTTTCAAAGAATCAGCTTTTGTTTTTGTTGTTTTTCTCTATTGATTTCCTGTTTCAATTTTCATTAAATTTTGATTTAATTTTTTTATCTTGTTTACTTTACAAGATAAAATTTGCTCATCTTTTTCTAGTTCTCCTAAGAATTAGAAGTGATCTTAGATAATTGATTTTGAATTGTGTTTATTTTTTAAAATATGCATTCAGTGCTATAAATTACCCTTGATGCACTGATTTTGCTGTATCCTGAAAATTTTAATTAGTTGTTCATTTAGTTAAAAACTTTTAATTTTTTTGAGATTTATTTGACCCATGTATTATTTTTCTTATTTTTTATTTTTTATTTATTTGTGACAGAGATAGAAAGAGGGAGAGATAGGGCCAGACGGACAGGAAGGCAGAGAGATGAGAAGCATCAATTTTTCATTACAGCATCTTAGTTATTCCTTGATTGCTTTCTCTTATGTGCCTTGACATGGAGGCTACAGCAGACTGAATGACCCCCTGCTTGAACCAGCAACCTTGGGCTCAAGCTGGTAAACCTTGCTAAAAACAGATGAGTCCATGCTCAAGCTGGTGACCTTAGGGATCTATCCACTGTGACACATAATGTAGCCTTTCTTGCTGAATGTTCTGTATGAGCTTGAGAAAAATATATATTCTGTTCTTGAATGAAGCACACTATAAATATCGATTATCTTCAGTTAGTTGATGTCTGTGAGTTCAACTATGTCCTTACTGATTTTCTGCCTGTTGGGTTGTTCCATTTCTGATTGAAAGATGTTGACCATTTCATATCCTCTTCTTTCTTAGTACAGCTATTATATTTCTTTTACTTATCCTGCAGTGATTGCCTTAGGGTTTGCAATATACACTTATAGCAATTTTATGTCTACTTTCAATTAACATTATAATACTTCATAGGTATATAATTACCTTATAATAACAAAAATATTTTTAATTCTTCCTCTGTATCATTTATGACATTCATTTCACTTGTACATAAGCTAGAGCCAGTAACTACATTTTCTTATAGTTATTTTAGAAAAAAAACCTGTCATCTTTTAAATCAACTAAGAAGAAAATAAAAGTTTTTATAGATCTTCACTCTCCACCTCTCTGCATACATTATCCATCTGTTCTTGTACAGTTTGTCAAATTCATTACAATATTAATCATAGATTTTTTTAAAAAAATGTATTGTCCAATAATTTCAATGTTTTTGTCATATCTGAATAATAGTTCTTTCTTTTGAAAAATTTTTATGTACTGATTTTAGAGACTGAGCAAGAAAGAGAGAAGAAAGAATCAATTTGTTGTTCCACTTAGTTATGAATTCATTGGTTGATTCTTATATACATCCTACCAGGAATTGAACCTGCAACCTTGTCATATAATGATGATGTTCAAACCAATGATCCTTCGGTTACTAAGAGTAACCGACCAGCCAGGGGCACTAATAATTTTTTCTTAATAGTCAAGCATGAAGTACCTAGTAAAAGAAAGTACAGTAAGGAGGTTTTTAGTCAAGTGATGGTAAGGTTTTGAGGGAAAGTGTTCTATAGTCTTGTGATTGTCAGTCTTCCAGTGAGTTTGTGCCCTTGGACTATGAACTTCACTAGCTTCTTAGTCTCACTCAACCTCCTTTAGGTAGGACAAAAAAGCTCCAGTGGGGTGGAGTGGGTATTTCCTTTAACCTACACTAGTGGGGTTCTAATAATACCCCAACTGGTTAGGTTCCAGTAAAATAGTTTCTCTTGAGGGCAGGCCTATTCCTAAATGACTACTTTCATCTTCCCCCTGTCTGAAGCATAAAGGTATATTCCCAGGGGAAAGCTGATATAGCTTTTGGACATAAATCTCACAGAGGTGTTATGGCCCCTGCAAGACTGTTCTCTTCGGAGTTTTTAACTCTCAGCATTTTCTCCACTGAGATTCTAGCAATCCATCAATTACAATTTAGATTTTCCCACCCCAGTAAAGGTTATAGTTTTTGCACATGGATATCTGCTCCAGTAAATTTTGATTCCCTGTATCCAGCCTGTCTCTCCAACTTTTAGGGCAGTGATTTGCCTTGTGACCTCACCTCCCTGATAAATCTAAAAGTGGTTGATTTTTCAGTTTGTTCAGATTTTTACTTGCTAGGACAGAACGATTACTTTTCAAGTTCCTACATGCCACACTGAACTCTATTTTTTACCAACAATAAAAATCATTTACAAACTGAGAGCAAAGATACTCTCCACTTCATTAAGGTTTGTATTTATAATTCCATGCTAGGAAGCCTCATGTATTTGTATCTTTGAAGATATAAAAGTTCTTCCTAAAGTGTCTCAGTGTCAGTTTATGTTTTTTTTTTCTATCTTCTTATCTGCCTTTCTCAAGGTTGGTTTCAAACAGTGATTCTAAAAACATGAAATGGTCTCAGTTGAAAAACAGAGAAAGTTCTGGGACCATCACAACAAAGGCATTGGAATGATAATCATTCAAAAAAGACAAATACCCAAGGACATTATTGAGCATGAAGATGGTTTTGAAGTCAGCTTATTCTGATGATAATAGTTTTTATACTCAGGGATGAAGGCAGGGAACACATATTCAAAAGTAATTAAATTTACTAAAATGTAGCTTTTCAAAGATTATATTCTCAAAGTACAAATAGTCAGCCTGACAAAACTGGGTCACTTATTTTAAAATTCCTGGGTGCATTTTCATACCAGGTAAAAGTTTAAGCCAAATATTTAAAGCTTCAAAACCAGGATGGCTCTTGTGTTCATGGTATATATTCTATCCTTTATTAATTTTCCAAAAATAGACCAAACATTTTTACACTGAAATCTGTCCAGGAGGATAACCCCCTTTTTTGAAGTTCTATGGTGTTTTAGAGGACACTTAGCTACTAGGCTTGTCATTGTTGTATGCTCACATTTCTATATCACACGTCCACCGTATTTCAACGCGGAGCATAAAAACTGAGAAGAAGCATTTTCAACTTGGTTAATCTTTAGGTTCATGATTTTATCTTCCTTTTACATTAATCTTTGTTTTGAATGCTACTTCTTTCTAAAATGCTTTCCCAATCCCCCTTACCAAAATAAACACACATAGTTTATTCCACTGATTTCAGGAGAGCTCCACTCAATCACTTTTCCCCGTACTAGTTTAGAATCCTCAAAAACATGTTCTCCTAGAAACATGTCCCTCTCTTTCATAATGTTTATCTTGGCTTGAAATTATGAATACATACAGTGTGGTGATTTGTTATAAAGAATTCACAAGTATGGTGGCTAATTATTGCCCACCACTGTATTCCTATATCCTCAGCACTTTACAAAGAATGAGTGATAAATTCATATTTATTGAGTTAAATTAACATATATAAAAATCATTATATCTGCCAGCCATTAACCTGGGAGGACCCTAATAGCATGGTAGATATTACAAGAAATAAAGAGAGGCAGAGTTTGGGGGATTGAAAGAACAATAGTCAGTCTTCACGGCGTTTCCCAAGGTCAGTTCCCAAGGTCAGTGTTTCCCCATTGACCATTAGATAAATGTATATATTCCCCTAACAATCCACAGTTACTTCCATATTCTGCATCAACCTTTCTGAAAAAATATTTTCCTAAGAGTCTTTAATTATGTATATATATAATTTATATATTCTATTTCATCTCACTTTCCACTCTGGGAAATTAAAAAACAACCTTACAATAAACCTTAAAGAGCACTACAGTGAAAATTGGTCCATTTCAGTTTTGCATTGTCTGTTGCAAATTCCAAAAAGCGGTGACTAGGTCTGTTCAAGTTTCTTATAAGGATCTTGTCATACCAGTATCACACTTCCCAATCATGAGATGCTGCCTGGTCTGTTTGGAGATCTGACGGATGAATGTATTGCTCAGAGAGCTATATCAGTATTTGTTGTTGATAGAGTGAAGGGTGGTAAGAAGTAGTGCAGTAGAAGCCACCTGTGCTGAGAATCATAGAATCCAGAAAGGTACTATCAGGGAGTCCTGTTTCTGCCACCACATGCAAGCCCAGTTGAAATACAGGCATTAGGATAATAGAATCTTGGCAGAATATGCCTCAGTGAGAAACTGCTGCAATTCAAATCACACTGAAATCCTTCACCACTAAGAAGAAAAGAAATGAAAATACAAAAGCAGGAATAAAGACCAAATAAAGTGTTCTCAATATATTTTTAACTTTCCCTATTTCAAGTAAACACAATTCACATTTCCAAGTCAACTAAAGGAAACCTTGAATAAAACAAAGATTGGCAGAAATTATGCTATATGGAATTAAGAATAACTATTCTCTTTAACAAGTAGCAAGGTAGTATACAATTTAAAGGCTTATAACATAATCATTAATAGAGATATAAAAAGATATACCTTTTAATATATTATAAAGAACAGGAAGTGACTGAAACATTAATATTTAGAAAATAAGAGAGTAACAGCAGCATGAGAGATACCCTTAAACTCTCCCCTTGAAATTTCAACAAACTGAACAGCTAATATACAGTAAAAGAACCCTAGCTGGGCTTGCATGCTTGCTTGAAAAATTCTGCGCGTGGAATTGTCTAAAGGTGGGAAGAATTGAGAAGTGGGGCAAAAGGTAAGACACACCTGCGGTTGGCTCTGGAGAGAAGAGAAACCTGAACTGTCTGGATTTTTGTCTACCAGGGTTCTGGAGAGAGATAAAAGCTGAATTACTGGGCATTCTTCTGCTGAGAGGAGTGATGATATTGAGGGGCAGTGGATAACTAAAACAAAGTTGTGGCAGAATGAGGAGTCACGGCCAATGTTCTCAGGGTCTGTCAACAGCCCCCACTTGGCACAGAGACAGAGAAAACAAAAATGAAGCTCCCCTTTCCACCTTCCCAGATCCTGCCTCCCTCACCTTGCAGGGTAAAGAGAGTGGAGTAACAGAGCCTTATGTGACATATAGTTTTTTAGAGCCACTCTCTCCCCTGAAAAACAGAGGTAATCTATGTTTGGTCCTCTGGTCTGTTGAGAATGAGAACCACTGGAGGCCTAAGATCACCATTGCCAATGCCATAAAGCCCTCACAACACACTCCACCCATCATCACAACTTCACCTTGCCTCCATTATTGTGAAAGCAACATCTCAGCAGAGGTAAGCCCAGTAATTTCACACAGCTAAAACTTATAATACAGCACAAACTATGGGAATAAAAAAACTATCAAAATTGAAATTTCTTCTTTTTTAAAAAAAATTAATTTTGCTTTATTTTCTATACTTTTGTTTTAATTAATTGTGGGTACTTTGCTTGTCTTTTATTACTTTTTTTGACATTTGCTCTATTTTTTGGTGTTTTTCTCTTTTACTTTTTATTATTTTAGAAGTTTTTTTATTTTATTGTATTTTTATTTTTTAGTTGTTTTTTGTTAGATTTTTTAAACAATATCACTCTCAAGTGCTATCAACAGAAAAAACAACAACAACAAATACCATAGCTACACAAGAAAGAGGCATAGCCCCAAACAAAAATAAAAAATCCCCAGGAAGCAATCTCAATTGCATACAAACATCTGACTTAAATGATAGAGAGTTCAAAATTGAAGTTCTGAAAGTATCCAATGAGATACATACAAACAGAGATATGTAATTTAACAAGCTCAAAATACAGATTAATGAACAAAATAAGTACTTCACCAAGGATTTGAAACTTTAAAGAAAAGATTAAGTACTCAATACATGAATTGAAAATAAAGTAGTAAGTTTAGCTAATGGAATAGGCATATAGATGAGAGAATCATTGACATTGAACAGAGGCAACTAGAGATGCTACAAATGGAAGAAGAGAGAGACTCGTGAATAAAAGTATGATCAGTCTCTACAAGAATTGTCTGACTGCATCAGAAAGAACAATATAGGGATAATGGGTATATAAGAAAACAAAGGGAGAAGAAATGGAGTGCCTAGTCAAACAAATATTGATGAATATTTCCAAAGCCTATTGAAACAGTAAGATCCAAGGAGAAAACATAATTCTGAGTTACTTCAACCCAAACAGACCTCCAAAGCACATCATAATAAAATAGTCAAACATTAATGACAAAGAAAAAAATCTTTAAGGCAGCTAGGGAAAAGAAGAACATAACATATAAGGAAAGGTCCATTAGGTTATCATCAGGCTTCTCAGCAAAAACTCTGGAAGTCGTGAACGTGAGATCATAAACATGACACTTTGGTCACTAACTTGACCCCAACAGTAGCTGGCTTGAAGTGCAAGGTTGCTGGCTTGAGCCCAAAGTTACTGATTTGAGCAAGGGGTCTCTTGCTCTTCTTTAGCCCCCTGGTCAAAGCACATATGAGAAAGCAATCAAGGAACAACTAAGGTGCTGCAACAAAGAATTGATGCTTCTCATCTCTCTGCTTTCCTGTTTGTTCCTATCTATCCCTCCCTCTGGCTCTCTTTCTGTCACTGTAAAAACAAAACAAAAACTCTAGAAACCAGAAGAGAGGACCCAAATATTTAAAGTACTTAAAGAGAGGACTTACTAGCCAAGAATACTGTATTCATCAAAGTTATTCTTCAAATATGAAGGAGAAATAAGAGATTTTCCAGACATACAGAACCTGAGGGAATATATTACCAGAAAACCCCATTGCAGAAAATAACCAACAGGGTTAGTATACCAGATAAAAAACAAAACAAAACAAAGCTATAAGTAAAAGCTTCAACAAGTTTACCATAAAAACAAGGATAATCTGTGACAAAAATAACATGAAAGGAGAGAGAGTAAAGCTCTACAGGAGCAAAAGAGGATGGAGTGTAAAGCACTCATAAGACAGAGGACTCTTGTATATATGAAAAAGTTTCTCTTTATAATTTAATGGTAACCACCTATGAAAAAACCAATACTAAAAGATATAGTTTACAAAGAAAGAAAAAAAAAAACAGGAGAAAGAAAAATATAATACCATCAAACATAAACAGCTGAAAGAAACACAGAAACACAAAAGAGAGGAACCAAAGGAGACACAGAGCTACTAGAAAACAAAAGATAAAATGGCTATAGAAAATCCTCAAGTATCAATAATTACCTTAAGTGTAAATTGAATCAAAAAGCAAAACCCAACCACATGCTGCTTTCAGGAGATACACCTAAGCTTCAAAGAAAAAAGTAGATTCAAAGTGAAAGGTTGGAAAACTATTCTCCAAGCAAATAATGCTCAAAGAAAAGCAGGTGTAGCCACACTTATATCTGACAATACTGACTTCAAAACAACAAATGTAATAAGAGACAAAGATGGGCATTTCATAATGATAAAGGGACATTATATCAAGAAGACATAATACTTCTTATATATGCACCAAACCAGGGAGCACCAAAATATATAAGGCATCTACTAATGGATCTAAAAACAGTAATGGACCAAAACACAGTCATAATTGGAAAACTCAAAACACCATTGATGGATTTAAATACATCATCTAAACAAAAATTCAATAAAGAAATATCAGCCATAAATGGCACATTAAACCAAATGGACATAATATATAATTATACATTTACAAAATGTTTCATCCCAGAATATCAGATTATACATTCTTTTCCAGTGTGCATGAAACATTCTCAAAAATAAACCATATATTGGCCCAAACAACTTATATCAACAAATTCATGAAAATTGATATTATACCAAGCATGTTCTCTGACCGTAGCTTTGAAATTAGAGTTCAACTGCTAAATGGAAGTAAAGAAACCACAAAAATGTGGAAATTAAACAACATACTTCTAAAAAATAATTGGATCAAAGAAGAAATAAAAGCAGAGATAAAAATTATATACAAATAAATGAGAATGACAACACAACATATCAAAACTTCTGGATGCAGTGAAAGCACTAATAAGAAACAAGTTTATATTATTACAGGCTTATATTAGAAACAGGAGGTCCCAGATAAGCAACCTAACATTGCATCTGAAATTACTAGAAAAAGAAGAACAAAGTCAACCCAAAGTCAACAGAAGAAAGAAAGTAGTAAATATTAGAACAGGAGTGAATAAAGAACAATAACAAAAAAACTATAGAAAATATTAATACAATAATAATCTGGTTCTCTGAAAAGATTAATAAAATTGACAAACCCCTGGCTAAACTCACTAAGGAAAAATAAATGACTCATATCAACAAAATTCAAAATGAAAGAGCAGATATTACCACAGACATCATAAATATACAAAGGTCATACTGGAAAACTATGAAAAATTATATGACACAAAATTAAACAATTTAGGAGGAATGGATAAATTCCTAGAACTATACAATCTTTCTAAACTGAATCACAAACAATAGAAAACGTAAATAGCTCTATAAGCAGAAAGGAAATAGAAATAACTATCAAAAACTTCCCCTAAAATAAAAGTACAGGACCAGATGGCTACAGTAGTAACTTCTACCAAACATTTAAAGAAGATTTGGTATTTATCCTTCTCAAAATCTTCCCAAAAAATAAAAGAAAAAACAATACTTCCTAACACATTTTATGAGGCCAACATAACCTTAATATAAAAACCTGGCAAGTACAACACAGAAAAAGAAAACTACAGACTAATATTTCTTTTTTTTTTTTTTTTTTTTGTATTTTTCTGAAGCTGGAAATGGGAGAGACAGTCAGACAGACTCCTGCATGCGCCCGACCGGGATCCACCCGGCACGCCCACCAGGGGCGACGCTCTGCCCACCAGGGGGCGATGCTCTGCCCCTCCAGGGGGTCGCTCTGCCGTGACCAGAGCCACTCTAGCGCCTGGGGCAGAGGCCAAAGAGCCATCCCCAGCGCCCGGGCCATCTTTGCTCCAATGGAGCCTTGGCTGCGGAAGGGGAAGAGAAAGACAGAGAGGAAGGAGAGGGGGGTGGAGAAGCAAATGGGTGCTTCTCCTATGTGCCCTGGCCGGGAATCGAACCCGGGTCCCCCGCACGCCAGGCTGACGCTCTACCGCTAAGCCAACCGCCCAGGGCCCAGACTAATATTTCTAATAAATACAGGCACAAAAATCCTAAACAAAATACTAGCAAATCATACACAATACATTAAACAAATAATACAACATGATCAAGTAAGATTCATTCCAGGAGCATAGGACAGTTTAACACATGTGAATCAATCAACATAATATAGCATACCAACAACAGCAACAACAAAAATGACAAAAATCACAATTTTCTCAATAGATGCAAAAAAGGCATTTGATAAGATTTAACATTCACTTTTGTTTAAAACACTCAATAAAATGTGTATAGAAGGAAAGTACCTCAACCTAATAAAGGCCATATATGACAATCCACCAGTAAATATCATACTAAATGGTAAAAAATTGAAAGTGTTTCCTCTAAAATCAGGAGCAAGAGAAGGATGTCCACTCTCTTTACACTTATTCAATTTAGTACTGGAAGTCTTAGCCACAGCAATCATGCAAAAGAAAGAAATGAAAGGCATTTATATCGGAAAAGAAGAAGTAAAGGTATTAATTACTTTTTGCAGGTGACATAATCCTCTATTAGAAAACCCCAGAGATTCCACTGAAAAACTATTAGAAACAATAAACCAATACAGTAAAGTAACGAGATACAAAATCAATATACAGAAGTCTACAGCTTTCCTATATGTTAACAATGAAACTTCAGAAAATGAACTGAAAAATATAATTTCTTTTAAAATTATAACAAAAACAAAAATACCTAGAAATAAACTTAACAAAGGATGTAAAGGACCTATATACTAAAACCTACAAAGCATTATTAAAATAAATTGAAAAAGACACAACAAAATGGAATATTTCATATTTATGGATCAGAAGAATCAACATATATAAATGGACATATTATCAAAAACAATAAAAAAATTAACGCAATCCTCTCAAAATCTTTATGTCATTAAAAAAAAAAAAAAAAAACTAGAACAAAAAATCACTAGGTTTGTATGGAACCAGAAAATACTCCAAAGAGCCAAAGCAATTCTGAGAAAAAAGAATAAAGACAGAGGTATCACACTACCTGACTTTAAATTATACTACAGAGCTACAATAATCAAAACAGCATGGCATTGACAGAAAAGTAGACATACTGACCACTGAAATGAAATCAAGACCCGAAATAAAACTACATATATATGGACAAACACTCTTTGACAAAGAAGTCAAAAACACATAATGGGGGAAAAGAAAGCCTCTTCAATAAATGTTGCTGGGAAAATTGGAAAGCCATATGCAAAATAATAAAACTTGAATACACCTTGTCCCTGCACAAAAATTAATTCAAAATAATTCAAAGATATAAATATAAGATTTGAACAATAAATTACATAGAAAAAAGCACAGGTACTAAACTTATGGATATTGGCTGTAGAAAACATTTTATGAATTTGACCCCAAAGACAAGAGAAGAAAAGGCAAACATAAATTAATGAGACTATATCAAACTAAAAAGCTTGTGCACAGAAAAAGAAACCAACAACAAAACAAAAAGACAGCGAATCAAATGGGAGATGATATTTACAAAGAACAGCTTTGATAAGGATTTAATATCCAAAATATATAAAGAACTCACCAAGTTTAGCAACAAACAAGCAAATAATCCCATTAAAATTTGGAAAAGAACCTGAACAGACACTTTTCCCAAGAATATATATAAATGGACAAGAGTATATGAAAAGATGTTCATCTTTGCAGTTATTAGAGAAATGCAAATTAAAATTACAATGAGATACCACCTTACATCTGTTATATTAGCTGTTATGAACAAGAAAGGTAATAAAAAATGTTGGAGAGGCAGTGGAGAAAAAGGAACCTTCATTCACTGCTGGTGGGAATGTAAACTGGTACATTATAAAGTATAATGGTTCTTCAAAAAATTAAGAATATAACTACTATATGACCCAACATTCACTCTATGGAGTATCTACCTCCACCCCCAAAATAAAAAACAACAACATGGAACCCCATGTTCACTGCAGCATTATTCACAGTGGCTAAGTCAAGGAAACAACTGAAGTGTCCCTCAACAGATGATTGGATAAAGATGTGGTATATATATACAATAGAATACTACTTAGCCATTAGAAATGATTACATATTGCCATCATTTAAGACAACTGGATGGACCTTGAGAACATTATACCAAGCAAAATAAGTACAACAGAAAAAGCTAAGAACTAGATGATTTCACACAGAGGTGGAATATAAAACTGAGACTCATGGACATAGATAAAAGTGAAGTGGTTACCAGTGGGGGTTGGTGGGAAAGTAAAGAGGGAGAAATATAGTATACGGTGACAAAAAGTGATTTGACTTTGTGTGATGGGTATACAACATAATCAACAGTTTAACTACTATAGAAATGTTTACTTGAAGCTTATGTATGTACTCTTATTGATTAATATCACCACATTAAATTTAATTTTCTAAATATTATAAGAAGAGAAGGAAATAAGCGTTCCTGTTAAATATGTATCATGTATAATTCAGGCATCCACAACAAAAACCCTTGTATACCATCTAATGAACTTTGCATCACAGGTTGACCCTTAAAAGATGCCTTGTCCTTGTGACTTTCTTTACCTGTCTTTTTTAGAGCTTCTCTTGTACTGTATACCTGTATGGAGTTCCAAGACTGATCAGGTAATGACATCTTCAATGACAAATTTAGAACTCTAGTTTGATTATAATAGTATCTAGATGTTAAATAAATAGCTTCTTAAGATATCTATGAAAATTTTTGTTTGTTCGTTTGGTTGGCTTTTTGTTTGTTTTTTTAAAGTTAGAAAAGGGTAAATAGTAGGACAGATCCTGCATATGCCGTAACCAGGATCCACACGGCAACCTGATCTTAAACCAATGTTCAAATCAGCCAAACTATCCTCGGTGCTTAGGGATGATTCTTGAACCAATAAAACCACTGGCTGTGAGATGGGAAGAGAGAGGAAAGGGAAGAGGGAAGGGAAGAGAAGCAGATGGTTGCTTCTTATTTGTGCCCTGACCAGGAAGGAACACAGAATACCCGCATGCCTTGCCACTGCTCTATTCACTGAACAAACCAGTGAAGGCCGAGAATGTTTTGTTGAATTTTGAACTTTAGAAAGATTAATATTCTTTTGCATGCTTAGTTCCTATGTATTTGAGGGAAAGATTCTACAATATCAAAGTCATGTTCCAAGTTTTCCTTAACTGAATTATGAGAATTTTACTCCAAATCAAATAAAATATCATGTTGAATGATTATGCATTGCTCACATATGAAGTATTTTAATATCAGAAAATATTAGTAAATACTGTATTACAAATATAAACAGAAATTCTATTACCTAGAATGCTACTCATTTGTGGTATACAAATGAATTCTGTATATAAACAAACCTTTGATTTAAAGTACTAAACATAATATATGATTATTTATAATATAAGTGATATGTATTTAGTAATATGTACTTATATAGTTTTTTATACAAATACATTCAACATGATACTCAATGTGGTTGGTGATTCAGGGTTATTAAATAAATTTCAAATATTTTGTTAGAGATTAATATGCCAATGTCTCTTAATTTGAGAAGGACTATTTGCTCCTATTATTTAATGGATAATATATGAATGCACTTTTCAAGTTCCAGAGGCTATATTTTATGCTTATTAAACTTTTTTATGAGTGTTATAACATCTACTGATAATTTTTCTAATTGGAAAGTCTATTCCAGATAATTGAGGTTGTTGGATAAATAAACACTGAATGAGAAAATTCATACATCTAATTATTTGATGCTTAGATAGCTACATATATTATGTAAATAACCTACGGTATTTTTTTTTTTTTTCAAGAAACTTCACAAAGAAATAGAGCTTCATTAGTGAAAATGTCTGCACAAATATCTGTTCAAGATTAATAGGAAAATTTCTTTGGGAAACTTGGTCCAGTTTTTTTTCTAGTTACTATTGGTCATGGCAAAGTTTTTTTGTGTGTGTGACAGAAAAAGAGAGAGAAACAGAAAGAAGGACAGATAGGGACAGACAGACAAGAAAGGAGAGATGAGAAGCATCAATTCTTCGTTGTGGCATCTTAGTTGTTCATTGATTGCTTTCTCATATATGCCCTGACTCAGGAGCTACAGCAGAGTGAGTGACCCCTTTCTCAAGCCTGCCACCTTGGGCTCAAGCCAGTGACCTTGAGCTTCAAACCAGCGGCCTTTGGGCCCAAGCCAGCAACCATGGGGTCATGTCTATGATTCCATGCTTAAGCCAGTGACCCTGTGCTCAAGCTGGTGAGCCCACACTCAAGCTGGTGCCTCAGGGTTTTGAACCTGGATCCTCTGTGTCCCAGTCTGATGCTCTATCCACTGTGCCAGCACCTAGTCAGGTGGTCATGGTAAATTTCTATCCACCTTTCACACCCAGTTAAAGTAATGTTCCCCTGGGGAAAATTTTTATGAAGCACTCTACTTTAAAATATATCAATCTAGCCCTGGCCGGTTGGCTCAGTGGTAGAGCATCAGCCTGGCGTGTGGAAGTCCCGGGTTTGATTCCAGGCCAGGGCACACAGGAGAGGCGCCCATCTTCTTCTCCACCCCTCCCCCTCTCCTTCCTCTCTGTCTCTCTCTTCCCCTCCCACAGCCGAGGCTCCATTGGAGCAAAAGATGGCCCGGGCACTGGGGATGGCTCCTTGGCCTCTGCCCCAGGTGCTAGAGTGGCTCTGGTTGCAACAGAGCGACGCCCCAGATGGGCAGAGCATCGCCCCCTGGTGGGCGTGCCGGGTGGATCCCGGTCGGGCGCATGCGGGAGTCTGACTGCCTCCCCGTTTCCAGCTTCAGAAAAATAAAAATAAAAGAAAATAAAAAAATATATATATATATCAATCTTTCATTACAGTTTCCCAATTATATATTTATATGAGTTGAGTAATCTCTCTCTCCTTTATTAGATCAAAAGCCCCAAGGAAGAGCAACTGTTTTACTCACTATTGTTCATATAGCCTGGGACATAGTCTATTAATGAGTTGGCATTCAATAAACATGCACTGAATGAATGAATGAATAGGTTAGTGGTGGTGGTGGGGGAGAAGGCCTGGAGGAAACATGCTATCTGTATGAAGACATACAGATCTTTGTCTTGATACCAGCCCCTACATTCATTACAAGGTTATTTATTTAAATTGCTTGTATCTCTGTGTTAATATTTCCAGTACTTTAATGTGTAGTGATAATAAATTTAGGTAATTTATGTGCAGGAATCCAGGATTTAATAAGTGCTAAGGAAGATACTTAGTTTAATAGATAAGAATCCATGCTTTAGGGTCAAATCTGAGTTTGTATCATAGCTCTGCACATATAAACTAAATAATTCAGGGGAAATTATTATCCTTGAGACTCAGTTTTCTCATTTTTAAAATGGTGATATTACTATCTACCCAGTAACTTTGAGGATTTATATGCTATATTTTAAATAAAGTGCTTAGCCCAGAGCTTGGCACATGAAAACTGCTGAATACATTCTCCCATGAATTCCAGCACTATGATCTTAACTTAAATTCTACCACATGCCTGTAACTATAAAGTAAGCAATGGTTTCAAAGAAAACTGGTAACACATTGCATATGCATTGTAGAGAGATTAATGTGAAAAGGGTGAAATGATCATGAAATGGCACATGCTTTAAGTGTGAAATCTGAGATAGGAGTTACTAGCACAGTTAATGGTTGCTTTTGAAGTCAAATTTTCCTAGTTCAAATCCAGCTTCTTCACTAAATGATTATAAAATTTAGTCACTCTAAGCCTTAATTTCCTCTTCTGAAGATAAAAATAATATAAATACATAGAGCTTTTTTAAGGGCTAAATGAGCTAATGAATCAAAAGCACTTCATACAGAACCTGGCCCAGGGTAAGAACTGACAAAATCTATGTCAACATATACAGAGCAGAGGGAGTTCACTGAAAACCACCCACAGCCTGACCTGTGGTGGTGCAGTGGATAAAGCATCTACCTGGAATGCTGAGGTCGTTGGTTTGAAAACCTGGGCTTGCCTGGTCAAGGCAGATATGGGAGTTAATGCTTCTTGCTTCTCCCCCCTTTCTCTCTTTCCTCTCTCTCTAAAAATAAAGACATAAAATCTAAAAAATAAATAAATAAAAAGTTAACTATTAAAAAAACCACCTGCACTGCTAATGACTCTGGATTAGAAACTGTGTTCTCTTTCTTGTTGGAAACAAAAATGCTAAAAACAGTAAAGACTGCCTTTTATATTGAATTATGACAGCAGAGCATCCAGTAAGTCTGGCATTTATAATGAAAAGATTTAAGAAATGCTCTCTTTAACATTAAAAAAAATTAAAAAAAGAGACAGTCAAGTATCTGGGAGCTAATGAAGTGAAGATGAGTGAAACTTGTGTGAGAAGTTGGAGGTTGAAATGATGAAGGGTTGAGAAATATAATATAAAAAAGCTAACCTGGTACAACATTAGGATTAAGTTTATATCTTTACAATATTTAAGTAGAAAATAAATGTTTTGATATTTTAAAAAATTTATTTTAAATTCATCATTGCCACCCATTTGGATTATCATAATGAATTAAAAAATATGCAGCTTGACCAGGTGGTGGTGCAGTGGATAGAGTGTTGGATTGGGATGCAGAGGACCCAGGTTCAAAACCCCAAGGTTGCCAGTTTGAACAAGGCTCACCAGCTTGAGCCCAAGGTCGCTGTCTTGAGCAAGGGGTCACTTGGTCTGCTGTATCCCTGATCAAGGCACATATGAGAAAGCAATTAATGAACAACTAAGGTACTGCAAGGAAGAATTGAGGCTTGTCATCTCTCTCCTTTCCTGTCTTTCCCCATCTGTCCCTCTCTCTGTCTCTCTTTCTCTCTCTCTCTGTCACACACAAAAAAATGTGTATAAATATAAACAGTTGTGAATTTAAGTTTTAGCATATCTTACATATAGAAACTCTATTAACTAGAACATGGCTTTACAAAACCATTTTAGAGAACTGTCATTAAAATTCTTTGGATTTTTGTCTTACACTGATTATGAGTTCAGAATTTGAATTTGAATCTGAAATATCTGAGATTGATTCTCATATCCAACATATTACTAGAGAAGGTGCACACATTCTCTGATGTTTATCTTATCTTTAATAATGCATATAAGAAACAGTATATATTTTATAAAACTGCAATCATATAAGAATCAAATGACCTATACATTTAAAGAATTTAGAATAGGGTCTGACATGTACAAGAGCTAAATTAATATACTAGGTGTTATTATTAACTCCAAATGTTTATTCTTTCTTAAGTACAATGAAAGATTCTAAAAGAAAGTGAAAATTTAAGTATTTCAAATAAGCAGCAGAAATGTTTATTGCATGTGTGTTATTTAAATGTGGTTTAAAAAAACATTATAAAAATCAAAAATAAATAGTATTACAACCCTAAAAAATAAATTGCATTACAACCTAATTTTACTGTCTGAATAATATTTTTAGACTTAAATTTATTTTATTTGTTTATAAAAGTTTTAATTATGACATTTTAGAACACATACATATATTTGCATAAATATAACAACTGCAGTTATAAATACAGTTTTGCCACATACTGACGTTCAATTCATAAATATAACAGAGATTGCCAATCACCAAAACATATATCTCTTCTTTATTATCAAACAACTAGACCTTTATTTTTCAGCCTCCCTTCCAAGTAATTTTGACCATGTGACTATTCTAGCCAATAGAATAAAAGTCATATGCACTTCTTGGAAACTCGGATCTTAAAATTTTTTATGTTCTTTCTTCCAGCCTGACTAGGCAATATTTCTGAGTTCATTTTCTGTTATCTCCAACAGGGTTACTCCCTATGTTTTTATGATTTATATGTGTTACTGTCCATCAAAAGATAGAGATTTTGAATAGGATAGTAGTGTTAACAGAGGTTTTTGGGGAAGTAGGAAACAGGAAAAGAGGGCCCTTCTCTGAAGTCAGTGAAAGTAGTAGCCAAGACAATAAAGAGAGCTTGAACACAGTCATCCTGGTACTGATTGGGCTCATTTAGTTATCTAACTAACCCTTGCTCCATTTTACTGTCCTACTATAGTGTGGCAACTCAAATAGCCAGATATGCAACAATAAAGAAACAGATCCAATGACAGCCTTTCACATCTTCTACATCTCACCATCCTTTATGCACTTATACATACATTTAAAGTGGATGGTAGCATTAAATCCAGCAGGATCCTAATCATCATCGATCCCTGGTTATTTGCCAAGTGCTTCTCAGGTTCAGATTGCAGCCGGTACTCTGCACTGGAGCTGCCGGTTGCTCTATAATAGGTGGTGTGTACACATTCCCTCACAGAAAGCCTGACGGGGACAGTGCTATGAGCCCTAGAGGAACACTAGTCACCACACATGATGATGGCAGAGCCCCTTCAGCCTAATTCCATACAATGCTGAATGGGCCCAAATCCCTTCTACTAGCAGTCAGAAACAGTGGTTTGGTCTTTCTTTGAGCAAGATATAATCTTCTATGGTGTAAAGCTATGAGTTTTAAGTTTTTCTCTGTTATAACAGCTAGCATTTTCTAACTAATGCAATCCAATTTTCATGATGGTTTCAATATGTCAGAATCACCAGAATAAAAGTAGCCTGTTAATTCTAAAACAAAATACTTTATTATATAATAGTTGTTTAAAAGTTTCATAGTATTACATATGCATTTTACTTTATGGTAGAAATTTCAATTCTACTTTATAGTTCTATAATATTATTCATTCAGAAGATGTTTTTAGATGAATAACGTATAAAAATAAACAGGTGAATTTAAGGAATTCTAAGATATTAACTAAACTGCAAGTTCATCTACATAATTTGTATATTTATAAGTTAGACTGCTTGGAATGTGAGTCTCATTCAGTGATTCTACAATCCTCTACCCTGACTGAACAAAGAATTCAAGAGGATCATCAGACTCCAACTGAGGACTGCAAGAACATTTGGGCTGGTGATGTATTTTTCCAATTACTGCTTTCAGCATTCACTGTCTATGAACACATTGAAGCCATTTAGGATATATTATTCTAGTAAATGAGCAGACTGTTCATACACATTAAATTCCTGTTCCTGTGTAGATTGCGAAATGCAATACCTTTATCTATTTCATGCTGGAATTAAAAATCCATATCACAAATTCTTAGAAAATAAACCATTATCCTTCCCGGAAAATATAAATTAGAAGAAGTATATATATCCTCAGAAAAGTACTAAATTATATCCACTGTTTTTCTGGGCAATATAGCTAAGATTAATTTATTCAGCAACATATAGCTGTACTGACATATTTTTAACATTTAAATTAGTGGAATTAAAGAAGGTAAAAGTTCCAGGGTAGTGGAAGAATGAAGAAAGTATTTGTCTGTGAGCTGAGAGGACAGGATAAAGTTGGTGGTGGGGCTGTCAGAGTAAATAAATAGGTTTTAACCAAAACCAAAAGATTATTCTTCCAGTTTTCTTAATATGTTTATATGACAAGATGTTATGCGGTTTTTTAAATATGAAATATCTACTACAATTATTAATACTTAGATAGTATGCTACTTCTCTGAAAAGGATTCTTTCTAAACATTTCTTTCTGTGGCAGCTGAAAAATGAATTCAATAACAGAAAAAAAGAAAGAATTTTAGGCAGGTGTGGCTTTAATTGACACAAAAGCTACCTGGCTATACTAGGCTTATCTCGATGGGAAAGGAAATCCAGAAGATTTTTACAATAAGTATTCAAATGTTTGGGCCAAGTTGTATTTGAGATATTCTATATATAGTTGGGAGCCTAACAGCAGAACAATAGGACAATATAATATATTATCATGTCTTTATGTTGCATTGTGTGAGACGAATTGCATGAATTACTCTAGCTCAGACTATGAGTCTGGGGGTTAGGAATAACTCTTATCTCATGTAGATATACCATCCCTCTATTGTTGGACATTTAATTTGCCTTCAAATTTTTCCAGCATTAAAATATATTCTCTTAACAATGTTTAAGGCTTCTTTCACGTTAGATTATTTTGAGAGTCAATTCTCAAATTATTCCTTTTGTAAAGAGAAAAAAAACCCAAGTAAATGTTTAGAATTTCAAGAGCGATAGTGGTGTATAATGAATAGTAATGACACTAGGGAATGTGGATGGGAAAGAGTCTCACTCAGAATGAGTCAACATTATGACAAGAGGACAGGGAACATTCTAAGAAGTCCACCCTGACATACTGACAGAGCTCAGAGTCCGATTAGGGTTTGGTAGCATAGGCCTTGAGAACTGTATTGAAAAGAAGCAAAATAGGAACAGATATCTGTCACACATACAGTTTTCACAGAAACAAAGTTAAAATGGAAACAAAAGAAAAACCAGATTTTACAATTTATTTTGTGCATTTTAATGTGGTTCTAAATATTATATTCTTTGAGGCCAAAACCTGTTCTTTTTATCAAGCCAGAATACTTCAGAATAAAGCCATTATCTGGTAGAGAGTTTTAGATAGATAGATAGATAGATAGATAGATAGATAGATAGATAGATAGATATACAAATACATATATATATATATATGGTTTAAATAGTCTTTTTCAGGATGACTCGTCAAACTTTAGTTATAAAATCTCTAAGTGTTTCTAATCAAATTATGTCAAAGGAATGAAACAGACTTATGTTATTAAATTTAAAATATTATTCTATGTTATTTAGTGTAAATTAACTATTTACTTAGTCAAAGACTATGGAAATTCCTAACAGATATCAAAATACAAAATTTATATAAATTAGGTATCATAAAGTAAATTCCTTATAGCATATAATATGGTATAAAATTACATGTAATAATATTAAAAATTAAATGTTGTAAAAAATGAACAAGGAGTTACAAAGAAACAGCAGAGACTCTCTTTTATTTCTGATTTGTCAATATTTGCCTCACAAGTAGGTAAAGGTTCTGTCAAGTTCATAAAGGTATCCAAGGAATTAAATCCTAGACTAATGGTTGCTCTAACCCTGTTGTTCAGTATCAAAAAAGCCATTTTTTATTTTTTTTTGAGGAGTGTGCCCATCAGCTGCTTAAAGAGCCCTATGACACTCACCTGAGCTAAAACTGAGGAAGAGTTACAGAATTTATTTCCCATAACAAAATTGAATAAAATGACTCTCATCTGAAATGTGCAAAAAGGTAAATAAATTTTATTAATTTCCAGGTACAGAATTAAGATCAATGTCTTAAATTAGGTAGGGTTTTGGTGGGTAGAGTGATGAAGGGAAAATTATAATAACATTTATGAGATTCTGAATAGCTATCTTGAATGAAATAATAAAGACAAAAGCCTTAGGGAGATTAAATTCTGTCTTTCTCCCCTACACATACACACAAATGTTCATGGTAATAATTTCTTTCTTTACACAATTGCTATAAATTTATAGATTCATATTGAAAATTGATTATAGAGAAAGTTTTATTTCACACTAAAAATGGTGAAGTAGACAAAGGTCCTGGGTATCTACATTACTATCTCTTTCAAATACCCCACTTAACCAGTGGGGTATTTTTATATTACTTCTGGCTTCTAAGAATCTAAAAGGACATTTTTTCAAGTACTGTACCATTCATTAACAATAACTGTCATGCAAACTTACTACCCAGTAATCCTCAGACTTTACTATATGGCAGTCAATACATATTATGAACTAATTTAAATTGAGAGGAAAATGACTATTTAACTTTAAAAAGCAACTAAACTAATGAGTACCCAATTTTCACAAGAAAATATGCCAGGTCTTTGAAGAATTAAAGATAAAACTGTGCTCAAGAATCCCATATTTCAAACAATACAAGAGTGAATATGACCAATACCATAACATAGGGAATAAGAAATGTCATAGAGAAACATAGGAAAGAAAAAATGTCAAAGAAAGCTAGATAAGTTTCAACAAAGAACATTATTAAAAGTTTCATGGAAGAAGTAAAAAATAAGAAGACACATATTATTTAAGCATGAAGAAAGAAATCATGTGGGAATGTGGGACTAAAGCAGCAGGTGAATACTAGTTAAGATCATACAGAGCCTGAATAATATGCTCAATGTTTTCTCAATGAGTTTGTAAACAGAGAGCCAGATAAGAGATGGCCCAGTAAAGGCTGGATGCCGTGCAGCCCTAGGACAATGGAAGAATAGCCTGAATCTCCTGGAAGCCCTCTAATTAAAATACATCCATATGTTAATTATATGTAAGATTTATTTCTTACTTTTATCTTTCTCTTCATTCCAACCCTGCTATTATACCAACTTCAAATTGCACCAATGCAGTTACCCTATCATGTCCTGAATACTCACCTCATATTTTCTTGATATTTTCCCTTCTTCCCTTTATCACAGCCATACTTAGCCATCTCTCTGAAATATTTACCCTTAGAGAATAACCTCGGGTAACACTCCCATCCACTAATTTCTACTAAATATCCTTACTTTTATCAGAACCTCCATTTGTTCCTAAGCTATAAACCTAATTTTATTTCTTTTTTGATGTAGGCTATACAGCTATCTCAGTAACACTTTTACCAGTTTACTTAAACCGCATGCCCTTGTCCTTTGTTATAGTTTTTCAGACAATCTGCAAACAAATTAGTTCAAACTCTTTCTTTACTCCCCCTCCTGAGATATCTGGTGCTGTTAAAAAAATTAAATACTCTGCTAATTGGTAGAGTTATAAGTTTATGATCCCCACCCTCTGCTGGGCTTCAACATTGTTCTGTATCCATTTAGTTAAAACATTCATTTCTCCAAAACAGCTGTGCCAATCCCACATCACTCTTCAGTCTTCCTATTGACTCTTACCCTTCCACCTCAGCAGACAACTTATCCTCAGCTATACAGAAAACAGTGAAAACCATCAGTTTAGAGAACTCTTAAACTTTCATTTGTCCCACCTTTAAATTTAGGGTTAATTATCTCCCTGCTATCATGAGGGAGTAGGAGTCTAGGCATATCAATGTTAATTTCACTCTTCTCATTGGAGAGCACACACCTCCATTCCTACCCATTTGTATCCTCAAACTCTTCTCTTTTAGCATTTTTGTTTCCATAACCAACATATCCAACACTAAATGTTCCTAAATTAACTTCCCTTCCCTGATAGATCCACATATCTTCTCTTTCCTGGCTTCCTGCTCGGAAGATTTACCAGCAGAAATTACCTCCTCCCCATTCACTCCCTAGCTAATGTGTCTTCTGTCCTGGTTACCAACTGCAGTTGCTCTCACCAAATTCATCATTGTCCGAAATCTGCTCAACCATTTCAGTCCCTCTCCTTTTTGACTTCTCATTGGAATCCGGATAGTCCTTCTCTGTTCAGCCACTCCAGTCCCTCCTTCCAATGCTTCTCTTCACTCTATCCTGCCTTTCTCTCACTCTCTTTTCCTTTTACATTTTGCTTTTATTAATCATTCCTTTTCTCATTTTTGCATTTCCTGGGAAATCTCCTCTGCTTTAAAAACTGTGTGTTAAAATTTACATTTTCATATCTAACAGTGACTGCTCCAGCAAGCTTCACTTTCACAGGTTAGGGAACATCTCAGGAATCATGGTATCAATCTCAGTGTTCTCCAGTTCAAAAATTAATTTTGTTAATTGCATAAATTTAGACTTAATTAAACATATTTAAGGCCTGGCTTCATCTATTCAAACACCTCATCTTTATTCATTGTGGACACAAAAAAAGAAGGGAAAGAAAAAGACCAAAAAAGAAGGGGCCACATACTAAAGCTGACAAGCTCAGGGGAGGTCTGCCTGGTGGTCTCACAAACACAGAGACATCAAGTAACCCTAAAGGATGGCCTGATAATTAAAACAGTCTAACTTAAAAGCAGTTCATGGCAGGTAGTCATGTCCTAGGGTGGTATTTTTACTTAAGAGACATTAGTGCTTACCTTAGTTGAGTCTGTCTATTGTCTTTTTGCATATACAATAACATACCTTTAAAATCTAGGATAACATGCCTTCGAAATGTGAGAGTAATCTTCTCTACAGGGCACAATCTCTCATTTGAGCAGAGACCACAGAACTGCTTATTGTTGTTATTGTGTTAATTGTTTACTACCCTATAACTACCAATGTAAAAGAAATATGGACATAGTCTCTATATACATTTTACATTTTATCTAATCTTAGAGATTTCCTCACTTTACTTTCTCCCACCTCCCTAATCTATCACCAATAGATTTCATGTAAGCGCCCTCCATGTTTCCCCCTTTGATCTTTATATATAAAATAAGCAGTAAAACTACCATTTTTCCCGAGCGTTTACCTGATCCATTGAGATCTTGCTTCCCATCAGTGGTTGACAGTTTGGATCAAATAAACTTATAAAAAAAGTCTTACAGGTTTAGACATTTCTTACATTGACACCATAATAATTTTCACTCTTTGTCATAGACTCATCTTATGCCTCAGCCACAACAATGTCTAATGTTATGTTATACACAGACCTTCAAAGTTATTTTTTCTTTTTTTTTTTTTTTTTCCATTTTTCTGAAGCTGGAAACGGGGAGAGACAGTCAGACAGACTCCCGCATGCGCCCGACCGGGATCCACCCAGCACACCCACCATGGGGCAACGCTCTGCCCACCAGGGGGTGATAATCTGCCCATCCTGGGCGTCGCCATGTTGCGACCAGAGCCACTCTAGCGCCTGAGGCAGAGGCCACAGAGCCATCCCCAGCGCCCGGGCCATCTTTGCTCCAGTGGAGCCTTGGCTGCGGGAGGGGAAGAGAGAGACATAGAGAGGAAAGTGCGGTGGAGGGGTGGAGAAGCAAATGGGCGCTTCTCCTGTGTGCCCTGGCCGGGAATCGAACCTGGGTCCTCCGCACGCTAGGCCGACGCTCTACCGCTGAGCCAACCGGCCAGGGCCTCAAAGTTATTTTTTCAATCCATGCCTTTGTTCAAGTTTCTTATTTTACTCTTTCTCTCATCCTTCAAGGCTCATTGCAGAGATCTTTCCTGTAAGCCTTTATAAATTCTTTCATGCTTCACTGTTTTTAAAATGATGTTTTATTGAGCTCTGCCACCAGTTTAAAATTTTATGAATTCCTTGAGTAAAGCACCTCTCTCTCTCTCTCTCTCTCTCTCTCTCTCTATATATATATATATATATATATATATATATATATATAGTCTCTTTTCCCTAAAATTCCCTGCCAAAATTCTTTAGAACCCCAGCATGTAAAAACATCCTGTTACTAGAGTACTAAATATACAGTCACATAATTATAATTCAAGAAATATATGTGGAAAGAACATATTTGACCTTATTGAGATCTGAATGTATTATAGAAAAACCTTCAAAGATAACTTTTCAAGGACAATTTTTTTTTTTTTTTTTTTTTTTTTTTTTTGCCATTCTATATTTGAAGGCATCAAAATTACAACAAAGAACAGAATCTCTGTGGTCACTTCATTAATGTTATGTGCTTTATCTTGTGTGCCTTTACATGCAAAATACATTAATAAGTATAAGGTTTTATAATACAATCTGATTGTTTCTGTGGAATACAACTTAGACCTTATGGAAGGACCCATTAGAGAGTCACATCTCAGCATGAAGGCTTGCTTTTTGCAATGAGCTCATAACTGAGTCCTGAGAAGGTAGATTATTGTCTGTTAAGCTGAACAGATTTCTTTTCACCATGTCTAACTTTGAGAGCTCATTAAAAAAGCAAGAGTTTATTAATTAAGTGTAAAACATTTTAATATTATACAATTAACATGTTAAACAGAACCACTGTAATATATATATACATATATATATATATATATATAAACATAGATATATTAAAAAAATAAGAAAATCTTCATGAGGAGAAACAATAAAAGCCAAATAGCCTAAACATGATAAATTTTACTCTAATGGGAAGGTACCAATAACTATGAGATATTCTCCCTGCTTTCATTGAGTTTATGACCTATTTAGACAAGCAAACTATGTGTGAAAAATGAGATAATAACAAAACTTTTAAAAAGTCCAAAGACCTACAAAAGAAATACTCTAAGTCAGTTCATTTTTAATGATAAAATAAATTTATGCAAGCAATAATTTTTACAGAAATTCATGGAAGTACAAAAAAAAATCCCTTCATTTGGAATACTGAGAGGTTTTCTAGACTAAATCATTTGAAATCTGATCATTTTTGTTTGACATCAAGAAAGACTGAGCTGTGTCTAGGACTGAATCTATATAATTATGAAAATTTCTGTTTATACTGTTTTCTTACAAATATCAAAATTATATTGATCTTTGTTTAGCCATTTCCACCATAAATTAGAAATAATGCAGATAAAAATTCAGTCAGTGATATATTTTTCCTATGCTACTGAAGACAGTCTTAAGGAGAGAGTAGACTTTCCTAACAGTGTCATTCCTGTGGTGAAAGGTGACATATCAGGCAAATCAAAGTTGAAACACAATTACAAATGCTTCTGAAATAGCAAATGTTAAGGACAGGACTATCTCTATTTCAGTGCCCTTTGAAGGGCACTAGATATCAACCCTGGGGAGAGCACTGTGGCTGTGAGGTGGCCTGTGTGCTGCTGCTATCTTCTCCTCTAGCCAGGAACTTTCCTATCACTGCTTGCCAATACTGAGATAAGAAATTCAACCTCTTCTCTGCTCTGCAGGCAAATGCAATAATGATATATATCGCTTTGGGCTAAAACCAACCCAGCCAGGGAGCTCGGACAACATCTACAGTCTGCTGTCACAGGACTTTAAGTCTGTAGTTCTTAACCAGAGGTAGCTATGCGAATCAACTGAGGAACTTTTAAAAAATACTGAAGTTTTGGTCCCCTTTCAAATAATTAATTCAGTCTCTGGCAGTGGTCTTCAGTATTACTGTTTTGAAAGTTCTCCAGATGACTCTGTTTTATCCCAAGATATATTAAACAATATAATAGACCAGTGCTTTTCGTATTTTGATGTACCTATCAATGACCTATAGATTTTGTTGAAGTGCAGCTTCTCATTCACTGAGTCTGGGCTAAGACTTGAGACTGCATTTCTGGTATGTTACAGGTGATGCTGCTGTTGTTGATCTAAGACCCCCACTTTGGTGTACAATATCAGTTTAGACTTCCTTTTAAAATCAACATTGTTTTAACAGATTTTAAAAATCTAGAATCTCAGATTATCCCCTTAAGAGATTCTAATTCTTTCTGTGAAGTGTCTTCTACAAATCTGGAAGTTAGAAAAAAATTCAGATAATAGGGGTATTATTGTGCAACCTTGGTTTGTATATTAGAACCTCCTGTCTCAAAGTGTTCAGGGGCAATACTAACGACTTTGAGAACAACCACTTGGAGGAAGTGCTCCCTCTCAGAAGTGGTAATGTTCTTTCATATGGATTATGAATGATAGATGGCAAGCTTGGCCAGTGTAAGAACAGAATTGTTGAACTTGATCAGGGCTGGTTTCTCCCACAGTATTTCAAACACCATCCTTTTCATTAAAGCAGCCCTGTCGGGTCAGTGGATTAGATAGAAAATACTGTCCCCCTTCCCTCATTAGAGACCTACACAAGTAATCTCCCAAAGATGGGCCAATCTTAACATGGCCCCATTTCCTCTGTAATAAAGAGAAGATTTCATAATAAATAAGCAGGAATGAGCCACACAAAAGAATAGTCTTAAAAATTAGATTTTAGGTTGATAAAAATAATTTTATTTTATACTCCTATTAGAGATATTATTAAATAAGCAGAAGATTTAGCTTAAAAAAAATGTCATAAGGAGAAATGAAGAAAAAGATCAGAAGCCCCCCTAAAGCAAGAACAACCATGAAACCCTTGTTAAAACAGAATACGTTAGTTTGTTTTTCCTAATGACACTGGTAATAGAATGCAAATAGCCTTCTTTATTGGTATTTCAAGCATGTGCACATGTGAATATATATGCAGAAATAAATGCATACACAAGAAGAAGACACATAAAGGCTAATTTTACTCCTTTACATAATTGCTGACATATCAGAGTTTAGATCTAATTCTAGATCTGTGACCCTGGGCCTTAGGTTTCCATCTGTATAATAAAGCTGTTGGCCTGCATATCAGCAACTGCTTCTGGAATACTTATTATGCCAACTACTTGGTTAAGTCCTTGGCAAATCATTAATCCTCTTTATACCCCTATGGGTGACAGTATGTTGCACCTGTTTTTGCAGATAAGAAAAGGGAAGGCACAGAGAAATGTTTCTCATAATTTTGTAAATTACATTAGGATTGTCCTAATTTCTACCTTCTCTGTCAGGCTATTACAGGGGGAAGACAGAAGCCAGTTCATTAGTAGGTAACAGTAAGTGCTTAGGAATCAGCACAAGATTGAAATCATAACTTACTCTTAAATTGCCATGCAGTCTAAACACAGTATATAACCTCTCTGAGCTTCAGTTTTCCCATTTGTTAATATTTTTTCCATATGAGTCTTGTTGAGGATTAAACAATAGAACAAAGTTATTCTTTTAGTGCAGGGGTCAAGAAACTTTTTGGCTGAGAGAGCCATGTACGCCACATATTTTAAAATGTAATTCCATGAGAGCCATACAACAACCCATGTACCTTACGCATTATTCAATTAAAATTTGGTGTTGTCCCGGAGGACAGCTGTGATTGGCTCCAGCCACCCGCAACCATGAACATGAGCGGTAGGAAATGAATGAATTGTAATACATAAGAATGTTTTATATTTTTAATGTTATTATTATTTTTTATTAAAGATTTGTCTGCGAGCCAGATGCAGCCATCAAAAGAGCCACATCTGGTTCCCAACCCCTGTTTTAGTGGATGCCTAGTGAATAGACTGTGTTGATAATGTACCAGGCATACTCTAGGTGCTGGTGGTAAATTGCTACAAAATGATCTTCAGGGCGATGTGCCTTCCTAAATTCAGACTCTGAATTGTCTCCTCATACACTGAATCTGGACAGGCCTTAGAACTTCTTTTGACCAACAGCATGCAGTAGAAGCATAAAGTAGAAGTGACAGGAAACATTGTAGGATGAATGACACAAAAAAAGAGGAGGCCCCAGGTACCCTCCAGTCATTCCAATAATTCACACTTGGGCACCAGACATGTGACAGATACATTGGCAGCTAACAACGACAACAATAAAAAACATATAATGAAAGTCAATCAATAATACAGAGAACAAAGAAAGTCAACCAGGTGTGTCCAGCCCAGACTGCAGAAAGAAACAGGACCAGGTAAGTGGCTGTTGTTTTAAGCTGCTATGTTTTGGGTGGCTTGTTACAGAGCAATACTTTCCTGATACAGCTAACATTACATTTATGCTTTTATGATTCTAGATGTCAAGATCTGAAGTATGGGGGTCATTCAGTATTTTCAAGTATCTTTATGGATTCTGACTAAAATTCTTTCTTCTCTTGAGAAATTTTTTGGTTATGTCTCTTAAGAAAATATGCTGAATATAGCAAAGGGTCATATAGAATTAGATGATAGATAGATAGATAGATAGATAGATAGATAGATAGATAGATAGATAGATAGATGATAGAAGCTATAAGTTTGAGACTTGGTAATGATAAAGAAAAGGAATATTCTAAAGGGGAAGTTCATATGAATATACATTTCAATAGATATTTACTGAACTTAATAGAGATTTACTGGCTATCCATCATCCATTCCATCTTCTTTCTGCAACAGTATCATAATCTCCTATTTGGGAATACTCCTCATCAATGGGAAAGTGTGGGCCAGGAGCTGATAACTACTAGTTCTCCTGCCTCTTTTACCGGAGATGACTCTTCATACAGAGACTAACATATGCGTCTTCCTAGAATTTGAGTTTGTAATACAGACTGAGGACAAGATTATAAGCATTAATTTCACTTGTGTTATGTGAAGTGAAACTGTGAAGCAATTCTAGGCATCAAAATGCCTGATTTTATGTCAATTGCTTCAGCCTTCCCTGCTATCCTCAGATCTAGCCCAGCCCTGGGTGTGTGCCGTAGCCTCCTCCTTATCCATGAAGGATATGTTCCAAGAGCCCCAGTGGGTAGTTGAAGTGGCAGACAAGACTGGACTGTGTATATACTAAATTTTTGGTTATACATATATACCTATGATACAGTTTAATTTATAAATCAGGCACATTAAAAGATAAAAAGCAATAATAATGAAATGGAACAAATACAACAATATATTGTAATAAGTTATGTGAATGTGGTCTCTCTCTCATTGTACTGTACTAACCCAATTTGAGGCACAACAGCAAAACTAGCACAAAATTTTATTTTTCACCATTTCACAGAAATATTTGTTCTTTTTTTTCCCCTTTTTTTCGAAGTTGGAAACGGGGAGGCAGTCAGACAGACTCTCGCATGCGCCCCACCAGGATCCACCTGGCATGCCCACCAGGGGGCGATGCTCCGCCCATCTGGGGCATCGTTCTGTTGCAACCAGAGCCATTCTAGCACCTGAGGCAGAGGCCACAGAGCCATCCTGAGCACCAGGGCCAACTCTACTCCAATGGAGCCTTGGCTGCGGGAGGGGAAAGAGAGAGACAGAGAGGAAAAAGAGGGGGAGGGGTGGAGAAGCAGATGGGCGCCTCTCCTGTGTGCTCTGGCCGGGAATTGAACCCGGGACTCCCGCACACCAGGCCGACACTCTACCACTGAGCCAACCAGCCAGGGCAAATATTTGTTGTTGTTTTTTTTTCAATTTTTTTAAAATTTTTTATTTATTCATTTTAGAGAGGAGAGAGAGAGAGGAGAGACAGAGAGAGAAAAGTGGGGGAGGAGCTGGAAGCATCAACTTCCATATGTGCCTTGACCAGGCAAGCCCACGGTTTTGAACTGGCGACCTCAGCATTTCCAGGTCCACGCTTTATCCACTGCGCCACCACAGATCAGGCTGAAATATTTGTTCTTACCGTAAATCTTAGCACCCTCAATATACAGTGTTTTGTTCTTTCTTAATTAAGTTGTGAACTTTCTCCTTTTTATTTAAATCACTTTCTGGCTTCTCTCTGGCATGTTCAAATTGCCAGTATCACTGCTCTCGCACTTTGGGGCCATTATTTAGTAAAATAAGGGTCGCTTGAACAAAAGCACTGTGATATTGCAACAATTTGGTTACCAAGATAGCTACTAGGTGACTAACAGACAGGTAACGTATGTAGCATGGATATGCTGGACAAAGGGATGATTCATGTCCCAGGCAGGACAGAGTGGACAACATAAGATTCCATCATACTACTCAGAATGGCTCAAAATTTAAAACTAACGAATTGATGAATTCTGGAATTTTCAATTAAAAATTTTCAAGCATAAGGAGGACTACTGTACTTCAAATTTATACTCTCTCTCACACATACACATTCTCTCTTTCTCAATGCCAGTAATAAACCAATTTAATACACAAATTCATTTGAATGTTTTTTAAAAGTCTGATAATCTTTGCCCTGGCTGGTTGGCTCAGCGGTAGAGCATCGGCCTGGCGTGCAGGGGACCCGGGTTCGATTCCCGGCCAGGGCACACAGGAGAAGCGCCCATTTGCTTCTCCACCCCCCCCCTCCTTCCTCTCTGTCTCTCTCTTCCCCTCCTGCAGGCAAGGCTCCATTGGAGCAAAGATGGCCCGGGCGCTGGGGATGGCTCCTTGGCCTCTGCCCCAGGAGCTAGAGTGGCTCTGGTCGCTCGCGGCAGAGCGACACCCCCGAGGGGCAGAGCATCGCCCCCTGGTGGGCAGAGCGTCGCCCCTGGTGGGCGTGCCGGGTGGATCCCGGTCGGGCGCATGCGGGAATCTGTCTGACTGTCTATCCCCGTTTCCAGCTTCAGAAAAATACAAAAAAAAAAAAAAGTCTGATAATCTTTGATATCAGCAATTTATAACTAAACCTTGACATCCAGATGAACTAAAGGCCTAATATATGTAAACTTCTCATAGAACATGCTATTTATGAGACTCTATGATGTTTTCAAGCATCAGAACTCTTTGATTAAAAATAAGACTGGGCCCTGGCCGGTTGGCTCAGTGGTAGAGCATCGGCCTGTCCTGCAGAAGTCCCGGGTTCGATTCCCAGCCAGGGCACACAGGAGAAGCACCCATCTGCTTCTCCACCCCTCCCTGTCTCCTTCCTCTCTGTCTCTCTCTTCCCCTCCCGCAGTGAGGCTCCATTGGAGCAAAGATGGCCCCGGGCGCTGGGGATGGCTCCTTGGCCTCTGCCCCAGGAGCTAGAGTGGCTCTGGTCGCGACAGAGCGATGCCCCGGAGGGGCAGAGCATCGCCCCCTGGTGGGCAGAGCGTCCCCCCTGGTGGGCGTGCCAGGTGGATCCCGGTCGGGCACATGTGGGAGTCTGTCTGACTGTCTATCCCGTTTCCAGCTTCAGAAAAATACAAAAATAATAATAATAATAATAATAAGACTGAAGCACAAATCGCGAGAGTAGCCTAATCCTCTAACATAATTTGACAAGAGAAAATTACTACAACAAAGCAAAACCACTGAATAGTAATCTCACTTATGAACATATAAGAAAATATCCTTTAAAATGATCAAATTATACAAATATTGTAAAAAATAATAGACTACAATAAAATTTTATTTATTCCTAGAATGCACAGGAGGTAAAAATTAGGAAATTTAATATTATATCACATTAAAAAGTCAACAAACATTTGGCACATTCAGAATATTCATTAAAAAATAGGTATTTTCAGTAGAGTAGTTATTTTTGATAATAAAAAGTAACTTCTGTTGTTTAAAAATTTTATTTAACCAAAATTAATAACTTAATTAACATGATAAGAAATAACTATTTGAAATCAAAAGCCAACGTTATACTTAAGCACCATGTTTCAAATTATTTTTGTCAATGTAAATACATCCTAGCTATCAAATATGTCTATGTTGTAATAGTTTTGGAAATGGTTTTAACAAATGATTTTCTATAGCAGTATTTTTCATATTATTTAATGTCAAGTGTGTTTGTTGGAGTCACAAAAAGCATATAGAATTAAGTGTGTCTAAAGTTTATTTTTTTCCTTTTTCTTTTTTTAATTAATTTTAATGGGGTGACATTAATCAATCAGGGTACATAAGTTCAGAGAAAACATCTCCAGGTTATTTTGACATTTGATTATGTTGCATAACCATCACCCTAAGTCATATAGTCTTCTGTCACCTTCTATCTGGTTTTCTTTGTGTCCCTCCTCTCCCCCCACCCCCTCCCTTTTTCTCCCTACCTCAGGTAACCACCATACTCTTGTTCATGTCCATGAGTCTCATTTTTATGTCCCAACTATGTATGGAATCATATAGTTCTTAGTTTTTTCTGATTTACTTATTTCACTCAGTATAATGTTAGCAAGTTCCATTCATGTTGTAGTAAACGATCCGATGTCATCATTTCTTATGGCTGAGTAGGTAGTATTCCATAGTATATATGTACCACTTATTCTTTATTCAGTCATCTATTGAAGGGTGTTTTGGTTGTTTCCATGTCTTGGTCACTGTGAACAATGCTGCAGTGAAGATGGGGCTGCATGTATCTTATGTGCCAGTGTTTTTGAGTTCTATGTTGTAATAGTTGTAATCCCAGTAGAGGGATTGCTGGGTTACATGGTAGTTCTATTTTTAATTTTTTGAGGAACCACCATACTTTCTTCCATAATGGTTGTACTACTTTACATTCCCACCATGAGTGGATGAGGGTTCCTTTTTCTCCACAGCCTCTCCAACACTTGTTATTACCTGTCTTGTTGATAATAGCTAATCTAACAGGTGTGAAGTGGTAACTCATTGTAGTTTTGATTTGCATTTCTCTAATAGCTAATGAAGATGAGCATTTTTTTTTATATATCTGTTGGCCATTTGTATTTCTTCCTGGGAGAAGTGTCTGTTCATGTCCTCTTTCCATTTTTTTATTGGATTATTTGCTGTTGAGTTTTATGAGTTCTTTGCATATTTTGGACATTAGGCCCTTATCTGAGCTGTTGTTTGAAAATATCATTTCCCATATAGTTGGCTGTCTGTTTGTTTTGTTGTCAGTTCCTTCTGCTGTGCAAAAGCTTTAGTCTGAGGTATTCCCATTCATTTATCTTTGCCTTCACTTCTCTGGCCTTTGGAGTCAAATTTATAAAGTGCTCTTTGTAACCAAGGTCCATGAGTTTAGTATCTATGTATTCTTCTATGTACTTTATTTTTTCGGGTCTTATATTTAGGTCTTTGATCCATTTTGAATTAATTTTAGTACAAGGGGACAAACTGTAGTTGAGTTTCATTCTTTTGCATGTGGCTTTCCAGTTTTCCCAGCACCATTTGTTGAAGAGCCTTTTTTTTCTCCATTGTGTGTTGTTGGCCCCTTTATCAAAAATTATTTGACCATATACATGTGGTTTTATTTCTGGGCTTTCTATTCTGTTCCATTGGTCTGAGTGTCTATTTTTCTGCCAATACCAAGCTGTTTTGATTATCATGGCTCTATAATATAGTTTGAAGTCAGGTATTGTAATGCCCCAGCTTTGTTCTTTTTCCTTAGGATTGCTCTGACTATTTGGGGATTTTTATAATTCCATATAAATCTGATGATTTTTGTTCCATTTCTTAAAAAATGACATTGGAATTTTGATGAGAATTGCATTAAGTTTGTATATCGCTTTGAGTAATCACTATATTTTTCCTATCCTAGATCAAGAAATATTTTTCCATTTCATTATATCTTTTTTAATTTCCCTTAACAATGCTTTGTAATTTTCATTTTATAGGTTCTTGACATTCTTCGTTATAGTTATTCCTAGGCATTTTATTTTTTTTGTTGCAACCATGAAGGGGATTGTCTATTTGAGCTTGTTTTCTGATGTTTCATTGTTGGCATATAGGAAGGCAATGGACTTTTGTATATTAATTTTGTATCCTGCAACCTTACTGTATTGGTTTATTGTTTCTAGTTATTTTTTATTGATGACTATATTTTTACACCACTGAGACACTTTGGGCACTAGTTTTTTAAAAATATATATTAAAACAAATTTAATAGTTAATGTATCCTTATTAAATTCAGGAAAAAATAAAAATGTCCAATTATACCACTATTATAAACATTTTACTATTATTCTTAGGAAATAAAACATATTGTAAAGAATAGATAATATTTGTCTCAATTTTTTAAAATAGTTTTCTAAAGAAAACACAAGAATATCAACCAGTTATTTGAAAAAGAACAAATTTTATAACAAAAAGAAGTTATAAATGAGTAGACATTATAAAAATCTATACATTTGTTACAACATCAAAAATGTAAATTTTGAAGGAAACATAAAGATATCAGAAAAAATAAATCAAGGTAATTTTTTTCAGATATTTGCTTTCTAATTATGAACAGCCTACTACAGTAATTAAAAAAGTTATAAAAGTCTAATAGTGCAGGTTTTTTTTTCAGTAGAGGATGGAAAGTCAGAATAGAATGCCCATAACAAATTCAATATGTTATATAATTAAGTACATAATAAAAATGACACTTCAAATAAAAAATAAGAGAATAACTTACTCAATAAATTGGGTTGACACAATTTAAGTAACAGCTCTGCATTATACCTACACATAGATAAATTTCAAAGGAATTTTAGATCAAAAGGAGAGCAAATAAAAGAACTTGAGAAATATATTGTTAAATATTAATTCTTGGAGTTGAATTTGTCTTTCTAAGCAAGGATCCAATTTATTAAAAAAAAAAAAAAAAAAAAAAAAAAGAAGTCTGGTTGAGGGTCCATAATCGTGAAAGCTATCTGAATAACTGCAGATTTTAAGAAAAGGTAACACATTGATCATAAAATAGTTTCATAAATCAATAAGAAAAAGGTATTTCAACAGAAATATTGGCAAAAATATAGATAATGTATCCATACAAGAGTGCACACAATCAACACACGAACAAATGAAAACATTAAAATTGTCAATTAAATAATTTAGAACACTCAACCTCAGTTCAATACTGAGAAGTGCAGATGAAAATAAACCCTTAGCACCGGCCTGGTAATTCCGTTGGTTAGAACATCATAGCAATTTGCCAACGTTGTGGTTTGGATCCCCTGTCAATGCACGTACAAGAGTCAGCCAATGAATGCATAAATAAGTGGAACGACATATTTATGTTTCTCTCTCTCGTTCTCTTTCTTACTCGCTCTCAAATCAATAAATAAAAATTAAAAAATAAACTCTTTTCTCTCATCAAATTGAGAAAGATACATATAATAATCATACACAATATTGGTTAAAGTACAGGCATGTTATTAAAAATTCAACATTTTATAGCAAAAGACAAACTGACTTTTAAATAATTTCTAAGAGGCAAATTTGCAATAAAAACCTAAAAATAGCCTGACCAGGCGGTGGCACAGTGGATAGAGTGTTGGACTGGGATGTTGAAGGACCCAGGTTCGAGACCCCGAGGTCGCCAGCTTGAGCATGAGCTCATCTGGCTTGAGCAAAAACTCACCAGCTTGGACCCAGGGTCGCTGGCTCCAGCAAGGGGTTACTCAGTCTGCTGAAGGCTCGCAGTCAAGGCACATATGAGAAAGCAATCAATGAACAACTAAGAAGTTGCAACGCGCAACAAAAACTAATGATTGATGCTTCTCATCTGTTCTCCATTCCTGTCTGTCTGTCCCTGTCTATCCCTCTGACTCTCTCTCTGTCTCTGTAAAAATAAAAAAATAAAATAAAAAAAAACCCCTAAAAATATACATATCATTTGATCTGACCGTTCTACTTTCAGGAATTTATATTAAGGTTATTATCATGAATATATGCAAAGATGCATATGTATGAATAGTTTCTAAAAAACAGCTCTCATAAGAAATAATTGACATAATTCACCAATTAAAATGTACATTCCAATTTATTAATATATTTATGGGACTGTGCAGCCATCAGCACAACCTGCTGTTAGAATCGTCTGCTCACTGTAGAAGAAACCTCTTGCTTATTAGCAGTCCATCTCCTTTCTACTCCCCTGGTTTGCAAAGCTCTCTAGTGCTCAGTGCTTCTGACTTTTTTTCCAATACTAGTCCCTAAATTTTCTCTTATGGTTTCGTTTGAAGTGTCTCTTTTTCCTGAAGAGACACCATTACATACAATCATCATTTTAATTTGTTTTCAGAGAACCAATCAAACACAGAATTTTAGATGTAGGTTTCAGGTTCTAAGTTTTTTTCTAGGCAGTGTTTAATGCCAGTGCGCAGGAATTGCTTCTCTAATTGGGCTAGTTACTTCTCATTTCAGAATTTAAAGAAAAGACAGTTTCCAAGCAAACAAGGTTTTACTTTTGTCAAAGCTTCAAGTATGGAAATAAAAAAATATTTTCAGGTAATTTGGTTTTGATTAAAAGACACAGTGCAGCTCTAGCTCAATAGCTTAGTTGGTTAGAACATCAGCAAGCACAGAGGTCGTCGGTTCGATCTCTGGTCAGGGCACATATGGAAACATTGATGTTCCTTTCTTTCTCTCTCTCCTCCTCTTCCTCTCTCTCTAAAGTCAATAAATTAAAGCAATAAAAAATTTTAAAAATGAAAAAAAGACAGTGCTTCACACCCTCTAGCTACCTCATTTCCTCCTTGTATCATACCATTAGAAAACTATGTTGATGATGTCTGAAGATATGATGAGAATAAGAAATTGCATTCAACAGAGATCCTTGCTGTATTTACATGATAAGAAAACACTGACCAGGACTCAGAAACACTAGTACCAGTTCTACGATTTATTATCTTAACCAAACTCCTTTTAGCTTACTCAGTGTATTTGGGCTAAATAATTTCCAAAGTATATCTTTCAGCATCAAGATTTAAGGAATTTATTGTCAAACTGCATTATAACTTATCTGTTAAATTTAAGATCAAGAAGACACAAACTATCAAAGAAGCCAGACCAGAACACCATTTTAGAAAACAATATTGATAAAATTGAATGAATATTATTCAAAGATTTTGCTTTGAGTAAATTATGGGTGAGCATAATGAGTTCATCTAATAAATATTTTAATGAAGATTTTGACAATTGCATGTACCTATAAAAATTAAATATATACATTTTCCTATCTCATAATCATGCTCAATGAAGTAAGCAATGCATTTTAGGATACTTCATTTTTCATTTTGTAACTCTCCTTTAGGTAAAAGTATTCTTTAAAAGTCAAAACCTATTTTTTGTGTGTGTGATGGCGACAGAGAGAGACAGAGAGGGACATACAGGAAGGGAGAGAGATGAGAAGCATCAATTCTTTGTTACTGCTCCTTAGTTGTTCACTGATTGCTTTCTCATATGTGCCTTAACTGGGGGGATACAGTAGACAGAGTGATCCCTTGCTCAAGGCAGCAATCTTGGGCTCAAGCTGGTGAGCCTTGCTCAAACCAGATGAGTCACGCTCAAGCTGGCCACCTCAGGGTTTCGAACCTGGGTTCTCTGTGTCCCAGTCTGATTCTCTATCCACTGCACCACTGCCTGGTCAGGCTCAAATCCTACTTCTTAATCTACTTAGTTTTAAATAACCCTTGACTTGACATGCTATATAATATTTGAGAAATCTCTGAAGTTCATTTAGATTCAGGGAAGGTAGTCTTGTTTTTCAGATGAGTTTAATACAATTCAGATATATACTGAACTGGTAAAGCTGTTTATTAAAGTGGTTGATTTGAAAATATAAAATATTATATAATGAATACATATGATAGAAAAATAATGTAGTTGTTAAGAACTTGGCCTTTGGACAAAGAAAACCTCAATTCAAATCTGAGCATTTTTAAGTATTATCTATGTGACCAAAGGCCAGTTATTGAACCTCTATGAGCCTCCTATAAGATAAGGAATATAATATTACCTATCCCATTTCTTTGATATAATAGCAATGAAATAACATAAAGTACTCGCAATAGTCCCTGACATATATTGAGCACAGATAAATGGTAGCAATAGTGAAATCACTATGAAAGTGGGCTCTGACGTTCAGCAGCCTGTGTATGAATTCTGGTCTAACCATTGATAGTTCTGGGACCTCAGAATCTTCTTTGTCTTTTCCATGCCTCACTTTTCCTCCTTTATAAAATGAAGAAAATCATGATATCTACCTCAGGGTTGAGGTAAGGATGAAATTGCACTAGAAAGGTGTGTGACATATAGTAACTCCAAAAACATATTAGATACAGTATTATTATACCATTATTGGGTGAAGCTCAATTTCATATTTTAATAAAACAATTGCAGATAACTTTAATAATTATTCAATAATTATTCATTAAAGAAAGCAATCTGATATGGATTTAACCAGATATTATAAACATGGAAGAAAAACCTGTGTCAGTACTGTAATTACTTTCATTTTGGGAGGGAAGAAGTTATAAATATCTCTACTTCACATTAGTAGTCAGTGGCAGGTAACTACACACTACAGAAGAAAGAACAGCCCTTCTCTACAATTTTTAATGAAGTAATTAAATGCTTGGTTTGACCTGATGGTGATGCTAGGGTTCTTATTGAGGAATAGGATGGGATTGTTTTGACTGGAGCTTTCTCCACTCATTTTTGACACAATTCTAAACATCTTGGTATCTCCGATGTAATTCCAAAGAAAACACAGAGAATTGATATCTGTGGCCTCTAATAAATTATATACTTTTAGGTTAAAATCCCAATTTCCCTGTCAATGGCACTTTTCTGTGTATAGCCTGCATTTTATTTGCATAATACATTTTCTGGGAAATGAATAAATTACAATGATAAAAATGATCATTCATAGAGATTCATTTTATTAAGATAATATTTGCCAACTAGAAATTTTCAATCAACAACATCTCCTTATTAAGAAAAAAATCCAAGTTGTTAAATAAAATCTTGAAAGAATGAGATTAAAACAACTAACTGTTATTATAAAATAGTATCTTGGCCCTGGCCGGTTGGCTCAGCGGTAGAGCATCGGCCTGGCGTGTGGGGGACCCGGGTTCGATTCCCGGCAAGGACACATAGGAGAAGTGCCCATTTGCTTCTCCATCCCCCCCCCCTCCTTCCTCTCTGTCTCTCTCTTCCCCTCCCGCAGCCAAGGCTCCATTGGAGCAAAGATGGCCCGGGCACTGGGGATGGCTCCTTGGCGGCTGCCCCAGGCGCTAGAGTGGCTCTGGTCGCGGCAGAGCGACGTCCGGGAGGGGCAGAGCATCACCCCCTGGTGGGCAGATCTTCGCCCCTGGTGGGTGTGCTGGGTGGATCCCGGTCGGGCGCATGCGGGAGTCTGACTGTCTCTCCCCGTTTCCAGCTTCAGAAAAAAAGAAAAAATAATAATAATAATAAAATAAAATAAAATAGTATCTTACTAAAATACTGTTTTTGTTGAGGGGAGGAAACACATCAAAATGTTTTCCATTAGTTCACAAGATTGCCATCCTGAATACATTGTTCTGAATAACCTGTGACTTTCATGGGCTAATCACATTCCCTTTCCTATGAATATTATCAAATTTGCTTGAGAGGTTCCTAAAGAGTTTGTTGTTTTTGTTCCCAGACTGAATGCTGAAGAAAATTGAGTATTTTTATGGACTCATTAGGACAATATATGTCTAATTTATTCTTTAAAAAAAGCCTCTGCAAACATTTAGCAAAAGTATAAACAAAACAGAAGAAAATAAAGCTGTAGAATATTATAAGATTAAAAATAAATCAAAACAGAGATTGAGCCCTGGCCTGTTGGTTCAGCGGTAGAGCGTCGGCCTGGCGTACAGGGGACCCGGGTTCGATTCCCGGCCAGGGCACATAGGAGAAGCGTCCATTTGCTTCTCCACCCCCCCTCCTTCCTCTCTGTTCCTCTCTGTCTCTCTCTTCCCCTCCCGCAGCCAAGGCTCCATTGGAGCAAAGATGGCCCAAGCACTGGGGATGGCTCCTTGGCCTCTGCCCCAGGCGCTAGAGTGGCTCCCATCGCGGGCAGAGCGACGCCCCCTGGTGGGCAGAGCTTCACCCCTGGTGGGCGTGCTGGGTGGATCCCGGTCGGGTGGATGCGGGAGTCTGTCTGACTGTCTCTCCCCGTTTCCAGCTTCAGAAAAATACAAAAAAAACAAAAAAACAAAAAAAAAAACAAGAAAAAAAAACAGAGATTGATAGAAAGCTAGGTGTAAGTTATTATCAAGCACATGGTAGTTGAAAGTGTTTATACACATCCAATTGTTTTGATGTGTAGTCATTCTCAATAAGTCATATTTTTGTTTTAATTATAGATTGCTTCACCGTTACCTATTTCTTGATTATGTACTAAAAGTTATATTCAAAAAATAATTTAAATATCTACAATGACTTCAAATGAATCCAACATGACTTTCAAAATCTTCAATTATATAGTAGTCTCTCTTTCATTTCATCCTAAGGCCTTTATTTGCTACTCATCCATATAATCACCTATTCTTTTTATTTTTTATTTTTTTTACAGGGACAGAGAGAGAGTCAGAGAGAGGGATAGACAGGGATAGACAGACAGGAACGGAGAGAGATGAGAAGCATCAATCATCTGTTTTTTGTTGAGATACCTTAGTTGTTCATTGATTGCTTTCTCATATGTGCCTTGACCATGGGGCTACAGCAGACTGAGTAACCCCTTGCTCGAGCCAGCGACTTTGGGTCCAAGCTGGTGAGCTTTTTGCTCAAGCCAGATGAGCCCACACTCAAGCTGGCGACCTCAGGGTCTTGAACCTGGGTCCTCCGCATCCCAGTCCGACGCTCTATCCACTGCGGCACCGCCTGGTCAGATATAATCACCTGTTCTTGTCAGTTTCCAATCTCAACACTTCCTACATGCATCAGACTTACTTCTGTGTTTAAATATCAGTCAGGGAAACCTTTACTTTCTGAAAAATGTTCTCTTTATCCTCTCAAGGCCAGAGTCTTTATACTGTATCTATAAAACCATACCCAGCATTCTAGTCCCATGTGCCTTTCTCTGAGTATATTTTGAGAATATTTATTTTGATTTGAAAATTAATATTAGAACTATATCTAGAATAATAAGTTTAGGATAATTAAATATTTGTTTATTTTAAAAATTTACATAGCTATTCCTACAGATGCTGTAAAACATTAAACTTCTTTATTTGCAAGTTAAGTCATCCAAACGAGCCCCATTCATTTGTCTAGGTAGGACTTATTGGTGTTTACCGAGTTTTAACCAGTTTACCAAAAAGTTTATCTAAAACTAATAAAGAAATTTTAATCTAATGATTATTAATTTCTGCATCTTCCTTTTTGAAAATGGGCCAGTTTTAACTTTTTGAGTTTGTCTTTTCAAATAAAATTGTGCCCATTAATGAAAAGATAAAGAAAATAAATAAATTGGAAACCTAAAGTCAGTTACTATGGCAATACAGACATTTTACAGGGCTATGTCATAAGCATGTTTATTTTTTAAAAAGAGCAATGACTTCAGAGGAGGGAAGTGACTGTTCCAAGGCCATCAGTTATACAGGGGAAGAAAAAAACCTAGGCAAGGTCCTCACAGCAGTTTTAAAGTTGTGAGCAGAAAACCATATGACAATGAGCAACAGACTCTTAAGAATGAAGATGTGAAGAGTTTAATTATTATAATCAAATAGAACCTAATTAATTGAATGCATATTAATGATATACATAATTGTTATTATGTGCACAGTGTTTAATCATAATTGAAGAGTTTACATATATTACTCTGATTAGTTTTTTTCTTACACAAACTAAATATCTTTAGAATTATCTGATGAAGAGAAAGGAAAAGTAACTGGGAGAAATGGGCCACTGTCCTAATGGGAATCAAAACTTAGGAGGACCATAGAGATACTTTAGCTAAACTCTCTTTAACTCTTTTTTTTATACTAATGATAGATGAACTGAAGGTTAGCGAATGCAGTTATCTATTTGGGTGACCTGGCTTCAAAGTTCTTTTTCTTTTTATTTATTTATTTTTTTACTTTTCTGGCATTGACTCCTTGTCTCTGGAATCTGTAGAACTCAAACTTTCCTGTCTTATCAAGAGAGGAACTGGCAGTCATGGGAGCTGAGAGATAAAAACTTTCATTCTCATCAGTTCACTAAGAACAACACCTAATTTCCCCAATTTCATCCTCTGCAGCTGGAGAAATCAGGTAGAGTATGCCAAAGTGCTACTTTATTCTCAGGGACTCCTAAAGCAGACTTTGGTGTAAAGGGAAACATCCATCCTAGATAATGGAAAGAAAAGAAAAAACTGTTGAGAGACTACATTGTCTTCTGGTTGACAATGCAGAGGGCCTGAGGGGCTTTCTGGCTTGGTATAGCAGCCTGAAGATCTTCATAACTGCTTCACTAGTTGCAAACCCGGTCACTTTCCTATTGGGTCACTTCCCCAATTAGAAGAGTAATGATTTATAGTGGAAAAAACAATGTTTGGAGTCAGACATATTTGTGTCTAACTGGCTCCATATTCTTTGAGCTTTACTTCCTTCACCTATTATGTAGCAGAAATCATTTTTACCTCATTGAGTTGTTTGGGTGTTTGTTTGGTTTCTTGTGGTAGAGGGACAGATAGGAACAGACAGACAGGAAGGGAGAGAGATGAGAAGCAACAATTCTTAACTGCAGCTCCCTAGTTGTTCATTGACTGCTTTCTCATACGTGAATTGACCGGGGGTGTTACTGCAGAGCAAGTGATCCCTTGCTCAAGTCAGCAACCTTGGTCTCAAGCCAGTGACCTTGGGCTTCAAGCCAGTGACCTTTGGGCTCAAGCCAGTGACCCTGAGGTCATGTCAATGATCCCATGCTAAAGCCGGTGAGCCTGTGCTCAAGTTGTTGAGCCTGTGCTCATGCCAGATGAGCCCGCACTCAAGCAGGTAACCTCAGAGTTTTGAACCTCAGTCCTCTGCATCCCAGTTCAATGCTCTATCCACTGCCATCACTGCCTGGTCAGGCCTCATTGAGTTCTTATTTGAATGATATGAGATAATATATATCAAGTTTAATTATAACATTTAGCACATAACTATTGGGAGGCAATCTGCAGTGAAACTGTGGAGCTTCTGCGTGTCTTGCTGATTTTGCCAAAATCACAAGGTCATGACTATTCTTTCACCCCAGAAGAGAACAAATTCACCATGAAGTGCAGCAATACAATCTCTCCTGTGACAGAGGAGAGGCCAGCTTTCTGATTGCTGTCAAAGTGATTTCTGAGACACACTCAGCATGCCTCTGCCTAAGGGTCCTTGCTCTTTGTGCTTCCTCTAAGTGAATTTGCATTGAATCTACAAATCAAATTGAGGTGGTCTGACATCTTATATTTAGTCATCTGACTCATAAATATGGTATATCACTTCACTAATTTGGGACTTTTAATTTCATCAATATTATGTAATTTTCAATGAAAATATATTACACATCATTTGATTTTTCTCTGAATACTTCATATAGTTGATGCTATTTTAATTGGTAATTCATTTAAACAAAATGTTAAAGTGTTCATTACTAGTACATAAATAAAAAGTGATGGATATCCTAAGCTCAGGTTTATTTTCTTCCCCATTATGTATATACACACACAGGTTCCATCTGGTCTTCATGTCACGCTGTGTGATTTTGGGGTTTGAGTATACCAGTATACCTGTTCTAATACCTGTGCCATCCATTTTCCATCAATATTAAGTCTTTATTTCTGATTCTGGAATCCCATTTTTTTTTTTTTTTTTTTTTTGGTCAGTATCCATGGAACTTATTAGCTCTCCCTGCACCATCACTCTATTTAAATGTCATAAAACCCATATTATACTTTACATTCAAGAACAAACTATCATTATGCAGTATTGTTCTTATTCACCTCAACTAAATAACACACCCTGGAGTATTTAGAAAAATAAACATACTCATATAATCCCACCATAATCCATAAAAAAGAATCAACAAATCCATTTGAAAAAAAAGTAATTTTGAAGCTCAGGTTTAAACAGTCTGAAAATATTATGTAAGTATGGAGCTTTGACTGTCATCAAAGGTGGGAGTTTGGTCGGCTAATAGATACCGGTAGGATGACTCTTTAAATGACTTTTCTTGGTAATTATGCAAAGACAGTTGTAGCCCTACTCCTAGACACCAAACCAGTTGATTTCTAGTCAAGTGGAAGAGCCAGTGGGAGACAGCTCTGTAATAATTTACTGGCAAACCTGGAGATCAACGAGAAGCAAAGTGTTGCAAACAAAGAACACACGTGATTATTCATGGTAATGCTTAAAGGGAAATACACAGAGAACTACATTGTACTATATGCTGCATGTTCATGAATGATGACACAAAGTTTTCAGAGAAGAAATTTAGTATAAAAAGTTCCCTGTGAAACACTTTTTTATACAATATCCAGTTTGTTTTTAAAGCCTCTAAAATATATTCAGAGGTAAGCAATTGAACAGTCTCTTTTCTATATTTGCTAAACTGAGCATAATGAATGCATGAAGCCGAGAGGAAATCAGGAAACCTTTTACTCTGGCCTCTAACTCTGCACAGGTGCCATCCCTCCTCATCCTAAACGTGAGGTATCAGTACTTGTTTGGCTTCTATAATGAAATGAGTGATGATTTGGGACTATGACAGCATAAATTTGCTCTCTGGCTCTCCCACTGTCTGCCTCTGTGTCCAGGGCAAGTCATTTACCTTGCTGGGTCTCATTTTAGTCAGTATGAAATGGAGATGAAAATACTCCCTGGGAAAAGTCAACATGTCAAGCGTCAGTAGGTATGCAGTGAATGGGGTGTATCATTAACACTTTTAGGTCACAAAGCACTTGGGGAAAAAAGCGACTTTGATCTGGAGACTCTTGATATATCACAGTATAATCAGCTAGAAAGCTTTCTTGTCCTGTGATTTGAAAGAATACTCACACAAAACCCCAGATGAATAATTTGGGAAGGGTTTGGGGAAGTCCTCACAGGTCTGTACTTGCACTGTAAAAGTAACCCCAAGAGAAACAGCTCCGGGGAAGAGGGTGCCCTTGATCTGGAGCTGCAGTATTGCTTAGTACCTTGGGGCTTCTTTAAAATTGTCCTTTGACTTAAAATAGGACAGTCTCTTTTTATATTCCTCAGAGAAAGGTATTCCATTCATTCTGTTCTTAACTGCTCATTGAGCAAAGAAGAGAGATAAGAGAAGTTTCAAATGTGAAGGAATTATCAAGGAAGCAAATTAGCTCCTCTCTTTAGAGCCAGCCCTCAAAGAATGATTATGTCCTAAATAAAGAGCAGTTAACATCTTACATGGCAATTAAGCCCGAGCTGCTAACAATTCCAAGGATATGCTGCAATGTACCTTGGGACTGAAGGGCCGGGGGAGAAGCTTTCGACTTCTGTATTGCACTTTGGGTTTAATTAATCCTAAATAAGAGAGCAAATATGGGGTCAGGAGTGGAGGGTGATAAGGGCACAGGGTAGAGAGTATCTTATAGGTCAAGAGCACTTAGTTTAGAATCACACAGAGCAAGCTCCAGTCAAATACTGGTTATGTCACCAGAAGATAAACTTGCCAAGTAACTTAGCCTCCTTCTGTGCCTTAGTATATACACAGACAAGAGAGAAAAAGAGTACTTCTTGGGATTGTTATCTGACTTAAAAAGATAATGTGTGGACCCCATGGTCCCTGGCTTGAAACCCAGGGTCACTGGCTTGAGCCCAAATTCGCTGGACTGAGCAAGGGGTCACTGGCTCAGCTGGAGCCCTCCTGTCAAGGCACATATGAGAAAGCAATCAATGACCAACTAAAGTGATGCAATAACAAGTTGATGCTTCTCATCTCTCTCCCTTTCTGTCAGTCCCTGTCTCTCTCTCACAAAAAAATAAAAGAAAATAAAACATGTGGCAAGCACTCAGCACTTAATAAATACCCAGTGAAAGGCACATTAATATTATTTGCAAGTGAAATTTAAAAGTAAAAATTTTTGCATTTCACAACTTTCTAACTTTTGTATGAGTTTTGATATTTTTCCCACTTTAACTTTTACTAAACAAGAACATACAATCTTACTCACCTCTTTCCCCCCACTTTATAGGCAAATAAAATGCCTTCTAGTGAGGCCAGTTTCTATATTTCCCTTCAGAGTACTTCTGAACTATTCTAATACACTATGAGGAAGGAAGAGGAACGGCTATGAAGTATCTACTGTGAATCACTTTATTGAACCTTATACAAGGTGCTTCTTTCATTTAATTCTCACATTATACCAGGATGATATTGTCATTCATATTTTAAAATGAAGAAATTGCTGTTCATCTGGATTAACATCTTGCCTGAAGCTGCTCATCTAGTAAGTATCCAAGGTTGGGCTAGAACATGAATATATCTATAGGTAAAAGTATAGATTTTCTGGGGACAGAAATCATTCCAAAGTTGATACCAAACAGGGTTTCCCAAACTCCCATGAATTTCTGAAGTTATTTCTTAAAAGCATAGACTCTACAGATTCATTTAAACCCAAATCTACAGGGCAGGACCTTAGGGAAGCTGCATATTTAATGAACACTCCAGATTGTTGCTATTGTCTGCAGAGTTTGAAGAAACATCATTACAGAACACAAAGATCAGTGTTATGAGCCTTTTTATCTATTTATTTCAATAAGAAATTGTTTCACTACAAAGAGACCTTTTTTTTTTTTTTTTTTTGTATTTTTCTGAAGCTGGAAACGGAGAGGCAGTCAGATAGGCTCCTGCATGCGCCCGGCCGGGATCCACCCGACATGCCCACCAGGGGGTGATGCTTTGCCCATCTTGGGGCGTCGCTCTGCCGCAACCAGAGCCATTCTAGTGCCTGAGGCAGAGGTCACAGAGCTATCCTAAGCGCGCGGGCAAACTTTGCTCCAGTGGAGCCTTGGCTGTGGGAGGGGAAGAGAGAGACAGAGAGGAAGGAGGGGGAGAGGGTGGAGAAGCAGATGGGCGCTTCTCCTGTGTGCCCTGGCCGGGAATAAAACCCGGGACTCCTGCACGCCAGGCTGACACTCTACCACTGAGCCAACCGGCCAGGGCCTAAGAGACCTTTTTTGATACAGATTTTATAACATTAAACTTCTATTAACGGCATTTATAGAAATTCATTATGAGTTTTTTAGTATACTGGAGTTATGCCATTAGAAATAGCCACAGAATTTCAACAATAAAATGAGTACTGTTTAAAGCAAATCTATACTTATATCAAATTAACTTTTAAACTCTTCAGTAGAATAAATCACAAAAAATAAAATATGTGAATTAACATGTTAAATGTTATGTTTAAATACGTTAAAGTTTTTTACGTACAAATAAATTATGAATTATGAATGGAATAGTGCAAAGGTCAAAGCCTGTGGCATCAGATGACACAAGGTAAACCCAACTTTTTCATTTGTTGTTATTTTAGGGTGGGTAATTTAACAAATCACTTAAATTCTCTGAGTCTTAGTGACTTCATTTAAATAATACATAAAATATTTTCTTTACAGGATTAATGTATGAATGAAAAAAACCAAAATTGATAAATGGTTTATAAATGACCTCTCATACAGTTATAAAAATTAGTGGATTATACAATCATGATGTCCATAGACGTTAGCTGTTTTACTCTGCCGAGTCTACACCCACATGTGTTTTCTGGTTTCTACCAACCCTGAGAGAGGAGCATTCTACAGGAAGGCAGAAATGATGCTATTTTACTGAAGATGTTATCAGGCTATCTGAGTGATGCTAAGCTAGAACTTCTCCCTGGGTATTATCAGCTACTTAGAAAGAATTTGAGATCTACAAATACCCTTTAACAGAGACCAATGAAGGACATCATGGTAATATTCCCACATAGCTTTCCTATATGTCTGTAATAAAGGTCTATTGCTCACAGCTATTTCTGATTATTTCCTCTGGTGGAGATAATAGCAACCTCATAGACCTTGACAATCATCTTCTAAGTTAGTACTTTAAGAATGGCTTAAAATGTCTTGCTTATCAGAGTAAAAATGGCAAATTTAATTCTGATGTATTCTAAATAAAAACGTGAGTGAGAAATAAAATGACAATAATTATAATATTGTGTATAATAAATATAAATTTTCAAAGATGTAACTTATTTGAAAATATAATGTGACCCTGAAATTACTTTATCCATTGTATCTCTGAAATATGTATTTTTAAAAAGTGTCTTAGGGTATACAAAGTTGCCAAACTTGTTTGTGATTTCTGAAGATTAGCTGAGGTTAGAAAGTGCTGCTTTACATTTGAGCTTTTTGTGTATTGGGAAAATTACCTAAATGCTTGAAACTTTAAATTTTTTCATCTCTTAAAATTAAAGGGGTAAGTTTATCCTATACATGACATAAGTTATGTAGAAGCCATTAAGTAATCTACCAATTGTAGTTAAAATAATCATTGTTAGTTAGGTTTGAGTCTGATAACAGAGATAATGATTATTATACAACTTTAGCTTTAAGCAGTTTATTTATGTGTTGAGCATTATTTCCTGATGAAGATATTGGGAACCTCCACTTATCAGAGATATAAACACATATCATAATTACATATTTTCCCTAATTGAATCCAAAATTAACATAACACATGACTTGGATATCCATTCTTACAGTAACACCCTAATCTTTCTCAAAGGTTCATTTTTTTTTTTAAATCTATTTCACAGCTTCCCCTGGATACTTCTCAAAGCTCTTCTCTTTGAACTCCTACAATTTAACAGGTACAGAAGGAAACTTTTGTAAGCAGAAAGCACACTGGTTTTGGAGCCAGGATCACATAATGAAGAGCATACCAATTGTGTATTCAAACTGTGGTTGTGCCGCTTACCCAGGTTTGGTAGCCTGATCTCTATAAAACATCTGTTTCCCCATTTGTAAAATGCAGTGTTATAAAAATAAAAAGTGAAGAAATAGAAAGCCAAATATATAGTTAGTATTCTTTATTTGTCAATTTTATTAATTAGAAATTCTCTCCATGAGGTTGCTCTGTATTTAGTCCATTTTGATACTGTTATGCAGATAGAGATAACACCCTGGTTTTCTGGACAAGGAGCTAGCTAGGACCTCTAACTTCTGTAACCTAAAAGGTGGGATGCAAGTTGATTTTCCTTAAACAGTTGCTACTTCTCAAAGCAGAAGAGGCTGTAACCTCCCGAGACATCTAAACCCTCTAGGTACCTGGACTTTCCCAGGCAACTTCTATATAATCTGGCATCCGAACCCAAGCTTTCTAGCATCTAGGTCATCTTTTTTCTCTGGGCCCCATATAGAGTACTCACACATTTGCCCCATAAAGCAGAAGGGCTACAAAGGTGAGTAGCGTCCACAGAGACTAAACCCTCTATGCCTCAAGCAACTTCCCCTACGTCCTAATGGTTCTCCACGAAAGGCCTAGAGAATGTGGGCACAAAGTCTTCTTCTCACTGGTCTTGGTTTGTAAATATCCCTCATAAAGACCATTATTAACCAATACAGCATGGCATTGTGGAATTTTCCCTTACCTATCTTGGTTCACAATTGTCATCCACTCTCTGAGTAGTCTAATGGGAAGATTTTAAGCAATACATTGTCCCTTTAATATCCTGCTCCATGTATTTATCCTCTGTTGTTCACTCCTCATTATTGGAATGGTTTCAGGACATATATAGTGCATCTTAAAATAGCAAAAAACCCTTTCTCTAAGCCTCTGTTTTCCTAAAACTTAATGTTGTATTTATGTACTAACTCAGAAAATATGAACACTGAGGATAAATGGTATCATTAACTTTTATTTATGCCATAATGCTTCCTTACTGGATCCATTTACTAAGTATTAATATGGTGAGAGTCCAAGGAAATCCTAAATAATTTACAGGTGTTATTGATCGCCTAAAATCAAGACTGACTTCAAATCTAAGAAATATTTCCTTTCGGATGTATGGCCTTTTTACGAGCATTGTGTGATTTCCATGAATCCCATTGAACTACCTTGCAGTTCTTTTTTAGGATGCTACAGCTTTAGCAATTTTTAGGGACCCTTTTTCTCCAGTTCCTGTGAGTGACTCAGTCATTGTTTTCATGGTTTAGCAGTCAAGTGTGAAGAGCTCTCAGAGCATGTCAACAAAATGTCAAATTCTGTGAGACAGACTCCATGACTGTTATTGTGATTGACTGCTTATTTGAATCTTTCTGCTCCCAACTGCTCCTTGGAAGCTATATCAGGGAAGATGTAAACTGAAGAAAAGACATTTTGAATATAGTAAAGGCTCTGTAACTCTACATTATAGAAAACAAGTAAGAGTAGAAGGTGGAGGACAAGCAGGGCTACTGGGTAGATCACTAAAGGGAATACTGTCTATAAAATATTTGAGGGTTACAGGACAGCCATGTAAAGTGACCTAATGACAACAGTCCATACCCATGAGGCCCAAGCAATCCTGAGATAAAGAGTCCTGTTTGTTTATCTGTGGCCCTGACTAGATCCCACAGTGGAAAGCAACATTGTCTTCTATGATTTGCACTCTCTAAAGGTATACAAGAAAAACAGGAATGGGATGCAACACAGAGTCAGATCCCGCTTTAAAAACTGCTATTCCATCTAATAAATACCGTCATGCACCACTTTCACTTATAGATTCAAGATATTTATTTAGAATTTGCCTTGCTCTAGGTTATACAAGCTGCCCTTAAGGAGCATAGTGTTTAGAGAATTCTGACATAATAGTGTAAGTGTTCTCTATCAGTAATAAAATTCTAAAACAAAGACTTCTGTTTCTGAAAGAAAGAATCTGACTTATGATACAAATACTGAACATAATTAAGGTCAAAACAGAATATTTCTTTTAGCAAAGAAAACATTTGCAATGATTACCTGAAAAAGCAGTAAGTAATAAGCATAATACTTCTCCTATAAATGAGTCAAGTGGAGACTCTGAAATAGCTATTCCACACTGAATTTGTTTAAAAATTATTGAAAATATTTGACCTAACATCCCAGATATCAACCCTCATTGAGAGTTATTCACAGGTATCTTTCTTTAGTCTAAAAAAGGAAAACAAGATTTTCAATTAAAATACTCAATATTGAAAAAGAAAAAAATATTTAGGTAATGTATCTCTCCCCTTAAATGCTTATTAAATTTTCAATTTAATATAGCAAAACTTTATTCAGGAACATTCTTTTTAAAAATGATAAATGAATTCTACAGAGTAAAAGGAAAATGAGAGGAGAGATAGGTTTTAGGCACTGCTTATGCAGAATGGTCTCTATTTCTAGCAGTAAGTAGATAAGTGCCCAATACAGATAACAATCATTTCACCAGTTGGCTGAATAACTGTTGTTGAGCACCAGGAAGCATGAAGAGGCTGCAGTAGATACCCCTAGGAAACACAAAGGGAAAGGCAACTAATCCCTGCCCTGGAGGAGTTTAATGTTTAACAGGAAGAAGGGCTGGTAAATGTGGAAAAAAATGAATATATACATAGTTTATATATATATGCTAATTAAAGACATAAGAAAATAACCATTTCTTCAATTTTATATATACTACATTACTGTAGTCCAAAGAAGATAATATTATTATGGCTTAATCTTGTCAAAGAAAAATAAGAAAAATGACATCTTTTTGTGATATCCTTAAGAAAACAACCTCTAGGCCCTGGCCGGTTGGCTCAGTGGTAGAGCGTCGGCCTGGAGTGCAGGAGTCCCGGGTTCGATTCCTGGCCAGGGCACACAGGAGAGGTGCCCATTTGCTTCTCCACCCCTCCCCCTCTCCTTCCTCTCTGTCTCTCTCTTCACCTCCCGTAGCGAGGCTCCATTGGAGCAAAGATGGCCCGGGCACTGGGGATGGCTCTGTGGCCTCTGCCTCAGGCGCTAGAATGGCTCTGGACAGGACAGAGTGACGCCCCAGAGGGGCAAAGCATTGCCCCCTGGTGGGCATGCCGGGTGGATCCCGGTCGGGTGCATGCAGGAGTCTGTCTGACTGCCTCCCCGTTTCCAGCTTCGGAAAAATGAAGAAAAAAAAAAAAAAAGAAAGAAAACAACCTCTTACAGTATTATATGAGTAAGGACAAATGGAAGTTAAAAATAAGATGCTTAATTCTTCTTGTGGAAAATAAGAGATTAGCCTTCACCCTTTTTTTTTTCTTTCAACATTCAGTTCAGAAAACTTCTATTATAAGTACTTTGAAGTGTGTATAAATTGTTTTGAAAACTTTTTGTCACTTTTGTAACCAGGAATTTTTTCTTCAAAGACCTGAGGGCCATTTTTTGAAACATCAGCATCAAGGAAGATAGTATCCTTTCTCCTGGTTTCTATGGGATGGTGGGAGCTTAAATTTTGGTGGGTGCTTAGCTCTTAGTTGTAAAAGCACCTCCCTTCATA